>NC_061513.1:39193536-39439183 GCF_022539505.1 Lolium rigidum | reverse complement strand
ATGAAAAATATTTTTTTAGTGCATCGCACATAATGTTAATTTCAAAACTGTCTCAATTTTTGCCGCAACCATGATTTGTACCATATAACCAACAATGTCAGAGTAGAACTTTTTTGTGTCTTTTTTCTTTATGACAAAATAGGTGCTTTATGTGATTCGTCGCGCATGCTTTTTGAAAAACAAAAGGGCATGTTATGTACGAGGCAACCACACACATTTTCTCTAAATAAAATGTGTATGATGTACGAGAAAGTCACACACGGTTTTAGAATAAAAATTGTGTGTGATATGCAATCTTAAGGTCAAATTAAACCTTCTTCCTTCATCATATATAAAAACAACTTCTTCCTTCTCATATTCAATTTCTAAATAGATAACAGTGCCACTGCCTTAGAACATGTACAATTGAGTGATGTCAACTTTATTTTAGAGTTGGTAGGTTTTTATTAGTTCGAGGTGAGTGGAGAAAAACAAAGTTGTTTTTTCTTAGCTAAGAGATAAATTCTTAAATAATAAGGGAGACTATTTACTACATTGTACTACCTATTTCCTCTTAGCAATATAATTTTCTACAAACATTTAATTAATTGTTAGGGATGGTAACATGAATAATGGGCTGTAAAACTTATATTTATTGTCTTCTCTAGGTAATGTGCAAGACACTTATTTGTTTTTTGTTTTGCAAAAGCAAAATTAGATTTTTGGCCCTTTCAGACAGCGAGACGTGCATATTTGTAGTGCCAATATGCCATGCCGGACGTCCTTGTCTCGCCGGCCCGCCTGGTTTCAGCACGCCGGTTCACGTACTGAAAATTAAGTTCCCCAGAAAGTTGTGAGAGGCAGCTAAACAGGACGAGACTGCCCAACCGGCGGCCGCAGTGTCTTATCCACTGTGAAGCACAAACGTACGTCTGTGTTTTGAGTACAAACAACGCTAGGTCCTGGTTGCAGCAATGGCCTCCATGGCATTCTTCTCTCTGTTCCTGCTGCTTCTCTGCGCCCATGGCGGAGCTCCTGTTCTTGGCTTCACGCGGAGCGACTTCCCGCCAGACTTCGTCTTCGGAGCCGCCACATCTGCCTACCAGGTAAAATACTGTATAATGATAATGGCCCCACAGTAAAGATTAGTCTCCATTGGCCTGGTGTATTTTCTTTCCTACTCGTATTTTAGTTAGCCGTTTTGGGGTTATAATTTGCTTGTAGTACGAGGGGGCTGTAGCTGAGGACGGCAGGAGCCCAAGCATCTGGGACACCTTCACTCATGCAGGTAACTGACTTATCAGAGTTTGGCAGTGAATGGGAATTTGGAACTACGATAAGAACTGAACGTTGGACTTATATATGTCAAGTTTTAGTTCTGAATTGACCGTCTGGATCACAGGGAAAATGGCGGACAAAAGCACAGGTGATATCGCTGCCGACGGGTACCACAAGTACAAGGTACACGCTTCTAAATTTGGTCATCTTCTTTTTCCTGCATTCAGTTGTTGTATTTTCCAGAATGAATATTCAAACATTCTGTTTAAGCCATACATGATCCGATTTTTCAGGATGATGTGAAGCTCATGGCTGACACGAACCTAGAGGCTTACAGATTCTCCATCTCATGGTCAAGGCTTATTCCAAGTATGAAATTTCATTATAGGCTTTCATTGCAGTACACTACAATTTTTTTTACTGATTATCAGTTTTGAAATGACATTTTGCAGATGGGAGGGGAGCTGTCAATCCAAAAGGGCTGGAGTACTACAACAGCCTTATAGATGCGCTAGTGCAACATGGTACCTTTTTTTTTTTTTTTCTTTTTCTCTAGTCTCTGTATAAATTATATTGTACTGACAAAACAAAATTATTTTTCAATAACCTGTCAGTAAATGGCCAAAACAACAAAATCTGTCATGTTGTCTCTTCTTCTTTTCTCCACCATCTAAACCTATCTGTGTCTGTCATGTTTCCTCAGGGATTCAAGTCCATATTATGCTTTACCACCTTGATTACCCTCAAATCCTGGAAGATGAGTATGGAGGATGGTTAAGCCATAGAATTGTGTAAGATCCCGGAATTTCTCCCTTGTAATGATGAAATTAGTCAAAATCCTAGAATGTTCGGAGGTTTCCTGCTTTCCTAGTAATATTTTCTAACAGGTGGTGCTGCAAAATGCAGGGAGGATTTCACAGCATTAGCAGATATCTGCTTCAGGGAGTTTGGAGACAGGGTTTCATACTGGACTACGATAGATGAACCTAATGTCGGTGCGATCGGATCTTACGACAGTGGCATAATCGCACCGGGACATTGCTCCGATCCTTTTGGAATAACAAAATGTACCATTGGCGACTCAACTCGTGGAACCATATATAGCAGCTCATAACATGCTACCGGCGCATGCATCGGCTACTCGACTTTATAGAGAAAAATATCAAGTGAGTATCATTGTTCCCACTATTAGAAATTGTGCCTTTCTGCAAACTCATTACTTCGTTTGTGTGGAAATAATAAGCTATTGAAATTTATGTTACCAAGTAAGACTAATTCAGAAAAAAACAGTACTATCCTTCTATATTTTCAACAAGAGAGGTATTAAATATGTTGGCATCTAGGATTAATATAGAAAAATCACTATCATCTAACTGTATTGTTTAACTATATTTTCTAAACATATACTAAAATTTTGGAGTCGATCTCTACTACTCCCTCTGATCCATAATACATGTCATGGTTTTAGTTCAAATTTGGGAGTAGATCAAATTTGTTGGTATATGTTTTGATGTTCTCTTTTCTCGACATAAGGTCTGATTATTTTCTCATGATGCATACTCATATGAAAATGTTTATCTCGTTTATAAAAAGAGATTTTCATGTAGGCCATTCAAAAGGGGGTTGTTGGCCTAAATATTTACTCTCTTTGGGCTTATCCTCTTAGCAACGCTACTTTGGATATAGAAGCAACTAAAAGACTTGTAGACTTCACATTTGGCTGGTATGTTGTTCTTACTCCTTTTTTTGCTTCAGGAATGCTGCACTAACCAACTTATGGTTCCCTTTTTAGGGTACTAGAGCCCTTGATATCTGGAGATTATCCAGAAACAATGAAGAATACTGTTGGTTCTCGTCTTCCAAAGTTCACAAGAACTCAGTCTGAAGCTGTAATTGGTAGTGCTGATTTCATCGGAATAAATCACTACTTTTCTGTCTATGTGAATGATCGCCCTTTAGACAAAGGTGTGCGCGACTATGCAGCTGACTTGTCAGTTAGCTACAAAAGTAAGCATCATTGCTTTAATGTCCATAGTTTTATAGCAGCTAGTAGTAATGGGTAATGTGATCCATTTATCTACTGAATATGTCGATGCAAACAAAGGCTCACACTGTCAACAAATCAAATGACGATATTATTTTGTAATGCTTCTGAACCAGATTTATAACTTTTTTAGATTTTTTCTACTAATGGCTCATCTAACAAATTATATGTTTCTTTGACGCAGCATCTAAAAATGATCCGCCAGGCGGTAAGGTAAAGTTTTTCATGAAATTTTCTGTCAGATACTAGACTGGGTTCAGCTATTTTGGGACATGAAAATCATCAAATTTGAATTTCTGATCTAACACGAGATACTCGAAATTAATGAAATAGTTAAGCCTGAAGGTCACACAGTTGAACAAAATAATGGGATTGTGTCTATCTTGCAAGTTGTGACGTATAGACAACTTTTATGGAATGCAGTTTCCCCAACGTCTTATCCCACTGACCCCAGCGGATTGCAACTTGTGCTATTGTACCTGAAAGAAGCCTGCGGTGACATTCCCATTTATATCCAAGAGAATGGCAAGTCGATCTAGCTTCCATTTACATGATCTCCAAATTTTTGGTTCAGCTATTCTTTTGTACGTCATCGTTAAATTTGCACTTCATAAATGTTAGGTGATATATATCTTTTGCCCTCTGTTCCTTCCTCTCTCTCTCTAGGCAGTGCATCTAGCAATGACACTCTGGACGACACCGACAGGCTCGAGTACATGAAGAGCTACATAGAGGGAACATTGGCTGCATTAAGGTAGTAATAAATAATTAAAAATCCCTGACTTTTTTTTTTCCTTCAGCAATGTAGTTTCATGCATTTGGGCCGCCTTGTCAAAAAGATCTTCAGAGTTCAGACCAGGATGCTCTATTGCTCTGCAGGAATGGAGCCAATGTGAAAGGCTACTTCACCTGGGCCTTCTTGGACGTCTTCGAGTTCCCCGGCAGGGTACCGCACACGTTACGGCCTGTACCGTGGTGACTTTGACGAAAAGGCACTACCACGCCAGGCTAGGCTCTCCGCTCGCTGGTACTCTGCCTTCTTGAAGAACAAGGGTATCCATGTTCAGAGTGACCTCAACAATCCAGGATCGGATGCTGAACAATGAGTTAGCTCACTCGGTACAAAGTTTATAACTTGGGGTCAACGTACATATATACGGTTATTACATACGGATAGATATACGATCTGTGTAGGTCTCTCTTGTTTCTTTCTTGGGAGAGCCAATAAATAAGAGAGCATGTACATGCATCATGATACATTGATCCATATATACTTCGTATGACAGATAGCAGGCCTAACCAAAAAAAAAAATAGACAGCTTGTATTGTCTCGATTGGATTCAATTCACTTCTTTGGAGGTTAAATTTGAAGAATTATTATGTGTGCTTTTTTTTTTTGAGAACCCGCAACAGCGTGCGCGTCATTGTATTAAGCTGACAAGAAACGTCAAGAATGGTTACAACACCACACATGCCTTTTGGCTTACAACACACTCCTACAACACCGACGCAAAGCACACCTTGCCCAACCTCAACCCAAGAATGGCGAGGCGGCGGGGCACAGAGTCTCCAAACCGCATCACAGCCAACTCCAACAACACGACCAACTTCCCAAACTGCCGAGACCAACGTACCACATCATACGCCTAGAAGATGAAGCGTGTGATTGGCAGGGTGTGGCCAAACTTGGGAATGGGTCGACAAGCGTGTTGGCGATTGCGTACATTGCGCTCCAGAGACTCACACCTGGAGCAAGAGCGTGAAACCGGTGAGGCTACCATCACCGAGAGCCATCCCTCTCAGCCAAAACAGCGCCTTCAAGAAGGGGACGGCGTTGCTGCGCCGCCGCTGCACGGCCCAGCAAGACAGACCTAGGGTTTCCCCTGGCATCGAGGGTAGGAACGGTCAGGACCCAAAACCACGCCTCCAAGGAGGGAGATGGCACCCACAGGTGTCACCGTGGTCCGCAACGGAAGAACCGAGCAGGGTTTTCACCCGGGCCAAAGACCGCCCAACGGCGAGATGGAGACGCGCCAAAAGCCGGCCTGGACCACCGCAGCAGGAGGCAACTAGAGGTTGATGGAGAAGGGCGAAACGCACCAAAAGCCACCGCAGCAGCCACCCAAAACCGGCCAGAAACGAGACCGAGAAGGTCTGCTCCTCCTGGTAGTTGGGTCGCTACTGCCGCCGGAGCACTCCGGCCACCACCGCCGCCGGAGGGCCACCAAGGGGACAGCCCTCCGTAGGCGCAGATACAGAGCAGAGCCAGCGCTGCCATGAAGGGGGAGTCGCCCGCTCGAGCCCATCTGGGCCCGTGCAAGCCCATCTAGGCCCGCAAACCGCAACGCCGCCGGCGCACCAGGCCGCCGGCGCACCAGGCCGCCGGCGCACCAGGCCGCCATGGGCGGACGAGCACAGCACCTAGCTCGCCTCCAGCCGACCAGTGACAACGACGCCCATCTCGCCTCCGGAGCATCATGGCCTCTCCTCTCCTCTCCTCTCCGAGCAAGAGTCAAAGTCTAAGTCATAGTCACACGCGCAATCCACACGCGGTGTGTGACAATGGCCTTGTATTTATAGAGCTACGGGGAAGGCAGGCTTGAGGGAAGAAGACGATGGGAATGAGCTAGTTTTGATTCTCTCTCCTTGCTACACGATGGAAGAAGTGGTGGACGGTGGAGATGAGTCATTCAATCGGATCGCTGATGTGGCAAGGAGCTCTCCTGAAACAAAGCGCCCTGAAAATCTGCTTCCAATGCAATGCGGGGGGTGATTCATTGCCCTATAATTATAGCTCAATTTTCTGGGACCGTGGAGCAAGGCTCGATTTTCTGGCACTGTGAAGCCCTATAACATTTAAGGCTCAACTATTGGGGACTGTGAAGCCCCCTAATTAAGGCTGATTTTTCTGGGTAACTGCATAGCTAAATTAACGGTTCACATCCGAGGCACTCATGCAGCTGGAGGAATAGCTTACGCATTGTGCCATAACTAATACTACAAGGATAGCGTACATAGATTCTAAGCTAGGCCTAAAATCCTCTTCTCTTGTGTTTTTATCATTGATTAGCAAGGGCTCTCATGCCAGGTTTCGTTTAACGCTAGGCAAAAAGTTTACCATTGACATGCATTCAAGTAATATGCAGACACATCTAAAAAAAAGTAATATGCAAACAGTAGATACATGATGCCAACCAAGTCGGTTTGTCTCAACCAAAACAATTCAAAATATACAACCGCTCAGCTCTCTACCCATCCATCAGGCAAACTAAACAAACTACTCAACTTCAAATGTGCAAACAATGACGAAACCAACCGCTCATCTCTGTCTCCATCCAAATTAGACAACTAATTGACCTCACCTCACACCGTTGATGTTCTTCTATGTGCGTGCCAAATAAACCCAGCGGGGCCGGATCTCGGACACACTATGACTTCCCTCGCCCCTTTCATCACACAACAATGCCAGCGATCCATCTCATCTCACCTCGCCCTTTTTCATGATCAGCATGTTATCTGCCACCAACATCTCCTCCTTCCCAGCCATCAACATTGTGTACATATAAGTTTGTTGACGGACATAGATACTGAAATCAGGATTCAACATGCTTCATCTAAAATACCATCACTGGGGTCAAATCACTACAAGCATTCAAATTATAGACAGAGAAATGTATCTTCTCTTTACCCATTGAGTCATGTTTCGATACAGATATCCATTTAAAAAACCCGAGGACCAATTGTTTCCAGCCAGCCAATTCCTATTCCGTGCTGCTAATCTGCAACAGCAAACACATCCATGTATCCGAAAAACTCATGTGAACGTGTAGAGCAAATCAAATTACCTGTTCACGTTCAACTGGACAAAATGGTAATAAATAGGTTGAATTAAATCATTGGACCTTGAGGTCACAACTTACAAGTATACAACTAGCTACAACATCACTTGAAGAAATAATCTAATTAACCATTTCCAGCCAGCAGAGTCCGGCAGCCATGGCTCCCTCGCTCCGTCCTGCATAGCTCCAGCTCCACAGAGGGGCCCACAGCAGCCTACTATTTCCTGTAACACCACTCACCATTGATAGGCGCCTGGAGCAGCTGCAACAACCAATTTATTTTTAGCATACATGATCGCGCGAGTATTCATTTCATACACACGTGACAGGCAATACACAAGTGACAGCTTATGGTGTACCTATTGGACGAGAGGTAGAGCTTATGGTGTAGCAAGGCACTCATAAATGCATCCCTGACCCTGACTCTTGATGGTCCTGAAGGCACACTCGGTAGCATCGGTGGTGAGCACGTAGATGGCCTGGTTCATCCTTATCAGGGGTAGGGGCAACCATAGCCTGCCTCCTCTTCGGGCCTGCAATCAGTATAACACCATATCATTCAGAATTCAAAACAGTCAAGTTGTGGTTACAATTTGCAATTGCACACAACTATCAACACATTTCACAAACACATCAGGCTACAACTGCAGCATCGGCCAAACGAAGGCATCTTTCCGCAACAAAATAATAGTAGTGGCAATTTAGTTGTTGAATGTTCAAAGCAACAACTATAAGAGAACATTGCAGACATAATCAGCTACATAGAACAAATACAAGAACTATCATCCAAATAAGTAGAAATGTAGTAATATACCATAACTATAAGCACATCAGACTTGAGAAATATCCTTTGCAACGGCATAAAGAGCAGTGTAGGTACCAGCTCACAGAAAGTGTTTTATTACACATCATAGCTAATGATGGGTTAATATTGCTTTCAGGAGTGAGGCTGGAACACCTACAACATGAAACTACATAGAATGATTTACTGATGGTGACAAAGAAGGCTGATGATGGGACATGAAGTATATCAGCAAACATATCACATATCACTACTACAGTGTGCCAACAGTTGAGATGCTAAGCAGATCCAGTACACATATGCCATTGTATGCATTATTAACCTAAGTAGGTCAAATGCATGGAGGTTTAACCTTCCTTTTTGGAAGAATAAAGTAAGCATTTTTCTAAAAGCTCGATTGCAAGATCTAGCAAATACCAAAGACGCAGATCACAAGGCAATGTAAATAAAACATTACCATTTGGGATAGTCCGTAGAGCCCAAGCAGTGCCAGATATATATCAGATGACCATATAATACAGAACACGTCACAGCCATACAATTTTAGAGCAGAGGAACCTAAAGAGGATTCACCCTAGAAAATAGGAACATTACACACCTGCATGAGCTTTCTCGGTTGTATCCAAAACTGCACCAGTTTCTGAACATAATGATTGCAACGTCGGTCCACTTGTTACAGCCAGAACTTTACCATGTGGGGAGATGCCCATGTGATTGTACTGGCAAGCAAGCAGAACATTTTGGATCATGTAGCGGCATTGCCAAAACTTTGAAGGTTTTTGGATCCTCGTCAAGATGACACCTCACTGAAAAACAGTGATCATTAACTCCCGGAAGAAGACCAAAGAAAAATTATTTGAAAAATTAAAAGTACAAGCTTAGCAGGCAGACTTCTATTTTCACCAGTAAAACCTATACAAGGCTGCAAATTCTCAGTATTAGTGATAAAATTACACAGTACCTATATCGGATAAGGGGCTACAGGGTAACAGTTGACAAGGACCATGGCCTCAAATGACACTATATTAATCAGGTTCATGAGTAACTATAACTATTTAAAAAGAAAACAATCCTAAGAAAGTACACAGGCTGCACCTTCAGAGCAAGAAATAATTATTCTGCTCCCATCACCAGCCCCATGAGTAGCACGAGTTGCTACAAGGTTCAGCACCGACTCCTTCCCGTGAATCTTTTTTGTGATCCCATTTGATCTCGGGAGGAGAAAGCTTGCCCTGCTGTTTTTCGCACGGTTGGAGGAGCACTAACATCCAATGACCTTCTCTCTTGTTGTAGTCACAATATAAAATTACAAATGCATGGAGTTATTCGATGGCATGATAAAAATTTCAGCACCATACAGTAATACACCCACATGCATGTTAAACGATGACAAAACAAATACAAGCATATCCCATGGATATATCTCCACCAAACTAGATAAGGAATGACTGTTGCAGCTTGTTATTTTCAAATTAGCAGGCTATCTTTTAACCATTCTAAAAGCATCAGAATATAATGAATTATTTCTTGGTAATGTACTTGGAGCATCATATAGATACAGAAAAAACTTAAATGCATTATTTCAGGTAATTATTAAGGTAGGCAAGTAGTACCGATTTTATGACCAGGATGGAGGACATAAGTTGCAGAGATGATGCCATTTACCTGTGACATTTCGAGGAAGACGCCAAAAATGCTATGGTCCTTAAGCACGAGAGTTCTGTCGAGAGAGGGCGGAGTTGCGCCAGCACTGGTCTGTAGCCCTAGCCTGTAAAATTGAGCCATCAGGTGTGACCATGTGAGCAATGAGCAAAGGATGAATCTATGGGCAAGAAAGTGCAACAGCAAAGGACAAAGCATGAAAAATGATCTAAATGATGGCCATAAAGTATCAAATTCAAACTATTGGGAGTCACATGACACCTACTAATGTAACTACTGCCATCCTCAAAATGCCAACAAGGATAATTACAGGCTAAGATGCCAACCTGAAAGATAGTTGTCTCTATTTAGCGATAGTTATTAGTCGTTTCAAGTCTAGCTTCGACACAGGAAAGACAAGCTTAATTATGTTACCCGCCCATTTACCAGTCCGCAATGATTGATGATAGTCAAACAGAGACAACTTTCCCATAAAACACAAATAGAAAATCGAACAAGTACATGTTAAAAAGCATGCTAATCCAATGAACTCCAACAAGAGTTTGTCTAACTGAATATAAAATCAAACAAGTACAGTAACCAATAATGCCACCAATAATGCCAGAGGCCAAAGTAAATTAGTTTAGGACCAACCAGAGAATTTTTCTAACCAAATTAGAAGTGTCAAACCATATACAACCGACAAAAGTGGGCTTCAGGCCAAATAAGATCAGAAGTGGAGGTGCCCAGTTTAATAGTTTGAATGTTGTGAGTTTGCCTCATGGATTTCGAGTCGAAAGACTAGTCGACAAGTCGCATTTGCAAGGTCGACTCGGCCATTCGACTCGACTCATCAATCATTTGATGAGTTGATCGAGTCGATCGACTAGTCCAGGTTTGTGAGTCAATCGACTTAAATAATGACCCCACATGCCATAATTTTTTTTCATTCTTTCCTCGCCTTCCCATTTTACCCGTGGTCCCCTTGAAACTTAGATCGAGAGATAGTTTCCCCCGCTCGACCCCAAAAGCCAAAACACATCTTTGCATTCTCTCCCTTGGCCGCTGCCTCTGCAAGAACCTGCCGGCCATTGGAAGGAATTGCCCAGGTTTTCCCCCACTCCCATGTCCCCAACATGTAGGCCGCTGGTTCATAGACAAGAGGAAGGCCTTGGCCATTGGAAGGAATTGCCCAGGTTTTCCCCCACTCCCCTGTCCCCAACCTGTAGGTTGCTGGTTCATGGACAAGAGGAAGGTCTTGTCCATTGGAAGAAATTGCCCAGGTTTTCCCCCACTCCCCTGTCCCCGGCCTTATATTATATCCTACATTAAACATGAGTTGAGACTAGTCTTGACTAGTCTCTAGGTCAGTCGCTGCCCCAGAACGACCCGTCGACTCGAAATCCGTGGTTTGCCTTAATATTAATAAGCACAGCTCAGGTTGACGAGAAAACATTATAGAAGCCTCCAAATATAGTAGCAAAGATCAATCAGAAACAAAGAAGGAACATATAATTTTTTTTGTATGCAAGAAATGTAGAGTCGTTCAGATAAATAGTTTTTGAGTGGTTTGAGTTTGTCTTCATGTTAGTAAGCGCTTCTCAGTTAACAAGAAAAATACCACCGCAGCCTCCAAAACTTGACAAAACTGAAATTAGAGACAGAAAAGAAAGTAAACGAATATTTTTTTATTGTAAGCAAAGAAAAGTAGAGTTTGTCTTCATATTAGTAGCACTTCATAGGTTAACGAGAAAAACATCACCGCAACGTCCAAATTTTGTAAATAACTTAAAGCAGAAACATAAAAGGAACAAAACAATAATGATGTTTTTTCTAAGCAAGAAGTGGAAGCACATAGTTTAATAGTTTTGAACAGTTCGTGTTTGTCTTCCCATTAGTATGCACTTTTGTGGTTAAAAACAAAAACATCCCTGCAGTCTCCAATTTTTTTAACAAGCTTAAATGAAAAACAAAAATAATTATGAATAAAAGGTTTGCTTTTTCTAAGAACGGGTAGAAGTGGAGGCCATCAGTTAAATACTTTAGAAAGCTTTTTGAGTTCATTTTGCAACCCAAATAGGTGCACAGTTTTGAGTTGTGTGACAATTGCTCCCTTAAGAAAAATACTATGCAGATTCTTGCTGTAGTCCATGGCTAGTGAACATACATACAATCAGAACTGATTAGTCCAGAAAATACATTGGGCTACAAAATGTTTGAATTCACTGAAGTACTAGCACAAACGCAGAGCGAGCTCAATATTTATGAATAGCATATGCAGACACAAAATGAGAAATTACTGCCAATTCATTACCATGATTATCCACCTACATAATTGGGACCCTACAGACTCAAGTGCTCTGTAAAGTATCTGAAGTGACTTCAAAATCAGACATGCGTGATGATACCTGCCAAATATTTTAGAAATCAGTACTTCGAAATACTTTAGAAAAGAGTATTACGACGTTACATCAGGATGGCACACATGTACTTCAGCACAAAACAAAATGACAGGTAGGAGAAATTATGGAACTCACCTTGCTTGACCTGGTACCAGGTATGACAGGTACCTTGCTTGACCTAGTACCTGGTAATCGTGCTCGACGGTGTGGGCATACGACGGAGGCCACCGACTTCTATGCCTTGAGGCAGTAGTGTAGTCGTTCTTCCAGTTGAAGAACTGCATGAGGGCAAGCGAAGGTGACGAATACAATCATTGTGTATCAGAAACCATACCTGGTATGTATACAACATTGACACAACACATGATCACATCAATTAGCATACATTCACCAGAATGTTAAATAATAATCTGGAGAGCTTAAATGTATTTACCATATTTGCCAACAATTCCAGGATTCTTGGTGCCCGTTGTCTGCACAGAGCATCATCAGAAACACAAACGTTAAAAACCTCCCTCTGCGAGTATACTAGAACAGCAAAGTGAGCTAGTATATTTCGAAAGACAGAGAATAAGACATGGAAATGATGATTGAACAAGTAAGATCTGTGCCATAGAATAAGAGAATTTTACTTGACAACTTCATTGAAGGAGTTCACACAAGTAACAACTATCAATAGCTTATTGCATCCAAAACATCGCCAGATTATCATGAATTATTTAACAGGCATGATTGTAGGTAATGACTCATGGCAAATTAGCAATGTATTTCGTGGAAGGCACATGATAGAGAGGGAAAAACTAGTACTACAATCCAAGTCATCATGCCACTGACCAACCAAGGTGTGCAAATGAATGTTTAACCTCCGATTTTGAATGGTAAATAATTTGGTGGAAATTTCATATATTACAAAGATATACATACTTGTAACAAATAAAAGCATCTCATGAAGATTTCACGCTTCCTTGTTACTCTAATTACTCACAAACTTATCATCATATCGATCAAACTACGACCGAAGAGCAAATTTTAACTACAACAGTAGTCTTACATCCCATTTGACCAATCAACACTAGAGCAAGGCACTGCCTTTCTTGCTATGGTTCGATTGGGGACAAACTAAAAGCATACGACACACTGAAATTCTATGCATGTAATAATCAGCAAAACATGTAACACGAAAATTTATACAAACTGCACAAGCGTTTGCTGAATCACAGGCAAAACAAATATGTCGAATCCGAAGTAACTTGAAGAGTAACAAAGCCCATCTCGGACGCACGAGTACAACTAGTACTAGTGTATCCAATAAATGGGTAAACATAGGCACGACAATAGCTAAATCACCAATTGTCGCATTAGTCAGACCAAAATCCTAGGCGACCACAAAGAAACAATTGACCTTTGGACGCCGATGTTGACGAATCTTCCCAGCGGTGGAGGCGAGGTAGCCGCAGTGGGAATTGGGGGCGGGCTCCTGCACGAAATTGACGCCTCCTGGAATAGGCTTTCACTCAACCACAGCCCTGGTAGAGAGTGGAGACCACCAAAGAGGGAACCTCAATTTGACCTATGCAAAGCGAAATTCACAGCAGAATTCGAGTTAGGTTATCACATATGTGAGCCGAGCAGCCATATGCGCAATGGAGTGGAATGCAAGGGCGGAAGGGGAAATAGAAAAAGCTGCATACTTTTTCAGGTCCGGCCATCCACCGTATCCCGCCTTGTGTGGTGCCGTCCGCATCCACGCTCCGTTCGACAGCGTGCAACGCAGGTGAGCGACCACGCAGCGGTGGTTGGAGGGTGCCACTCACTCCCCAGCGGCGGAGCTTGACCGTGGGAGATGGAGCTGGCCTGGCGGCTGCTGGTCCGTTAAGATGGAGTAGCGGACAGAGGTGGGGTGCCGCGGCGAGGAGGAGCAGTCGCAGCGGCATCCCTATCCCCGGCTACTGCGGCTAGGTTTTTGCGCGCTGGGACGCACTTGGTGCGGAGGAGAGAGGCGGCCGGCCATCAGATGGGAGGAGGGGCGGCGCCGGCCGCCGGGTCTGGAGAGGTGTGGGTGCGAGGAGATGGACACGACTGAACCAAGAACAGAGGGGATTGGGGTTTCGTTGTTGGATGCTGCTGGTCTTCATGGCAATCCCATAAAGTTTGCTGGGATAGAATCAGCCGGCCGATTCATATGCCCGATTTCTTAATAAATCCCATAAATCATGGTACTCCATTAATGACTCTTCTCGACTGTTTCAACCCAATAAATATATATGGATGTACTGTACAACCGTGACGACTTGAAGTACCAGCTAGTAGCGTGGCACATTTCCAAAATCCAGCGCGGGCATTTCATCGACAGCTACCTGAGATGGGCCCGTCATCACTTAATTGACGACACTTCGGCATCCGATGAGACGGCCGACAATATTGTCGGTGTCCATGTCGCACCCGCCCTTCCATGGCATGCTTTGCTCACGTCTGAGATTGTAGAACCACACCAGCGCGATGACGATCGACCTACCTAGTACTACATGCACCGACATATGTCCTCGGCCAGACTACCAGGCTTCACTATGTGTACATAGTTCCTAGTTGAGATTGATGCATCGCATTGACTAATCCGTTAAGTGGACTCATGGCGTGGCGATGAGGCCATTCTAATCATGTGAGGGTTTGAGCTCAACAAATTGTAGATGTTCACCGAAATGGGGTGCGGCAATGGCGGTAGGAACTATGACGATGTTAGGTTTTCATGAGGTCTCGTGTCGGACTATGATTGCATGAACCATCGTTGGTACATGTGAAATTCCCAACCCTATCAAGTTCCAGATAAATAGCGTAGACACAAGGTGGGATTCTGTGGAGCCGCTAGCTATCTATTTTGTGTGGGAAATAGATCTAACTTATTCCCTTCCTTTCTCGCGTGGAGTTATCCTAGCTGCTTTTTAAGGGGGGTGATATTCGGCTCCTCGTTTTTATTCAGTTACTCATTTTTTATGGAATCTACTATTGTTAATTTTACGAAAAATAATACTATTACAATGGCATCTTACTACCTCAGTTCCAATGAATAAAACTTGTATTATTAGTGCAAAGTCAATTCATGTAATGTCTGATCAAGGTTTTACACCAAAAAAAATCACATGCAAATACAGAATCAATATATTATTAGTAGGTGAGATGGGCCTCATCCCTTAATTGCCGATACTTCGGCATCCGACAAGACAGCCGACAATGTCGTCGGTGTTGGTGTCGCATCCACCCTTCCTTGGCATGGTTTGCTCACGTCTAAGATTGCCGTAGAACCACATCAACCCAACGACGATCAACCTACCTAGTATGTACAATGGCACAAGATGCCAGACGGGCGTCATGGCAATGCACCGACATATGTCCTCGGCTGGACTACCAGGCTTCAATGTGTGTACATATTTCAGAGTTGAGATTGATGCATCGCATCAACTAATCTGATAAGTGGACTCATGGCATCACGGCGACGAGGATACTATAATCATGTGAGGGTTTGACCTATAGAATGTCACCGGGGGGTGCGGCGATGGTGGTAGGGAACAATGACGATGTTAGGATTTCAGTAAGTATATATTTTTTTATTTCTACTTCTATAAAAAGAAGTGCTTCTTTATTATAGACTTATCCACTTAGATGAATAAATCATACTCTATTTATATTATTAATGAATATGTATCCCAACCCATCTCGAGGTATTTGTATCAATACCTATTCGGTAGATCTTTTTTTTTCTCTGCCAGGAACCAGATTTGAACTGGTGACACGAGGATTTTCAGTCCTCTGCTCTACCAACTGAGCTATCCTGACCATTTATTGTGCATCATCCTAGTAGAGTACTTGTATCTATGTCAATTAAAGGGACTAAAAAATAAATTAAATGTTTATTATTAGGAATTTTAGGTTTTTTTTGGATAACAGGTAGTTTAGAGTTTAGGGATTTGTTCAAAATAGCTAATAACTGGATTCCTAATAATGGAATTAACTCTTTACTTACTACTTTATGTGCTTTTTTATTATTCCTTGGTGCAGTTGCGAAATCTGCACAATTCCCTCTTCACGTATGGTTACCAGATGCTATGGAAGGACCCACTCCCATTTCGGCTCTTATACACGCAGCAACTATGGTTGCTGCCGGGATTTTTCTTCTAGCTCGGCTTTTTCCTCTTTTCATATCTCTACCTTTGATAATGACTTTAATTTCTTTAGTAGGTACAATAACACTTTTCTTAGGAGCTACTTTAGCTATTGCTCAAAGAGATATTAAAAGAAGCTTAGCCTATTCTACAATGTCTCAATTGGGTTCTCCGGCTTAACACCGGCGGTCTGTTCAGGGTTCCAAACTCATAGTGGCAACTAAACACGAGGGTTGCGCTCGAGCTGTAGCTATGAGTGCTACAGACGGGTTGATGAGAGGAATGGAAGTGATTGACACTGGAGCTCCTCTCAGTGTTCCGGTCGGCGGAGCTACTCTCGGACGAATTTACTTTATGAAATGGGGGGAGTATCCGAAACTATAGCTAGAGCAGCTATGGAGATAGCTGCCAGTAAAATGCCAATACGAAGTCAATTTATTCGATTAGAGATATAGAACCCCCTAAAACTAAACGGGTATTGAACATAAAAAAAAAGCCGGGGAGATGGAATCGCTAACTATGATTGCGTGAACCATCGTTCGCGCAAATGTGAAACTCCCAACCATGTCAAGTTCGAGATCAATAGCGTAGACACGAGGTGGGATTCTGAAATTCCCAACCACGTCAAGTTCGAGATAAATAGCGTAGACACTAGGTGGGATTCCGTCCCCCGTTAGTTCTCTATTTTATGTGGAAAATAGACCTAGCTTATTCCCTTCCTTTCTCGATTGCAATTGTCCTAGCGGCGATATAAGGTGAATGATATTGGGCTCCTCGATTTTATTCAATTACTAAATTACTCATTTTTATGGACTCTACTATTTGTTGACTTTACAAAAAAAAACTATTACAATTGCATCTTACTACCTCGTTTCCAATGAATAAGACTTATATTATTAATGAAAATTTAATCCATGTAAAGTTTGACCATTTTTATACAAAAAATATTACATGCAAATACATAATCAATATTATTAGATAAATCATGAAATATATTTTCATATGATACCTATAGAATGTCATATTTACTGATAGATCTTTCTAAAAGTTTCATCAAATCTTACTTAGCTTGACTTTTTAAAAAGGCCTTATTCATTGTAACGGAGGAAGTATATATCTATGAAATTGAAACTTCAAAATAATATCTAGGTTTGCCTCATTTACACTTTATACCACATATCCACAATGTCCCAATAGAAAAGGTGAAATTTACTCTTTCTTCGATTGTCCGCCCTCCATTACGTGGAACACGAGAGGACTTCGCTGCCATAGGTCCATAGTGCCTCCATCGGGGCCCAAAACTTAACCCTAGTAGCCCTAACTAGAGCACCCGGATGCAGTCTAGGTCCCCAACCCTCCCGCAGTCCTGCTGCTGGAGTGGGTGGTGGAGGAGAAAGGGAATTTTCGGCACGGAACCATGGAGCATTTTTAGACAAAGGCAAAAATCATTAGTTTCCGAGAGGGGCGTTTGCGTTTGGGCCGGTGGTCTGTTTGTATGTTGTGTTATTCATGGTGTCGGAGGTGCAAACTCAGGCTAGCTAGGTTTTTGCTGAGGTCGACAAGCTAAGCCAATTTCACTACCTCTGTTCCAACTAGCAAGACATATAAATTTAGTTAAAGTCAAATCGTGCTAACTTTGACCAAATATATAGAAGAAAATATTAACATCTAAAATATTAAATAAAATAACTATATAAGTATATTGTATGGTGAATCCATTGATATTGATTTCATACCGTGAATGTTCTTGTTTTTGTCTAAAACATTTGTCAAACTTAGATAATTGACTTTTGACTAAATTTATAGGTCTCATTGGAATGGATGGAGTATATTTTCTCACTAGACCTGTACTCTACGGGTGTGTTTGGTAGCCCGGCCGGCCTCAGATATTCTCACCTCAGCCTAGCCCAACTAGCTATTTCTTGTTTGTTAGCCCGGCTCGGTCCATCTCAGCAGTGCCCAACCAGTACGAAAAACGGCTCTCAGCCAGGCTGAGTTGAGAAGCTGAGATCGAGCTTCACAACCCGGCCTGGCTCAACTCGCCCCCGCAAAACACTGTTCAGACACCAGCGCCACCCCCAGACCCTCACCCCCACCTTTTCTTTCTCTCATTTTCCCCCCTCTCCTTCTCTCCCTCTCCCGGTCAGCCTCTAGCCCGCCTCCCTCCCTCCGGCGCCGTCCCGCCCTGCGGACTCCCTCCCGCCGGCGTCGTCCAGCCCTGCGATTCGAGCCCGGCGTCGTACAGGCCACGGGCAGCTCCGCCGCGCACAGGCCACGGGTAGCTCCGCCGCCCGGACGGTTTCCCAGGCGATTCGAGTGCCCAGGCCAAGCTCCACCGCGCACAGGCCACGGACGGGCTCCGCCGCCCCCAGGGCACGGACGGGCTCCGCCGCGCACATGCCACGGACGGGCTCCGCCGCCCCCAGGGCACGGACGCGGGCTCCGCCGCGCACAGGCCACGGACGGGCTCGGCCGCCCCCAGGGCACGGACGGGCTCCGCCGCCCCCAGGGCAGTGACGAGCTCTGCTACGGGAACGGCCACAGCCACGGCCAGGGGCTAGCGCCGCCACAACCGGCCGGGGACCCGATTGCTTTTGTTTTTTATATACAGGGACCCGATTGCTTTTCCGTTTTCTTTTCAGGGGTCTTTGTGTAAAAGTAGGACCTCAGCATGGTTGAACCCATCGCTGAGCACCAAACAACTTCTTAGCCCAGCAGGGTTGAACCCACCCGATCCACCAAACACATGGCAAAATCTGAGATCAACTTGTATAGGGTGAGCATGTCTCAGTTGAGAAAGACAATCTGTAGTGAACCGACCTACCAAACACACCCTACATCCTGGTCGAGAAGCTTGTAGCACAGCACCACGTAGCCATTTGTACTACTCATTTAGCTAGGCAGGGAAGAGCACGTACGCATGCATACACATATCTGCCACTCATATCACTTTACTTAGCGTGTTGACACGTTAAGTGCACCGAAAGAAGGCTGCAAGGCTGGCCAGGAACGCAATGCAATGCATGGGCAGCTGATCGACGTGTAATCCTAGCTAGCCAACTCAACTCCCGAGGTGTGTGAGTAAGGTGGGTTGGTTTGCTTTTGGTGTAGTCGAGTCCTAGCTATTTCATGTCGCTCCCCTTCTTTGTTTCCTCTCGCGACATACAAGAGGGAGGCAACCGGTGTCGTACCCTTCTACACCGGTGAGTCTCCTGGGTTTGCCTCCCTTTTGCTCCGGCTGCGGGAAGGTACGAGAACCTCGATGTCTCGTTCATGGCATGTAGATAGGTTAGGTTTTGGGGGGAGGCGTTGCTTAGATGGCAGCGACGATGACACTCATGCCAAATAAAGTTTCCCACCTCCGGTCCCATCTCGACTTTTGTCGTTCCTCTAGGACAGCGTGGCTAGGGTTTTCTAGGTTGCATTGGCAAAGTAGCAATGGCACATCCATGGAATTTTATTCTTTGGATTGGGCCACACCTTGGTGACTTATACATGAGTGAAGATGAGGTTGGTTGCCGTCGGGAGAGGATGGCGTCTCGGGAGCAGGCTGGCGGCCTGATGGCGGCAGATCTGCCGGTTTCGCCGACTTGGTCGGTGTAGAGATTCCCTTTGACTTGTCAAGCCGGCGGTTGCGAATGGTCTGGCCGGGCATAAAAGACCGAAACCGAAACCTGAACCCGAAAAACCGGGACCGAAACCGAATAACCTACAAGTTCGGTCATCGGTTAACAGATCGGTCTCAGGAGTTAGATGACCGAAATATTATTAATCTGTTCGGTCATCACGAGCGGTAGACCGAACCAACCGAACAGACCGACAATTTCCACCAAGAGTGCATGCGCAACCCATCCAGTAAAGGCCTGGTTCGCTTTACCTCAAAAAAGGCCTTGTTCTAGCTTCCTTTCTCAGTTCCTCTCCTCCTCTCGTCTCGTTTTTATCTCCCTGGCCTTGCCGACAGTAGGGTATGTGACCTACGGCTGCGCCGCCGCCACATCTCGAACCTCGCCGCATCCACAACGTTGCGCTGCCGCCGTATCTCCAACGTTGCAGTGTCGCATCTATAACCCAGGTGCCGCCGCATCTCCAGAGTCGCGCCGCACTCTACATCTCCAAGCTGGCCGCTTGTGTATCCCGGGCTCCCGGCCGCACAACCAAGTCGCCGCCTGTACATCCCGGCCACAGCAGCAAGTCGTCGCATGTGCCTTCCCGTCTTAGCTATTGTTCTGCTCTTCTAGGCTGTTTGTAGTGAACTAGTGATGGTGATTAGCTGATTACGATTTGGCGAGAACTTTCACTTGCGGATGCAGAAGCAGATGGACCGATAGCTACAGAAGATGAACCAACGATGTTGTGCTACCACTTGTGTACCATTTTGTGATGCCACCGTAAGGTATTGTGGTTTCATTTCTATGCTGAAATTTTGTATACATACTTGCGTTGCCAATATAAAAGGAATGGCAAGTGAAATGCTCGCTCAGGTTTTTGTGCTATAAATTGTAAACATAAATAACTGAAATGATCATCTTGTTGTGCTGCCAAATTTTATATACTTGTGCTGCCATTTCATCTTTTTGGTCTATATGGTCATGACCGAAGACCGAACCGAAAATACCGAAGACCGAATACAAAAAGACCGAAAAGACCGAAGGTAATATGGGTAGCATTTCTGGATGACCGAAATTCTAAAAGACCGAAAAGACCGGACCGAGCAAACCGAACAGACCGAACGCCCGGGCAGAGCGAATGGTGTTGGCTAAGATCTGACGATGTTTGCAAAACATGGTGTTCTTGGGCCCTCCAATGGCTTATATGTAAATTTCTTTTGTTGGGTGATTTTCCTATAAATATTTCTCGTACATGTGTCCTTCCTTGTTTCTACTTGTTGTATTTCGTAGGCTCCACGACATCATGGTTCCATTCAATGATCATATGCTTGATTCATTAATGGGAACTCTGTGATATCTACATCTAGTGAAGCTCGGTCCAAAACTTTTTTGCTCTAGTTCGACAACCTCGGTAAGAATTGGTGAGTACAATTCCCACCATATCTCATATGCCTTGTAGTCAAGATTTTTTTGCCCGACTTCTCGAGTTCTCTCGTCCTCGTCGCTTTCCTAGCTCCATCATGGTACTACCTTGAACAACCATGCATGTCTGCACGTACCGACGGTTGGACCGTTCAGCGCGCCCTCCATGACTTGCAGTTTGGTCGTTATCGCCAATGACCCGACCAGCGGTGCTCTCAACCATGCCGATTCCTTGTCTATTTCAAGATATTTTCGAAGAAATAAAATTAGTTCGTTGAGTTGTCCAAAGCGTCCAAAGCTGTCATGCATGGCATATCCTACGCTCGTGCGTGAGAGAGAGAAGTAGTACTATTACATGATGGAGAGAGAGATGTGGTACTATTACGTGATTTTGCTCCTTACCAAATGAATATGATTATGTAGAGCTAATATAAGAGAGACAACAAAAAAAAAAATTACCAAAGAGGGAGACATGCATGTATGTGTAGAGGAGACCGCGTGCCATGCTCGATCGCCTCTGTTCGTACCTTTGCAAACCTAGGCTAGCGAAAAGTTTCCCGCGTAAGATTTTGGATTTTGGGTTAGCCGTGAAAAGAACTTCGATATGGACCGTGCTGATAGCTGAACTTGGGCCGTTGTCTCGCCCGACGGCCCATTTTCCAGTCCGTCTGATCCAGAGAGGGGTGAACAAAACCAATCGAACCCGGAGCTCCACCCAACCCCCATTCTTCCTCTCCCCTGCTGCGACGTGAGAGGAGCCGGAACGATGCGGCGCGACTGGCTTGCTCGCCGGCGCACGCGTGTGTTTGTGCGCGCGGCTTTATCTAGCTCGCCGGTCCGCGTCGGCGCGTCGATTTCTTCAGCGATTTGTTCACAACGACGCCGCTCCAGCATCGCCCCGCTGCGCCGTAGCATTGCGAGTAGGTGAGCCTTGTCGCTCGCCGGTCAGACGCTACCATGGCCGACATGCGCTACCTGGCCGCGCACGCCTTCGCCGACGTCTTCGCGGAAATCGGCAAAATCACCTCAAGCGCCTTGCTGTCGATTGGAACTTCGCGTCCCACTGAAAAAAATATTCCACCTTTATGAGACAC
Organism: Lolium rigidum; assembly: GCF_022539505.1. Lineage (NCBI taxonomy): Eukaryota > Viridiplantae > Streptophyta > Magnoliopsida > Poales > Poaceae > Lolium > Lolium rigidum. The sequence continues at coordinate 39,416,917 of NC_061513.1, read as the reverse complement.
ACATATGTTAAAACTAACTGTGGTTTAAACTCTGTTGGTTGTACAACCACCCTTCTAACCATCTAACTTCAGGTTGGTTCATCCAAGTTTAGTTAAATCTCTGGCATCCTTTGATGGATGAAGGGAGTACAAGGTTTCTGGCAATGAAGTCTGTCTAGAGTGTCTTTATGATTAGGGTAATTGTAATCTGCTTGTCAACTGACACTACTTTTTTTTTTTTGAACAAGCAACTGACACTACTTGAGTCGTGCTATTATGTGTGTTGGCTTGAGAGTAGACGCCAATATATTGTATATGGTTCCCCTACGTCTCGTCTATGATGGCAGTAACGTGAGTAGTGGCTGGTGAAGAAATTAGGTAGGTAGCAACGACCGATTTTGGGGGCGTCCGCAATTTTCGAAAGAAAGATGTGTAATTTCGATTTTAGTCATTGTGGGCTGGTGTAGGAAATTATGCTGGTGCAATCAGTTTGACGTGCACTCCCACGTGTAGGTGCACATGCACGTTGGATATACAAAATGGCGGTGCGTGCTGATGGTGGCAGTGCAGGTCAGGCGAGAGAAAAATAAGTCATGTGAAATTTCTTGGATTTTCGGTGAGAGAGAGAGATGGACAGGCGCGCGCGGGTAGGGGGCCAAGGAGATCCGATCGACCGACCGACCTAGCTTGTCACGCCGCAAACGCCGGATAGGCACGCGCGCTCTCGCACCAACAATTGAATCAACGCGCGCGAGGAGGCCGGACCCACGGGTCGCCCATTCAAACGTCGCTGTCTCTGCCGGCACCTCGGTTTTGTGCACGCGAAAATAACCAGTCACCGCATTGCCGTATTTCAAACTGGTCCCAAGGCGCTGACGACACGCCCGTGTGAAGACGTGCTGCGCGCTGCATGAGACGTTGCCGATACTGCCGGTAGGCCTCGATCATAATTAGGCGGCGACGGTGCGGCCACCGTCGACGCACATGACCTGCCCAGTTATATAGGACGCTGCAGGCATGCAGAGGAAGGAGACGAGGGACGCGACCTCCTCCGGCTCGCCTAGGCGACCCAAAGGGATGCGCGCACTCTCCGCCTCCCACATCCTCGCCGCCGCCTCCGCGTCAAGCTGGATGCCGCTGCTGTCGAGGAGGTCCGACCGGACGCCTCCAGGCGCGACGCAGTTGACGCGGATGCCGTCGGGCGCCCACTCGACGGCGAGGTTACGGGTGAGCTGGTTCACGGCCGCCTTGGTCGCCGAGTACACGGACAGCTGCGGGTAGCCGAGAATCCCGCCGATGGAGGACACGTTCACCACCACTCCTCCGCCGTTGGAGAGAAGGAGAAGCGGGTGCGCGAGCTGGGCGAGGTGGAAGCAGGACTCGAGGTTGGTGGCCATGAGGCGGGCGTAGTCCTCCTCCCTGGTCCCTGCCACTTCGCTGAAGAAGGTCTGCCCGGCGTTGTTGACGAGGATGTCCAGCCTCCCTCCGAGCTCGGCGCGGGCCGCGGCCCAGAGCGCCTCCCTGTCGGCGCGCACGGAGACGTCGCAGGTGGAGGCTGTGACGCGCCCGCGCAGGCGCCCCGTGTTGACGTCGGCGCCCCACCCTCGCAGCCGCTCCTGCACGTCGGCATCGCTCCGGGAGCAGGTGTGCACGCGGACGCCGAACCCGGCGAGCTCCTCCACGATCGCGCGCCCGATCCCCTTGGTTCCGCCGGTGACGAGCGCCGTCTTGCCCGCCAGGCTCCAACGCTCCTCCCTGCTCATGATGCTCGCTGCCATTCTGTGAGCCGATGGGCACATTCGCACTAGACTAGTCTAGCTGCATGTATTGTACGGAGTATATAAAGACATGATGCCGTAGAATTTGCCACAAAGTATTCCGAGGTAGCGAGTACTAGTACTATATTATCCTCCTGGCATCCTCGGCGGAGGTGTACAGATTCTTTCCTCGGCAAGTTTTTGTTTTCAACAATGCATAGCAAAATCCGTAGGCGTCAGTCGCCCGGTGGCCGGGAACGGCGGCGGCCGGCCGGGCCAGGTCTTTGATCAGCTAGCGTCCAGGCTAGGGTCGAGCCGAGCTGGCTCGCGTGCACAGAAAAGAGAAGCCCTGAGGAGCTCGGCTCGGGCGAGCAGACAGCTCAGGCCAGCACCAGCAGAGAGCCAGCTTTCAGTGACTTGACGCCCAAAGACGTACGTGCCTCCAAACGTGGAAAATAGCAAGATGAACTCGGGTGCACGTGCACCCGCTTTTTCAATATTGAGAAAATGCTATTTGAAAATCTTAAAAAGATTTAAATAATTTTTTTCATGTATATATTATGTTGATACTTACTTGTGTAACTTTTCACGAAAAATAACGATTATATGTAGCCTACACGCAAATGAGAAAACATCTAAATGAATGATTGGTTATTTGCTGTTCACGGAAATGAGAAATTCTATTTTCACATTTATATGTAGGTCACACATTCTCGTTTTTTTGCAACAAAAAAAATAGGGCACTATACTATAGCGTATTTGGAAAGTGAATGCTACGCTATGCACATTTGGCTCGCTATGGCGCTAATCCCGCTATTAGCGACGCTAGGCGCACTATTTTTCGTAGCGTTATAGCGACGCTATTTTTATAGCGTTGTAGAGCTGCTATTTTTTTACAGGGAAATCTAGCAGCCGACTAGCTATTTTAGATCTTTTGGCACACGAGCTTCCTAAATTCTAACCGTAGTTATTCAACCCATTGGAAACCACAGAAGCATATCGATAATTCTCACTCCTCCTTACACGACGCGTACATGTTGAAGAAGAAGAATCAACATCACAACGAGTAAGAGCTACTGATGCAATCTGCCTAAGAAGAAGAAGAACTTGCTCGTGTATCAATGACGCGTCGGACCCGCCACTTTCCACCTTGTTTTCCGCTCTGTCCGGTGTCCCCGGAGCGTCCCTATGAAGTGGGGATGGGCTCGAGATGACGGACATCGTATAGGGTAGCGTCGGACGGAAAGAGCCTTTGGGGCGTGCCACTGAAAACGATAAAATGTCCGGCGCGCCCCAAAAACTTTTGGGGGACGCGATTGGAGATGCTCTTAGGCCTCTTTGTGACCGCCTCAGTTGGTTGTTGTTCCCCAACGGAACATCACCGATGAAAAATATTTTTTTAGTGCATCGCACATAATGTTAATTTCAAAACTGTCTCAATTTTTGCCGCAACGGTGATTTGTGCCATATAACCAACAATGTCAGAGTAGAACTTTTTTGTGTCTTTTTTCTTTATGACAAAATAGGTGCTTTATGTGATTCATCGCGCATGCTTTTTGAAAAACAAAAGGGCATGTTATGTACGAGGCAATCACACACATTTTCTCTAAATAAAATGTGTATGATGTACGAGAAAGTCACACACAGTTTTAGAATAAAAATTGTGTGTGATATGCAATCTTAAGGTCAAATTAAACCTTCTTCCTTCATCATATATAAAAACAACTTCTTCCTTCTCATATTCAATTTCTAAATAGATAACAGATGCCACTGCCTTAGAACATGTACAATTGAGTGATGTCAACTTTATTTTAGAGTTGGTAGGTTTTTATTAGTTCGAGGTGAGTGGAGAAAAACAAAGTTGTTTTTTCTTAGCTAAGAGATAAATTCTTAAATAATAAGGGAGACTATTTAGTACATTGTACTACCTATTTCCACTTAGCAATATAATTTTCTACAAACATTTAATTAATTGTTAGGGATGGTAACATGAATAATGGGCTGTAAAACTTATATTTATTGTCTTCTCTAGGTAATGTGCAAGACACTTTTTCTTTACTATTATACATGCTCTTCCATATGGTGCCCAAAATTCTGCACAGAAATCTGGCACAAAATTATTATTTTTGTTTTACAAAAGCAAAATTAGATTTTTGGCCATTTCAGACAGCGAGATGTGCATATTTGTAGTGCCAATATGCCATGCCGGACGTCCTTGTCTCGCCGGCCCGCCTGGTTTCAGCACGCGGTTCACGTACCGGTGAAATGAAAATTAAGCTCCCCACAAAGTTGTGAGAGGCAGCTAAACAGGACGAGACTACCCAACCGGCGGCCGCAGTGCCTTATCCACTGTGAAGCACACACGTACGTCTGTGTTTTTGAGTACAAACAACGCTAGGTCCTGGTTGCAGCAATGGCCTACATGGCAATGGTCTCTCTGTTCCTGCTGCTTCTCTCGCCCATGGCGGAGCTCCTGTTCTTGGCTTCACGCGGAGCGACTTCCCGCCGGACTTTGTCTTCGGAGCCGCCACATCCGCCTACCGGGTAAAATACTGTATAATGATAATGGCCCCACGAGTAAAGATTAGTCTCCATTGGGCTGGTAGTATTTTGTTTCCTACTCGTATTTTAGTTAACCGTTCTGGGGTTAATTTGCTTGTAGTACGAGGGCGCTGTAGCTGAGGACGGCAGGAGCCCAAGCATCTGGGACACCTTCACTCATGCAGGTAATTTTTTTTTCGCGGGTCACTCATGCAGGTAATTGACCTGTCAGAGTTTGGTACTGAATGCGAACTTGGGACTACGATAAGAACTGAACGCTGGATTTATGTATGTCAAGTTTTAGTTCTGAATTGACCGTCCGATCACGGGGAAAATGGCGGACAAAAGCACGGGTGATGTCGCTGCCGACGGGTACCACAAGTACAAGGTACACGCTTCCAAATTTGATCTTCTTCTTTTTCCTGCATTCAGTTGTTGTGTTTTCCAAAATGAATATTCAAACATTCTGTTTTACCCATACATGATACGATATTTCAGGATGATGTGAAGCTCATGGCTGACACGAACCTAGAGGCTTACAGATTCTCCATCTCATGGTCAAGGCTTATTCCAAGTATGAAATTTCATTATAGGCTTTCATTGCAAGTACACTACAATTTTTTTTTACCGATTATCAGTTTTGAAATGACATTTGCGAGATGGGAGGGGAGCTGTCAATCCAAAAGGCCCGGAGTACTACAACAGCCTTATAGATGCGGTAGTGCAACATGGTACCTTTTTTTTTCTTTTTCTCTAGTCTCTGTATAAATTATATTGTACTGACAAAACAAAATTATTTTTTAATAACCTGTTAGTAAATGGCCAAAACAACAAAATCTGTCATCTTGTCTTTTCTTCTTTTCTCCACCATCTAAACCTATCTGTGTCTATCATGTTTCCTCAGGGATTCAAGTCCATATTATGCTTTACCACCTTGATTACCCTCAAATCCTGGAAGATGAGTATGGAGGATGGTTAAGCCATAGAATTGTGTAAGATCCCGGAATTTCTCCCTTGTAATGATGAAATTAGTCAAAATCCTAGAATGTTCGGAGGTTTCCTCGCTTTCCTAGTAATATTTTCTAACAGGTGGTGCTGCAAAATGCGGGGAGGATTTCACGAGCATTCGCGGATATCCGCTTCGGGGAGTTTGGAGACAGGGTTTCATCTCGGACTACGATAGATGAACCTAATGTCGGTGCGATCGGATCTTACGACAGCGGCATAATCGCACCGGGACATTGCTCCGATCCTTTTGGAATAACAAAATGTACCATTGGCGACTCAACTGTGGAACCATATATAGCAGCTCATAACATGCTACTGGCGCATGCATCGGCTACTCGACTTTATAGAGAAAAATATCAAGTGAGTATCATTGTTCCCACTATTAGAATTGTGCCTTTACGCAAACTCATTACTTCGTTTGTGTGGAAATAATAAGCTATTGAAATTTATGTTGCCAAGTAAGACTAATTCAGAAAAAAAACAGTATTATCCTTCTATATTTTCAACAAGAGAGGTATTAAGTATGTTGGCATCTAGGATTAATATAGAAAAATCACTATCGTCTAACTGTATTGTTTAACTATATTTTCTGAACATATACTAAAATTTTGGAGTCGATCTCTACTACTCCCTCTGATCCATAATACATGTCATGGTTTTAGTTCAAATTTGGGAGTAGATCAAATTTGTTGGTATATGTTTTGATGTTCTCTTTTCTCGACATAAGGTCTGATTATTTTCTCATGATGCATACTCATATGAAAATGTTTATCTGTTTATAAAAAGAGATTTTCATGTAGGCCATTCAAAAGGGGGTTATTGGCCTAAATATTTACTCTCTTTGGGCTTATCCTCTTAGCAACGCTACTTTGGATATAGAAGCAACTAAAAGACTTGTAGACTTCACATTTGGCTGGTATGTTGTTCTTACTCTATTTTTTGCTTCGAGAATGCTGCACTAACCAACTTATGGTTCCCTTTTTAGGGTACTAGAGCCCTTGATATCCGGAGATTATCCGAAACAATGAAGAAGATTGTTGGTTCTCGTCTTCCAAAGTTCACAAGAACTCGGTCTGAAGCTGTAATTGGTAGTGCTGATTTCATCGGAATAAATCACTACTTTTCTGTCTATGTGAATGATCGCCCTTTAGACAAAGGTGTGCGCGACTATGCAGCTGACTTGTCAGTTAGCTACAAAAGTAAGCATCAATGCTTTAATGTTCATAGTTTTATAGCAGCTAGTAGTAATGGGTAATGTGATCCATTTATCTACTGAATATGTCGATGCAAACAAAGGCTCACACTGTCAACAAATCAAATGATGAGATTATTTCGTAACGCTTCTGAACCAGATTTATAAGTCTAAGTCATAGTCATAGTCACACGCGCAATCCGCACGCGGTGTGTAACAATGGTCTTGTACTTATAATAGAGCTAGGCAGGCAGGCAGGCTTGAGGAAAGAAGATGATGGGATGAGCTAGTTTCGATTCTCTCTCTTGTTGCTACATGATGAGAGAAGTGGTGGACGGTGGAGATGAGTCCTTCACGCGGATTGCTGATGTGGAAAATTGCTCTCTTGAAACAATACGCCGCGAATGTAACTCACTGTCATGTAATTAAGGCTCCACTTTCTCGGGACTATGGAGCATCGTAATTAAGGCTCAGTCTTCTGGGTACTTGGACCTCAATTACCCGTTCCTCTCCGTTGCAATCATGGAGCTGGAAGAATAGCATACGCGTTGTGCCAAAACTAATATGGATCCCTATAATCATACAGCTAGAAGAATAGCTTACGCGTTGTGCCAGAACTAATATGGAGCCCTATGATTAAGACTCAATTTTCTGGGGACTGTGTAGCAACATAATTAAGGATCCATCTTCTGGGTTGGAAGAATAGCCAACACGTTGTGCCAAAACTAATATCCACATTTTTTATTCTTATTATGCCTGATTGGAGCTGTGAAAAATAAACTCCCACGGTTTTATAATTCTTTCTTCTCAATGGGTTTTATAATTCTCCCTCAAATCTGAACTAAAACCACAAGGATTATGAAAAGAGCATACATGGATTCTAAGGTAGGCCTTTCATCCTCTCTTCTCTTGTGCTCTTTTCTAGATGCACTATTACATTGTTACTGCAGTACAGAGTTCTCCCACTGTATTTGATTACCGAGTGCTCTCATGGAAGGTTCACTACTCTAGTAGTAACACAACAGTTGCCATTTTTTAAATTTGCCTTGGCTAATTTAACACTAGGAATAAAGTTCACCATTGACATGCATTAAGTAATATTGCACGCTAAACTTACATATATATACACAAGAAATTTTGAACCATCCACCAAATTATCACACACAAATTCTGGAACAAATCAGGATTCCTCTTTTACACTTTGCAGAAAATGGAGATAATATTCACAAGTGCAAACAGTGGATACATGCTGACACCCAAGTTGGTTTGTCTCAACCAAAACGATTCAAAATATAGCTCAAACCATTCAACAAAAAGACCGAATGGGTCTTAAGCTAGCTTGCAGTGATAAAACGAACCGCTCAGCTGTGTCTCCATCCATCAGGCAAACTAGACAACTACCCAACTTCAACCCACAACGCTGACATTCTTCTATGTATGTGCCAAATAGATCCACAGCAGGGAGCACGGATGCACCATGACGTTCCTCGCACCTTTCATCGCTCAACGGTGCCGGCGATCCATCTATCTCTCGCTTTTCACTGGCCCTTGTCATGATCAGCATGTTATCTGCCAAGAGATATAGATACTGAAATCAGGATTCAACATGCTTCGTCTAAAATATCATCATTGGGGTTGAATCAATACAAGCTTCAAATTATAGACAGGGAAATATATCTTCACTGTACCCAATTAGTCATGTTTCGATACAAATATCCATTTAGAAAACACGAGGACCAATTGTTTCCAGCCAGCCCATTCCCATTGAAGGCTGCCAATCTGCAGGAGCAAACAATTCCATGTATGTGAATAACCTATGTGAACATGTAGAGCAAGTCAATACTTGTTCATATAAAATGGTAAGAAATCAGTTGAATTGAATTATTGGACCTTGAGCTCACAACTCACAAGTATCTAACCGGCTACAACATCACTTGAAAAAACAAACTAATAAAGCACGTACGGCCAGCCGGGTCTGGCAGCAATGGCTCCCTCCCTCCATCCTGCATAGCTCTAGCTCCACAAGGGGGATCATGGCAGCCTACTATTTTGTTTAACATCCATCGCCGTTCATAGGCGCCTGGAGCAGCTGCAACAACCAAGTTATTTATTAGCGTATACATCCGCATTCATTTTCATTCATACATGACAGACAAGACGAGAGGTAGAGCTTATGGTGTACCTGTTGGATGAGGCGTTGATCAAATTATCAGCAAGGCACTCAGAAATGCATCCATGAGACCCTGTCTCTTGATGGTCCTGAAGGCACATAGCACCGGCGGTGAGCAGGTAGATGGCCTGGTTCACCCCTCTCAGGGGCAGGGGTAATCATAGCATGGAAGCTGTACATTGTTTCCCCTCTGGGAGAGGGATGCACCAGTGGGAGGAGTCGCCAGAAGCTTGGCCAGAAGCTTGGCCGGAGCTGGGGAGGCCGGCAGATGAAGGAGCAGCAGCAGATCTAGCCAGAGTTGGGGAGGTCACGTGAGAGGAGCTCCCCTCTCTCTCTTCCCTCTCTTTCCCCTATAGATGGCCCTCAATTTCCCTCCCAGCCCGCCATTTCTGTTTTCCCCTCCTACCAGCCCAAAGTTTCCCGCGCACAGAACAGAGGCGTCCAGATTCTTGCAAGGCGGCGATTTCGCGCCTAGGCGACGCCTTTGGACGCCTTGGAGACGCCTTTGGACGCCTTGGGCAGAAAACAAAGGCGACACCGACGCCTTGCCCTCTTGGAACGCTCGGACACTCAAGCGTCGCTTAGGCGACGCCTTTAAAACCATGGATATATCTCCACCAAACTAGATAAGAAATGACTGCTGCAGCTTGATATTTTCAAATTAGCCGGATATCTTTTGACCATTTTAAAAGCATCAGAATATAGTTGATTATTTCTTGGAACTTCTAATGTACTTGGAGCATCAAACTGATACAGAAAAAAGTTAAACACATTAACTCTGGTAGTCTTTAAGCTAGGAAAGTAGTACTGATTTTATGACCAGGCTGGATGACATGAACTCCACAGACGATGTCGTTTACCTGTGATATTTCGAGGAAGACACCGAAAATGCTCAGGTCCTTCATCACAAGAGCTCTGTTGATAGAGGGTAGAGTTGCGCCGGCACTGGTGCTGGCATCTTTGAAGGACATCAAGGACAAGCAGGATGGTGTCCCGTAGGGCAAGCACCACCGCACCACCGTCTTGCTGTCCAAAGCAAAGAAAAAAAATAATATACCGACCACAAAAGCATTGCTTGCTCCAGCTATTTAGTTCTTCACTATTAGTTCCCCTCTGTTCATGGTGTACAAACAAAAAAATTATTAACAAAACCATTGCAATACATACTAAAACATCAGGGCAACCCGAATTTGATCTAGAATATGTATTAATTTCTGTATGGTAAATAGATGGTAAATTTCTGTACTAATCACAAGCATCTCAATCGATTCAAATTCAGAGAAGCAATCACAAGCACGAGGTATGTATTAATTTTTGTATGGTAAATACATGCAAGTGAGCATATAGAAGTAGCCATATAAATAAACTAGGTGAGGGATTCTAAGGCTGTACATAGCTGCAGTTCAAACATGTAGATGGTCATCAATTCATAAACATCAGGAACGTCACCACCAAGTCAAAGAGGAATCAAACTTATGCAAAGAGACCTGGCTTGGTTGAAAGAATCGATAGGAAAGGATGACAAAAAGGTTACCTTGCTATCTATCGAGTGTCAGCCATGGTGATGCACGGTGGTGATGTTGGCCGGGGATCTGAGTACACATGGCGATCTCAACTACTTAGTTTTCTCCAAACGAGCAAGGATTTATTAACTAGACAAAAAAATATCACCAATCAAGTAAAACACATCACTCATTCTAAAATTCCTTGAACACAACCACAGATTTTGTAAGTAGTAATATAGATAGAGGACATTAATCACTAGTTCACTTTATTTACTTTCATCAAACACTTCCAGCATACTAGTTGGAGTTCATCAAACCACCATACTGATATGGAGTTAAATCATGGAGGAGTTACGGATTCCATTACCAACCTTTTTCAGTTTCTCATAGCATGCTGGGGGACGTGGTTGCCGGAAGACGTCGGCAGCAGCTCCGCGTGGACTAGAGCTCACCAACAGGGATTTGTAGCCAAGGCCGAAAGTGCAAAAGCTGCTATAGGTGAACATTTGCCTCTTGCAGCAGGTTCCCTTGGCTCGAGCAACCCAGACACCCTTGGAGGCAACAACGTGAAATAGAACGAGGTCAAATAAGGGGAATTTTCACAGATAAAACAAATATCTCAGCCATGCATGCCATCACCGATGAACCATGAAAGAAGAACAATGTCATAAACACATCACAAAATAATCAGGCATGGACCACCCCTTTCTTGCATAGCTTACATTGGGTTATATCCTTGCTCAAAATCTGGGTAGAGCACCTTGTTTCAAAGGATGATCCTTTGAGTTTTCCCTCCATGCATGTGCAGCCTCTCTGGATGGATCATAAGGTTCGGGCTCAACAGGTCTAGTATCTGTATGTAGCCATAGCCTGCAGAGATCAGCCATTAGGAGTGACCGTGTGAGCAATAAGAAAATCACAAATCTATGGCCAAGAAAGTGCAACAACAAAGGACAGAGCATTGATAGATGGCAGGCAGAGCATGAAAAACAACCTAAATGATGGCCATAAAGTAACAAATTCAAACTACTGACATCATCGAATTTCCAACAAGGATGATTACAGAGTAATATGCTAACCTCGAAGAGATGTAGTTGTCTCTATTTGGAAATAGTGATTAGTCGCTTGGAGTCTAGCTTCGGCACAGGAAAGCGATGCTTAATTATGTTAGCCACCCATTCGCCGTTCTGCAACAACAATTGAAGCTAGTCAAACAGAGACAACTTTCCAATAAAGCAAAAAAAGAAAGATAACAAAGAAAAGCATGTTGCTCAAATGAACTTCCACAAGAGTTTGTCTAACCAATAATGCCAGAGGCCAAAATAAATTAATTTACGACCAAGCAAAGACAATTTTCTAACCAAATTAGAAGCGTCAAACCATATACAAAAGTGGAACCGACAAAAATGGAATTTAGGCCACACCAGAAGTGGAGGCGCTCAGTTCAACCAGAAGTGAGTTTGCCTTCATATTAATAAGCGGCTCTCACGTTGACAACAAAACATTATAGAAGCCTCCAAATATAATAGCAAAGATCAATCAGAAACAAAGAAGGAACATGTCGAAAAAAAATTATGCAAGAAAATTAGAGCTGCTCAGTTAAATAATTTTTCAATGGTTTGAGTTTGTTTTAATATTAGTAAGCACTTCTCAGCTTAACGAGAAAAACACCACCGCTGCCTCCAAAATTTCGCAAAACTGAAACCAGAGACAGAAAAGGAACTAAACTAATATTTTTTTGTAAGCAAAGAAAAGTAGAGTTTGTCTTCATATCAGTAGCCCTTCTTAGTTTAGCGAGAAACATAAAAGCAACTTAACAATAATGATGTTTTCCTAAGCAAGAAGAAATGGAACTGCTCAGTTTAATAGTTTTGAATGGTCCGTGTTTGTCTTCACAATTAGTAAGCATTTTCGTGGTTAACAAGAAAAACATCACCGCAGTCTCCAAATTTTGAAACACGATTAAACCAGAAATAGAAAAGGATTATGAATAAAATGTTGTCTTTTTTTAAGAAAGAGAAGAAGTGAAGGCAAAAGGATTATGGATAAAATGTTGTCTTTTTTTAAGAAAGAGTAGAAGTGAAGGCACTCAGTTAAATACTTTCAAATGTTTTGAGTTCATTTTCCCGTTAGTAAGCACTTCTCACGTTAGCGAGAAAAACATCACAACAGGATCCAAATTTCATAAAAAACTAAAATAGCATACAGAAAAGGAACACAACAAGAATTATTTTGTTTTCTTCATAGGATTAAAAGAGAAAAGGGTCAAGTTTAATTTTTTTAATGGTTCGATTTTGTCTTCACAAGAGTAAGCACTTCTAAGGTTAACGAGAAAACACCACTGCCACCTCTGAATTGTGTAACAACCTTATACCAGAAATAGAAAAGGAACAAAAAAAATGATTTATTTTTCTAAGCAAGAGCAGAAGTGGAGGCACTAAATTAAATAGTCTTCATATTAACATTCAAACAATGCACTCTATTTGCAAGCAAATAGGCACTTAGTTATGAGTTGTGACAACTGCTCCCTTCAGGAGAATACTATGCATATTTCTTGCTCTAGTCCATGGCTAGTGAACACACATACCACCAGAGCTGAGTAGTCCATAAAATACCTTCATCTAAAAAATGTTTGCATTTACTAAAGTACTAGAAACGCGGAGCGAGCCAAATTTTTAGGAATAGCATATGCAGACACGAAATGAGAAACTACTGCTACTTCATTACCATGATGTTCCACCTTCATAACTGGGACCTTACTGCTTTGTTTCTGTTCTGAATTCCAACATCTAAGGTGACTTCAATATCAGATATGTGTGATGATACCTGCCAAATATTTTATAAATCGGTACTTCAAATACTTCAAAAAATAGTATTGCGACGTTACATCACCATGGCACTGATGTACTTTAGCACAACACAAAATGATAGGTGGGAGCAACTATGGAACTCACCTTGCTTGACCTGGTACTCACGCTCGGCAGCGTGGGCGTACTGGACGATAGAGCCCACCGACTTATTCTTCAACATGAGGCCTTGAGACAATAGCCATTGGAAGAACTGCATGAGGGCAAGCGACGACGCCGAGTACATCCACTGTGTATCAGGCACCATACCTTGTACCTACACAACATTGACATAACACATTATCACATCAATTAGCATACATCCACGAGATTACCTTAAAAAAACATACATCCACGAGAATGTTATATAATGATCTGGAGATCTTCGATGTATTTACCATATTTGCCAACGATTCCAGGGTTCTTGGTGCGCTTTGTCTGCACAGAGCAGAAACACAAAAGTTAAAAAGCTTTCTCGACAAGTATACTAGAACAACGAAGTGAGCTAGTATATTTACAAAGACAGAATATAAGACATGGAAATGATAAATGAACAGGTAAGATTTTTGAATTTGGCTCGGCCCGTTAACTAAAGGAGTTCACACAAGCAACAACTATCTATGACTGATTGCATCCAAAACATTGACAGATTACCATGAATTGTTTAACAAGCATGATTGTACGATGTGGATCATGGCAAATTAGCAATGTATTTCATAAATGCACATATAGAAGAAAAAACTAGCACTATCAAAGTCCTCCTGCTGCCAAGGTGTGGAAACAAATGTTTAACGTCAGATTTTGAATGGTAAATTTGTAGCAAATGATGGAAGCTGCATTCATTACAAAGATATACATACTTGTAAAAATCCAGCACCTCATGAAGATTTCATGCATCCTCTATACTCTAATTACTCACTAACTTATCTTCCTATGGATCAAACTACCACCAAAGAGAAAATTTTAACAACACCAGCAATCTTAAATCCCATTTGACACTTGCTATGGTTTGATTGGGGACAAATTAAGAGCATGCATCCCACTGGAATTGTATGCATGTAACAAACATGTAACACGAAAATGTATACACATTGTACACGCATTGGCCGAATCACAAACAAAACAAATATATCGAAACCGAAGTAAGTTGAAGAGGAATGAAGAACATCTCAGATGCACGAGTACATACGACTACTACTAGTATATACAATAAATGGGCAAACATATGAATGGAAATAACTAAATCGAGGTCCATCTCTTACACACCATATCCACGTGTTGTACCACATGCATCAATAGTTTGCACAATACCGAATCACTAATCGTGGTACTAGTCAAACCCAAACCCTATGTTTCCACACAGAAACATTTGACCTTTGGACGCCGATGTCGACGAATCTTCTGAGCGGTGGAGGCGAGGTAGCCACAGTGGGCCTTGGGGCGGGCTCCTGCACGAAATGGACGCCTCCTGGAATAGGCTTTCACTCAACCACAGCCCTGGTGGAGACCACCAAAGATTGAACCTCAATTTGACCTATGCAAAACAAAATTCACAGCAGAATTCGAGTTAGGTTATCACATATGCGAGCCTAGCAGCCATATGCGCAATGGAGTGGAATGCAAGGGAGGAAAGGGAAATAGAAAAAGCTGCATACTTTTTCAGGTCCGGCCATCCCCCGTATCCCCCCTTGTGCGGTGCCGTCCGCGTCCACGCTCCGGTTGACAGCGTGCAACGCCGGTGAGCGACCACGCAGCGGTGGTCGGAGGGTACCACTCTCCAGGGAGATGGAGCTTGCCTGGCGGCTGCTGGTCCGTTAAGATGGAGTAGCGGACAGAGGTGGGGTGCCGGCGGCGAGGAGGAGCAGTCGCTGCGGCATCCCTATCCCCGGCTACTGCTGCTTGGTTTTTGGGCGCTCGGACGCACTTGGTGCGGAGGAGAGAGGCGGCCGGCCGGCCGGCCATCAGATGGGAGGAGGGGCCGTCGCCGGCGGATGGGAGGAGAGTCTGTGTGAGTGCGAGGAGATGGACACGACTGAACCAAGAACGGAGGGGATTGGGGTTTCGTGTTTTCGTTGGGTGGATTTCGTTCGTTGTTGGACGGCGAGTGGACGATTGAGATGCTGCTGGTCTTCATGGCAATCCTTTTTTTTTTCTTCATGGCAATCCTTTGGACGCGCCCAAAGTTTGCTGGGATAGAATCAGCCGGCCGATTCATATGCCCGATTTCTTAATAAATCCCATAAATCATGGTGCTCCATTAATGACTCTTCTCGACTGTTTCAACCCAATAAATATATATATGCATGTACAGCTAGTAGGCACATTTCCAAAATCCAGCGCGGGCATTTCATCGGACAGCTAGCTGAGATGGGACCGTCGTCACTTAATTGACGACACTTAGTCATCAGCATTTGAGTTAGGTTATCACAATGTTGTCGGTGTCCATGTCGCACCCGCCCTTCCTTGGCATGCTTCGCTCACGTCTGAGATTGTAGAACCACACAAGCGCGACGACAATCGACCTACCTAGTATGTACCATGGCACAAGATGGACGGCAGCATGGCCATGCACCGACATATGTCCTCGGCCAGACTACCAGTCTTCACTATGTGTACATAGTTCCGAGTTGAGATTGATGCATCGCACCAACTAATCCGCTAAGTGGACTCATGGCGTGGCGATGAGGCCATTCTAATCATGTGAGGGTTGAGCTCAACAAATTGTAGATGTTCACCGAAATGGGGTGCGGCGATGGCGGTAGGAACTATGACGATGTTAGGTTTTCATGAGGTCTCGTGTCCTACTATGATTGCATGAACCATCGTTGGCACATGTGAAATTCCCAACCCTATCAAGTTTCAGATGAATAGCGTAGACACAAGGTGGAATTCTGTGGAGCCGCTAGCTATCTATTTTGTGTGGGAAATAGATCTAACTTATTCCCTTCCTTTCTCGCGTGGAGTTATCCTAGCTGCTTTTTAAGGGGGGTGATATTCGGCTCCTCGTTTTTATTCAGTTACTCATTTTTTATGGAATCTACTATTGTTAATTTTACGAAAAATAATACTATTACAATGGCATCTTACTACCTTAGTTCCAATGAATAAAACTTGTATTATTAGTGCAAAGTCAATTCATGTAATGTCTGATCAAGGTTTTACACACAAAAAATCACATGCAAATACAGAATCAATATATTATTAGTAGGTGAGATGGGCCCTCATCCCTTAATTGCCGATACTTCGGCATCCGACGAGACAGCCGACAATGTCGTCGGTGTTGGTGTCGCATCCACCCTTCCTTGGCATGGTTTGCTCACGTCTAAGATTGCCGTAGAACCAACATCAACCCAACGACGATCAACCTACCTAGTATGTACAATGGCACAAGATGCCAGACGGGCGTCATGGCAATGCACCGGCATATGTCCTCGGCTGGACTACCAGGCTTCAATGTGTGTACATATTTCAGAGTTGAGATTGATGCATCGCATCAACTAATCTGATAAGTGGACTCATGGCATCACGGCGACGAGGATACTATAATCATGTGAGGGTTTGACCTATAGAATGTCACCGGGGGGGTGCGGCGATGGTGGTAGGGAACAATGACGATGTTAGGATTTCAGTAAGTCTCATGCCGGGGAGATGGAATCGCTAACTATGATTGCGTGAACCATCGTTCGCGCAAATGTGAAACTCCCAACCATGTCAAGTTCGAGATCAATAGCGTAGACACGAGGTGGGATTCTGAAATTCCCAACCACGTCAAGTTCGAGATAAATAGCGTAGACACTAGGTGGGATTCCGTCCCCCGTTAGTTCTCTATTTTATGTGGGAAATAGACCTAGCTTATTCCCTTCCTTTCTCGCATGCAATTGTCCTAGCGGCGATATAAGGTGAATGATATTGGGCTCCTCGATTTTATTCAATTACTAAATTACTCATTTTTATGGACTCTACTATTTGTTGACTTTACAAAAAAAAACTATTACAATTGCATCTTACTACCTCGTTTCCAATGAATAAGACTTATATTATTAATGAAAATTTAATCCATGTAAAGTTTGACCATTTTTATACAAAAAATATTACATGCAAATACATAATCAATATTATTAGATAAATCATGAAATATATTTTCATATGATACCTATAGAATGTCATATTTACTGATAGATCTTTCTAAAAGTTTCATCAAATCTTACTTAGCTTGACTTTTTAAAAAGGCATTATTCATTGTAACGGAGGAAGTATATATCTATGAAATTGAAACTTCAAAATAATATCTAGGTTTGCCTCATTTACACTTTATACCACATATCCACAATGTCCCAATAGAAAAGGTGAAATTTACTCTTTCTTCGATTGTCCGCCCTCCATTACGTGGAACACGAGAGGACTTCGCTGCCATAGGTCCATAGTGCCTCCATCGGGGCTCAAAACTTAACCCTAGTAGCCCTAACTAGAGCACCCGGATGCAGTCTAGGTCCCCAACCCTCCCACAGTCCTGCTGCTGGAGTGGGTGGTGGAGGAGAAAGGGAATTTTCGGCACGGAACCATGGAGCATTTTTAGACAAAGGCAAAAATCATTAGTTTCCGAGAGGGGCGTTTGCGTTTGGGCCGCTGGTATGTTTGTATGTTGTGTTATTCATGGTGTCGGAGGTGCAAACTCAGGCTAGCTAGGTTTTTGTTGAGGTCGACAAGCTAAGCCAATTTCACTACCTCTGTTCCAATTAGCAAGACATATAAATTTAGTTAAAGTCAAATCGTGCTAACTTTGACCAAATATATAAAAAAATATTAACATCTAAAATATTAAATAAAATAACTATATAAGTATATTGTATGGTGAATCCATTGATATTGATTTCATACCGTGAATGTTCTTGTTTTTGTCTAAAACAATTGTCAAACTTAGATAATTGACTTTTGACTAAATTTATAGGTCTCATTGGAATGGATGGAGTATATTTTCTCACTAGACCTGTACTCTACATCCTGGTCGAGAAGCTTGTAGCACAGCACCACGTAGCCATTTGTACTACTACTCATTTAGCTAGGCAGGGAAAAGCACCTACGCATGCAAGGCTGCAAGGCTGGCCAGGAACGCAATGCAATGCATGGGCAGCTGATCGACGTGTAATCCTAGCTAGCCAACTCAACTCCCGAGGTGTGTGAGTAAGGTGGGTTGGTTTGCTTTTGGTGTAGTCGAGTCCTAGCTATTTCATGTCGCTCCCCTTCTTTGTTTCCTCTCGCGACATACAAGAGGGAGGCAACCGGTGTCGTACCCTTCTACACACTAGTAGAAAAAGAGGCTTCCATTCTCCCTCATTAGTCCCGGAAATATTCGAACCGCGACTAAAGGGGGCTTTAGTCGCGGTTCGGGAGGCAACCCGCGACTAATGCTCTACCAACCGGGACTAAAGGGCGGTGGAGGGACGCGGCCGGCGGAAAAACCTTTAGTCGCGGTTGGGGACACCAACCGCGACTAAAGGGTTGGTGTCCCCAACCGCGACTAAAGGTTTTTCCGAGTTTTTTTACTCCCACGCACCCTGCACCCCCCCCCCCGTGGATCGCCTTTTTTTGGTTTGTAAAATACAAAAGAAAATGATAGAAAATTCAAAAAAAAAATTGTTTTCAGATTCTTATATGTTATGCAACCTACTATTCAGAGAAATTAAGAAATTCGAATTTTCACTTTTTTTGCAAAAAAAGTTAAAAAAATGGTAAAACCGCAATAACTTTTGCATACGACGTCGTAAAAAACGTATAATATATCAAAAAAATCCTGGGAAAAAGTTACATCCGAATTCACCCGGGTTTACCCGGTTAGCCAATTTTTAGATTCTCAAAATTCCAAATGAAAATACGAAAGCAGGAAGATTTTAGTTTTTGCTATAAATTACGGATTTTATATTTTTCAAATTTTTCAAAAAAATAAAATTAATAATTGCATCCAGCATAAAGATTACTATTACTTTTACCAAATTTTTAGATTTTCAAATTTTTAGGTTTTAGGTTTTGCAAAAAAAATATTTGAAAAAATTAAAAATAGTAAAAATTAAAAAGTTAATGTTTATTTATTTATTCACGATTATTATTACATCATTATTTTTGTTTATGAAAAAAATTATTTGAAATTCAAACAATAAAAAAAATGTGACATCGACCAACATGTTAATAGGATTGATATGATACTAGTATCACATACATGCGCGCGTAGCACTTGGATGCGGGACGGAATGGAACTCGGAAGTTAAGCGTGCTAGAGGTGGAGTAGTGGGAGGATGGGTGACCGAGCTTGAAGTTTGACCACGAGTAAGTAATTTGACTAGAGATAAGTGTAGTTAGAGATAGAGACTAAGCTATGCAAATAACTGAAATAATAGAAATTCTGAAGAAAAAAAAGAAAAAAAAACGGAGTGAAAAAAAATTAGAAACCCAAATGAATTAAAGAAAATTTACGAAATAGCCTTTAGTCGCGGTTGGCCAGGAGAACCGCGACTAAAGGTCCTCCGCCCCGACGGACGCCTGGCGCCCACGTGGACGGGCCTTTAGTCGCGGTTGGGTTCGTAAGCAACCGCGACTAAAGCGGGGGGGGGCTTTAGTCGCGCTTAATTGGTCGCGGTTGCGCAACCGCGACTAATGGCAGTTGCGCACCGCGACTAAAGGCCATTTTTCTACCAGTGACACCGGTGAGTCTCCTGGGTTTGCCTCCCTTTTGCTCCGGCTGCGGGAAGGTACGAGAACCTCGATGTCTCGTTCATGGCATGTAGATAGGTTAGGTTTTGGGGGGAGGCGTTGCTTAGATGGCAGCGACGATGACACTCATGCCAAATAAAGTTTCCCACCTCCGGTCCCATCTCGACTTTTGTCGTTCCTCTAGGACAGCGTGGCTAGGGTTTTCTAGGTTGCATTGGCAAAGTAGCAATGGCACATCCATGGAATTTTATTCTTTGGATTGGGCCACACCTTGGTGACTTATACATGAGTGAAGATGAGGTTGGTTGCGTCGGGAGAGGATGGCGTCTCGGGAGCAGGCTGGCGGCCTGATGGCGGCAGATCTGCCGGTTTCACCGACTTGGTCGGTGTAGATTCCCTTTGACTTGTCAAGCCGGCGGTTGCGAATGGTGTTGGCTAAGATCTAACGATGTTTGCAAAACATGGTGTTCTTGGGCCCTCCAATGGCTTATATGTAAATTTCTTTTGTTGGGGGATTTTCCTATAAATATTTCTCGTACATGTGTCCTTCCTTGTTTCTACTTGTTGTATTTCGTAGGCTCCACGACATCATGGTTCCATTCAATGATCATATGCTTGATTCATTAATGGGAACTCTGTGATATCTACATCTAGTGAAGCTCAGTCCAAAACTTTTTTGCTCTAGTTCGACAACCTCGGTAAGAATTGGTGAGTACAATTCCCACCATATCTCATATGCCTTGTAGTCAAGATTTGTTTGCCCGACTTCTCGAGTTCTCTCGTCCTCGTCGCTTTCCTCCATCATGGTACTACCTTGATCAACTATGCATGTCTGCACGTACCGACGGTTGGACCGTTCAGCGCGCCCTCCATGACTTGCAGTTTGGTCGTTATCGCCAATGACCCGACCCAGCGGTGCTCTCAACCATGCCGATTCCTTGTCTATTTTAAGATATTTTCGAAGAAATAAAATTAGGTTGTTGAGTTGTCCAAAGCGTCCAAAGCTGTCATGCATGGCATATCCTACGCTCATGCGTGAGAGAGAGAGAAGTAGTACTATTACATGATGGAGAGAGAGATGTGGTACTATTACGTGATTTTGCTCCTTACCAAATGAATGAAATTATGTAGAGCTAATATAAGAGAGACAACAAAAAAAATTACCAAAGAGGGAGACATGCATGTATGTGTAGAGGAGACCGCGTGCCATGCTCGATCGCCTCTGTTCGTACCTTTGCAAACCTAGGCTAGCGAAAAGTTTCCCGCGTAAGATTTTGGATTTTGGGTTAGCCGTGAAAAGAACTTCGATATGGACCATGCTGATAGCTAAACTTGGGCCGTTGTCTCGCCCGACGGCCCATTTTCCAGTCCGTCTGATCCAGAGAGGGGTGAACAAAACCAATCTAACCCGGAGCTCCACCCAACCCCCATTCTTCCTCTCCCCTGCTGCGACGTGAGAGGAGCCGGAACGATGCGGCGCGACTGGCTTGCTCGCCGGCGAACGCGTGCGTTTGTGCGCGCGGCTTCATCGAGCTCGCCGGTCCGCGTCGACTTCTTCAGCGATTTGTTCGCAACGACGCCGCTCCAGCATCGCCCCGCTGCGCCGTAGCATTGCGAGTAGGTGAGCCTTGTCGCTCGCCGGTCAGACGCTACCATGGCCGACATGCGCTACCTGGCCGCGCACGCCTTCGCCGACGTCTTTGCGGAAATCGGCAAAATCACCTCAAGCGCCTTGCTGTCGATTGGAACGTCGCGTCCCACTGAAAAAATATTCCGCCTTTATGAGACACACATATGTTAAAACTATGGTTTAAACTCTGGTGGGCCGAGGGTACAACCACCCTTCTAACCATCCAACTTGAGGTTGGTTCATCCAAGTTTAGGTAAATCTATGGCATCCTTTGATGGATGAAGGGAGTACAAGGTTTCTGGCAATGAAGTCTGTCTAGAGTTTCTTTATGATTAGGGTAATTGTAATCTGCTGTGACACTACATTTTTTTTTTGAACAAGCAACTGACACTACTTGAGTCGTGTTATTATGTGTGTTGGATTGAGAGTACACGCCAATATATTATGGTTCCCCTACGTCTCGTCTATGATGGCAGTAACGTGAGTAGTGGCTGGTGAAGAAATTAGGTAGGTAGCAGCGACCGATTTTGGGGGCGTCCGCAATTTTCGAAAGAAAGATGTGTAATTTCGATTTTAGTCATTGTGGGCTGGTGTAGGAAATTATGCTGGTGCAATCAGTTTGGCGTGCACTCCCACGTGTAGGTGCACATGCACGTTGGATATACAAAATGGCGGTGCGTGCTGATGGTGGCAGTGCAGGTCAGGCGAGAGAAAAATAAGTCATGTGAAATTTCTTTGATTTTCGGTGAGAGAGAGAGATGGACAGGCGCGCGCGGGTACAAAATTAGCCGCAAACGCCGGATAGGCACGCGCGCTCTCGCACCAACGATACAGCCATCAGCCATTGAATCAACGGAAAAAAAAAAAGGTACTATACCGATTGAATCAACGCGCGCGAGGAGGCCGGACCCTCGGGTCGCCCATTCAAACGTCGCTGTCTCTGCCGGTTTTGTGCACGCGAAAATAACCAGTCACCGCATTAACTAATTGCCGTATTTCAAACTGGTCCCAAGGCGCTGACGACACGCCGGTGTGAAGACGTGCTGCGCGCTGTATGGGCCCGTGCATGAGACGTTGCCGATACTGCCGGTAGGCTTCATTTTTAGGCGGCAACGGTGCGGCCACCGTCGACGCACATGACCTGCCCGGTTATATAGGACGCTGCAGGCATGCAGAGGAACGAGACGAGGGACGCGACCTCCTCCGTCTCGCCTAGGCGACCCAAAGGGATGCGCCTACACTCCGCGTCCCACATGCTCGCCGCCGCCTCCGCGTCAAGCTGGATGCCGCTGCTGTCGAGGAGGTCCGACCGGACGCCTCCAGGCGCGACGCAGTTGACGCGGATGCCGTCGGGCGCCCACTCGACGGCGAGGTTGCGGGTGAGCTGGTTCACGGCCGCCTTGGTCGCCGAGTACACGGACAGCTGCGGGTAGCCGAGAATCCCGCCGATGGAGGAGACGTTCACCACCACGCCTCCGCCGTTCGGGACAAGGAGAAGCGGGTGCGCGAGCTGGGCGAGGTGGAAGCAGGACTCGAGGTTGGTGGCCATGAGGCGGGCGTAGTCCTCCGCCTTGGTCCCTGCCACTGCACTGAAGAAGGTCTGCCCGGCGTTGTTGACGAGGATGTCCAGCCTCCCTCCGAGCTCGGCGCGGGCCGCGGCCCAGAGCGCCTCCCTGTCGGCGCGCACGGAGACGTCGCAGGCGGAGGCTGTGACGCGCCCGCGCAGCCGCCCCGCGTCGGCGTCCCACCCTCGCAGCCGCTCCTGCACGTCGGCGTCGCTCCGGGAACAGGTGTGCACGCGGACGCCGAACCCGGCGAGCTCCTCCACGATCGCGCGCCCGATCCCCTTGGTTCCGCCGGTGACGAGCGCCGTCTTGCCCGCCAGGCTCCAACGCTCCTCCCTGCTCATGATGCTCGCTGCCATTCTGTGAGCCGATGGGCACATTCGCACTAGACTAGTCTAGCTGCATGTATTGTACGGAGTATATAAAGACATGATGCCGTAGAATTTGCCACAAAGTATTCCGAGGTAGCGAGTACTAGTACTATATTATCCTCCTGGCATCCTCGGCGGAGGTGTACAGATTCTTTCCTCGGCAAGTTTTTGTTTTCAACAATGCATAGCAAAATCCGTAGGCGTCAGTCGCCCGGTGGCCGGGAACGGCGGCGGCCGGCCGGGCCAGGTCTTTGATCAGCTAGCGTCCAGGCTAGGGTCGAGCCGAGCTGGCTCGCGTGCACAGAAAAGAGAAGCCCTGAGGAGCTCGGCTCGGGCGAGCAGACAGCTCAGGCCAGCACCAGCAGAGAGCCAGCTTTCAGTGACTTGACGCCCAAAGACGTACGTGCCTCCAAACGTGGAAAATAGCAAGATGAACTCGGGTGCACGTGCACCCGCTTTTTCAATATTGAGAAAATGCTATTTGAAAATCTTAAAAAGATTTAAATAATTTTTTTCATGTATATATTATGTTGATACTTACTTGTGTAACTTTTCACGAAAAATAACGATTATATGTAGCCTACACGCAAATGAGAAAACATCTAAATGAATGATTGGTTATTTGCTGTTCACGGAAATGAGAAATTCTATTTTCACATTTATATGTAGGTCACACATTCTCGTTTTTTTGCAACAAAAAAAATAGGGCACTATACTATAGCGTATTTGGAAAGTGAATGCTACGCTATGCACATTTGGCTCGCTATGGCGCTAATCCCGCTATTAGCGACGCTAGGCGCACTATTTTTCGTAGCGTTATAGCGACGCTATTTTTATAGCGTTGTAGAGCTGCTATTTTTTTACAGGGAAATCTAGCAGCCGACTAGCTATTTTAGATCTTTTGGCACACGAGCTTCCTAAATTCTAACCGTAGTTATTCAACCCATTGGAAACCACAGAAGCATATCGATAATTCTCACTCCTCCTTACACGACGCGTACATGTTGAAGAAGAAGAATCAACATCACAACGAGTAAGAGCTACTGATGCAATCTGCCTAAGAAGAAGAAGAACTTGCTCGTGTATCAATGACGCGTCGGACCCGCCACTTTCCACCTTGTTTTCCGCTCCGTCCGGTGTCCCCGGAGCGTCCCTATGAAGTGGGGATGGGCTCGAGATGACGGACATCGTATAGGGTAGCGTCGGACGGAAAGAGCCTTTGGGGCGTGCCACTGAAAACGATAAAATGTCCGGCGCGCCCCAAAAACTTTTGGGGGACGCGATTGGAGATGCTCTTAGGCCTCTTTGTGACCGCCTCAGTTGGTTGTTGTTCCCCAACGGAACATCACCGATGAAAAATATTTTTTTAGTGCATCGCACATAATGTTAATTTCAAAACTGTCTCAATTTTTGCCGCAACGGTGATTTGTGCCATATAACCAACAATGTCGAGTAGAACTTTTTTGTGTCTTTTTCTTTATGACAAAATAGGTGCTTTATGTGATTCATCGCGCATGCTTTTTGAAAAACAAAAGGGCATGTTATGTACTGAGGCAATCACACACATTTTCTCTAAATAAAATGTGTATGATGTACGAGAAAGTCACACACAGTTTTAGAATAAAAATTGTGTGTGATATGCAATCTTAAGGTCAAATTAAACCTTCTTCCTTCATCATATATAAAAACAACTTCTTCCTTCTCATATTCAATTTCTAAATAGATAACAGTGCCACTGCCTTAGAACATGTACAATTGAGTGATGTCAACTTTATTTTAGAGTTGGTAGGTTTTTATTAGTTCGAGGTGAGTGGAGAAAAACAAAGTTGTTTTTTCTTAGCTAAGAGATAAATTCTTAAATAATAAGGGAGACTATTTAGTACATTGTACTACCTATTTCCACTTAGCAATATAATTTTCTACAAACATTTAATTAATTGTTAGGGATGGTAACATGAATAATGGGCTGTAAAACTTATATTTATTGTCTTCTCTAGGTAATGTGCAAGACACTTTTTCTTTACTATTATACATGCTCTTCCATATGGTGCCCAAAATTCTGCACAGAAATCTGGCACAAAATTATTATTTTTGTTTTACAAAAGCAAAATTAGATTTTTGGCCATTTCAGACAGCGAGATGTGCATATTTGTAGTGCCAATATGCCATGCCGGACGTCCTTGTCTCGCCGGCCCGCCTGGTTTCAGCACGCGGTTCACGTACCGGTGAAATGAAAATTAAGCTCCCCACAAAGTTGTGAGAGGCAGCTAAACAGGACGAGACTACCCAACCGGCGGCCGCAGTGCCTTATCCACTGTGAAGCACACACGTACGTCTGTGTTTTTGAGTACAAACAACGCTAGGTCCTGGTTGCAGCAATGGCCTACATGGCAATGGTCTCTCTGTTCCTGCTGCTTCTCTGCGCCCATGGCGGAGCTCCTGTTCTTGGCTTCACGCGGAGCGACTTCCCGCCGGACTTTGTCTTCGGAGCCGCCACATCCGCCTACCAGGTAAAATACTGTATAATGATAATGGCCCCACAAGTAAAGATTAGTCTCCATTGGGCTGGTAGTATTTTGTTTCCTACTCGTATTTTAGTTAACCGTTCGGGGTTAATTTGCTTGTAGTACGAGGGCGCCGTAGCTGAGGACGGCAGGAGCCCAAGCATCCGGGACACCTTCACTCATGCAGGTAATTTTTTTTTCGCGGGTCACTCATGCAGGTAATTGACCTGTCAGAGTTTGGTACTGAATGCGAACTTGGGACTACGATAAGAACTGAACGCTGGATTTATGTATGTCAAGTTTTAGTTCTGAATTGACCGTCCTGATCACAGGGAAAATGGCGGACAAAAGCACAGGTGATGTCGCTGCCGACGGGTACCACAAGTACAAGGTACACGCTTCCAAATTTGATCTTCTTCTTTTTCCTGCATTCAGTTGTTGTGTTTTCCAAAATGAATATTCAAACATTCTGTTTTACCCATACATGATACGATATTTCAGGATGATGTGAAGCTCATGGCTGACACGAACCTAGAGGCTTACAGATTCTCCATCTCATGGTCAAGGCTTATTCCAAGTATGAAATTTCATTATAGGCTTTCATTGCAGTACACTACAATTTTTTTTTACTGATTATCAGTTTTGAAATGACATTTGCAGATGGGAGGGGAGCTGTCAATCCAAAAGGCCTGGAGTACTACAACAGCCTTATAGATGCGGTAGTGCAACATGGTACCTTTTTTTTTTCTTTTTCTCTAGTCTCTGTATAAATTATATTGTACTGACAAAACAAAATTATTTTTTAATAACCTGTTAGTAAATGGCCAAAACAACAAAATCTGTCATCTTGTCTTTTCTTCTTTTCTCCACCATCTAAACCTATCTGTGTCTATCATGTTTCCTCAGGGATTCAAGTCCATATTATGCTTTACCACCTTGATTACCCTCAAATCCTGGAAGATGAGTATGGAGGATGGTTAAGCCATAGAATTGTGTAAGATCCCGGAATTTCTCCCTTGTAATGATGAAATTAGTCAAAATCCTAGAATGTTCGGAGGTTTCCTCGCTTTCCTAGTAATATTTTCTAACAGGTGGTGCTGCAAAATGCAGGGAGGATTTCACAGCATTCGCAGATATCTGCTTCAGGGAGTTTGGAGACAGGGTTTCATACTGGACTACGATAGATGAACCTAATGTCGGTGCGATCGGATCTTACGACAGCGGCATAATCGCACCGGGACATTGCTCCGATCCTTTTGGAATAACAAAATGTACCATTGGCGACTCAACTGTGGAACCATATATAGCAGCTCATAACATGCTACTGGCGCATGCATCGGCTACTCGACTTTATAGAGAAAAATATCAAGTGAGTATCATTGTTCCCACTATTAGAATTGTGCCTTTCTGCAAACTCATTACTTCGTTTGTGTGGAAATAATAAGCTATTGAAATTTATGTTGCCAAGTAAGACTAATTCAGAAAAAAAAACAGTATTATCCTTCTATATTTTCAACAAGAGAGGTATTAAGTATGTTGGCATCTAGGATTAATATAGAAAAATCACTATCGTCTAACTGTATTGTTTAACTATATTTTCTGAACATATACTAAAATTTTGGAGTCGATCTCTACTACTCCCTCTGATCCATAATACATGTCATGGTTTTAGTTCAAATTTGGGAGTAGATCAAATTTGTTGGTATATGTTTTGATGTTCTCTTTTCTCGACATAAGGTCTGATTATTTTCTCATGATGCATACTCATATGAAAATGTTTATCTGTTTATAAAAAGAGATTTTCATGTAGGCCATTCAAAAGGGGGTTATTGGCCTAAATATTTACTCTCTTTGGGCTTATCCTCTTAGCAACGCTACTTTGGATATAGAAGCAACTAAAAGACTTGTAGACTTCACATTTGGCTGGTATGTTGTTCTTACTCTATTTTTTGCTTCGGGAATGCTGCACTAACCAACTTATGGTTCCCTTTTTAGGGTACTAGAGCCCTTGATATCCGGAGATTATCCAGAAACAATGAAGAAGATTGTTGGTTCTCGTCTTCCAAAGTTCACAAGAACTCGAGTCTGAAGCTGTAATTGGTAGTGCTGATTTCATCGGAATAAATCACTACTTTTCTGTCTATGTGAATGATCGCCCTTTAGACAAAGGTGTGCGCGACTATGCAGCTGACTTGTCAGTTAGCTACAAAAGTAAGCATCAATGCTTTAATGTTCATAGTTTTATAGCAGCTAGTAGTAATGGGTAATGTGATCCATTTATCTACTGAATATGTCGATGCAAACAAAGGCTCACACTGTCAACAAATCAAATGATGAGATTATTTCGTAACGCTTCTGAACCAGATTTATAATTTTCTTAGATTTTTTCTACTAATGGCTCATCTAACAAATTATATGTTTCTTTGACGCAGCATCTAAAAATGACCCGCCAGGCGGTAAGGTAAAGTTTTTCATGCAATTTTATGTCAGATACTAGACTGGGTTCAGCTATTTTGGGACATGAAAATCATCAAATTTGAATTTCTGATCTAACACGAGATACTCGAAATTAATGAAATAGTTAAGCCTGAAGGTCACACAGTTGAACAAAATAATGGGATTGTGTCTATCTTGCAAGATGTGACGTATAGACAACTTTTATGGAATGCAGTTTCCCCCAACGTCTTATCCCACTGACCCCAGCGGATTGCAACTTGTGCTATTGTACCTGAAAGAAGCCTGCGGTGACATTCCCATTTATATCCAAGAGAATGGCAAGTCGATCTAGCTTCCATTTACATGATCTCCAAAGTTTTGGTTCAGCTATTCTTTTGTACGCCATCATTAAATTTGCACTTCATAAATGTTAGGTGATATATATCTTTTGCCCTCTGTTCCTTCCTCTCTCTCTAGGCAGTGCATCTAG
The DNA here is from genome assembly GCF_022539505.1 of Lolium rigidum. Classification (NCBI taxonomy): domain Eukaryota; kingdom Viridiplantae; phylum Streptophyta; class Magnoliopsida; order Poales; family Poaceae; genus Lolium; species Lolium rigidum. The sequence goes on along the minus strand of NC_061513.1, from coordinate 39,388,218 downwards.
CAATGACACTCTGGACGACACCGACAGGCTCGAGTACATGAAGAGCTACATAGAGGGAACATTGGCTGCATTAAGGTAGTAATAAATAATTAAAAATCCCTGACTTTTTTTTCCTTCAGCAATGTAGTTTCATTTATTTGGGCCGCCTTTTCAAAAAGATCTTCGGAGTTCAGACCAGGATGCTCTATTGCTCGCGAGGAATGGAGCCAATGTGAAAGGCTACTTCACCTGGGCCTTCTTGGACGTCTTCGAGTTCCTGGCAGGGTACCAGACACGTTACGGCCTGTACCGTGTTGACTTTGACGAAAAGACACTACCACGCCAGGCTAGGCTCTCCGCTCGCTGGTACTCTGCCTTCTTGAAGAACAAGGGTATCCATGTTCAGAGTGACCTCAACAATCCAGGATCGGATGCTGAACAATGAGTTAGCTCACTCGGTACAAAGTTTATAACTTGGGGTCAACGTACATATATATGGTTATTACATACGGATAGATATACGATCCGTGTAGTTCTCTCTTGTTTCTTTCTTGGGAGAGCCAATAAATAAGAGAGCAGTACATGCATCATGATACATTGATCCATATATACTTCGTATGACAGATAGCAGATCTAACAAAAAAAAAGACAGCTTGTATTGTCTCGATTGGATTCAATTCACTTCTTTGGAGGTTAAATTTGAAGAATTATTATGTGTGCTTTTTTCAGATATTACATGTAAACCAGCCAACTACTCGAATTGAGTAGATACGTGTTTTGGGATAGTCATTCAGATCCATTTTGGATAGTCATTCAGATCCATTTGTCTGCCCATGTTGGGCATGCAGATCTTATCTTTGCAAGAAAATTGTGTAAATTTGAAGTGACCAAACAGCAAAATTATAATTTTGTTTTAAAACGTTGATCAGAAAAAATAAAATAAAAGGTTATGTTATTTCAACCACAGAAGAAGTTAAAAGATTGGGCCACGTAAATTGGAGAGACCAGCAACTAAGATATCATCAGACAAACTTCTGCAATGAAGATGACGAGAAAGATATAAAAGAAAAAGTAATACTCCATAAACACTGTTCAACAGCTATTACATGTGAACGAGTTGGTCACTTTGCTTTCTCCGGAGAAGGCTGCTGCTCCTCCCTTATAAATAAAGGAAAGATAAACTTTGCCTCTATGTACAAGAGTGCAGCTGTTGCACCGAGCGTGCCCGTGACTATTTTAAATAGATGTTTCTCTACAAATTCAATAGTAGAGCTGCAGATGAAAAAATGAATTTGTTAGAAAACTAATTCTGAGAGAAACTGCAAGAAAAAAAAACAACATAACATAATGAATTACACTGGTGTAGGGCCAGGAGTTCGCCCAAGCAGGTGGAGCAGCTTCCTATTCTCAAGCTCCATGGCGCACTTTGGATGATCTGCCTGGCGGAGCAAATGAAGCAACTCTTGTTTCTTTTCCTGGATTTGCCTGGTAAGGGTAAGCGTTGGTTCTGCATTATTTGTGGGAAGATGCTGTTGTGGCCACGCAAAGAGAGTTAGATAGTTACGCCGAGAATTTTGATAGTACATATTAAGATTACACTGCAAGAAAGTTCGGTTAAACACAGAACATAGTACATAACAGGAAGAATTGTAAATGTTGCATATGCAAAAACTAGTTAGTCAATTAACATATTATTAATTACTGTATTCCGCTAGCAATTTGTTTCTGCCAATAAATATGGTATTTAGAAGCCCATAAAAAAACGAGGCCTAAAGAGTAAGTTTCTAAGGGGAACCCTAGATCTGATTTTGCTAATTTCACACGATATAATAAGACTGTGCATACCTTGTTATTATTAAGAAGGTTTGGTGATTCTGAGGAACTGAACCGGCGAAGTGAGCTACGGCCATGGCTAATCCTTTGCAGCAGCCGCCTCTGTTCCTCCTTGAGGGCCGTCGTAAAATACGAATTCGGTCGCTCAAAGGCGCGACCGCAGACCTTCGTCGCAGCAGATCGAAGCGCTGCCGCTGCCATTGGAGAGGGGATTATTCAGATCTCGATCTACCTAGGACGATTGTTGTCGCCACCGAGTTCCTCGATACCAAAGTCTCCCCCATCATATATCCTACGGGCTAACCCACTGGTGGAAAAAGGGGCTTTGGTCGCGGTTGGCAACTGCCATTAGTCGCGGTGGCCCAACCGCGACCAAAGTAGCGCGACTAAAGGCCCCCCCCCTTTAGTCGCGGTTCCTCACGAACCGCGACTAAAGGCCCATCCACGTGGGCCTCAGGCGAGCGCCAGGGCGGAGGACCTTTAGTCGCGGTTCTTCTGGCCAACCGCGACTAAAGGCCTCCGCGAGGTTTAGGGTTTAGCCCCCCCTCCCCCTAAATCTGGTTTCTTTTTAATTTGTATTATTTTATTTCTTTTGGGTTTTAATTTTGAAGGAGTTTCACATATTCTACGGTACTGTATACATACATGCATATGAATGTACAATTTCAAACAAATTTGAAATTAGAACCAAAAAGAATTCAAGAGTAATATACAATATATATTCAATATCGGATGACCATATACAATATATATTCAATATCGGATGACCATATACAATTTTGAACAAGTTAGTTACTAATTCCGGTGCCTATAAAGATCTACGTCATCGTAATAGTGTTCTCCTCTAGGATCGATGACTTCCCTCGCCAACCATCCAGCTAGTTCCTCTTGAAGTGGTCGGAAGCGAGCTTCGGACTAAGGGTCTTCCGGAGGTTATTCCTCGGGATGTTGTTCTCACACGTACGGTCCCGTTCATTGCGGTATCTCCGGATCCTCTCACAAACATAGTATCCACATAGATTGGTCCCCGGTGGCTGAGTATCCCCGAGTCGTCGGCACTGCCATTTTAAAATGTAGCTCTTTTTTGAATTCACCGACCTTGGTATCTACGAACCGTCTCCAAACCCTACGAGGCAAAGAAAATTAAATAAACAAGAGAGTTATTAATTAGTTACTTGATATTAGGAAATGATGAACGAAATAGGCCGATCGATATAGAGCGCAAATGAATGAAAATAATTACTTTTGCATCATTTTTCTCATGTCGCCCCAAAGCGCCGGATCCATATTCGGAGAGTCGTGGACGAGAAGCGAGGAGGTCTGAACTTTAATTACCATAAGAATCCAGTGGAACCTGCGGACACGATACATGCACGATCATGCATAACTCATCGATTAGCCACATACCATGCATGGAGTAAACAAAAGAGAATGTGCTCAAGACAGAAACACTCACCCAAAATGGTAAGGAAATAGAATATCACTTTTCATGTTGCTGTTTTCTAATAAACCGCCACGGGTCTTCCTCCACGTCGGCGGGGTGGTGTTCTAACACATATGAATTAACGATGTGTGGGTCAATGAACCCAACATCATGGATGTTCCTTATTCGCATTTCCCGCTTCTTCATTCTGCATAATATATAGCGTACACAACAAGATAGTTAGGACAATATATATATATATATATATATATATATATATATATATATATATATATATAGTGCAGGCAATGAACGAGATGGGGTAGAAATTAATAAATCACTTACAGAACGTAGCAACTGATGATAGATTTGTCGAGGTCGCGCAGATTGAACAGTTGGAACAATTCACTCAGAGGAATTTGTACCCAGTAACGTTTGAAGTGATGCTCATATTTAACTTCCGCATAGATATAGTCTTTGGCGTTTTCATGTTTTATGTAAGCCTTGTACCAATTTAGCGAGACCTAGCATTTGTCGAGGTAGATCCTCTTCCTGCGCAGGCTCGATGAGAGGGCCATTCTTCACATATGTAAATACTACGTCCTTCATTGGCGCCTCATCAAGGCCTAACACTGCACGAAGAGTGATACCTAAGTCGGCCGCTTGTTTTACGGCACTTTCTACGAGTCAATCCATGTGCTGCCGCAGCTGCTATGATATCGGGGGCATCCGGACCGGCGGCTTGCACTATGAGCGGGGCGATCGATTGTTTACTTTGTTTCCCGAGCTGGGCAACTTCTTTCCCCCTTTGCTTCTCCGCCAACTCTTTCCTGTTCTTGAACGTGAGTGCTTGCCTACGAAGTTCACGTAAATAGTCGTCGAGCGGATTCTTCGCGGCTTGGGACGGTGTGTTCAAAAATGACTTAGCCCATTGCTTTTCCTTGTCGGAATATACCGGCTTGGGCTCGCCCTCTATTTTCTTACGGACGCTTGCCTTCCATTTCTCTAAATCAGCAGCCGCGCCCGCCTCGACTTCCTCGGCACTACTTTCCCAAGACCTCCTGGGGAGAGGCTTCGGTGATACCTCCGGTACCTTTGTTTTCTTAGGTACGTAAGGGTCCGGGTTAATAACCAAGGACCGCTTACGCTTCTTCGCCGGAGGTGGATTGGGGGCGGTACCGGTGTCCGATCACCCGCCGGACGAGGACCGGGGGCGGCGTCGGGCGACGTGAATGAGGTGTATTAGGTGAAGCACCACCGCCACCGTCACCGCCACCGCCACCGCCACCGCCACCGCCACCGCCACCGTCACCGCCACCGCCACCACCACCACCGTACGGGGGTGGACTTGTTGGCGCCTCGCCTGGAAACTTGATAAATTTCTTCTGCCATAGAATGAACTGGCGCTTGACATCTCCAAGTCTTTTCACCCCTTCGAGGTGTAGCAATGTCAATGTCCGGGTCCTCAAACCCTTGGACTATCTCCTCCACCGTGACACGAGCATAGCCATCTTGAATGGGGTTGTTGTGGTGGAGTGCTCCAGGTGGTAAAGCACTGCTCGATGGCTACCTTCATGGACATGTTCCCGATAGGATAATACGGATGACATGCTTTCATCTCCTTTATATCGTCCACGGGGTAGCGAGGAGGCTCCGGTGCAGTAACTTCGACCACCAGCTGAGGCTCCGGTGCGGTAATTTCGATCGTCGGTGCACCGGCCGGTGAGGCCTCCGTGGAAGCCACGCCTGCTTCTTCTCCGCTGCTGGCTTCCGAGATCCATTGGATGATCTTCATGCTTGCGCCCGAGCTGCATCTCTTTCGGCGACTAGTACACTCACGGTTTTCTTCATCACATCCATTTCCGTTACCAACTTCGCCACAACATCCGCATCCCGATCCATCTTTCTCTTACGGCTTCGTAACCGTACGGGTCATCTTTACGGGGGAACCCTAGTTTCCACGAAATGTCCCCGGGCATGCCTCGTACACGTCCTCCGTGTTCAGGATTCCCGAGGGCTTTTGTCGAGGCGTCGTTCTCTCCGTTGAACCTGATCCTCCCTCTTGAGCATCCCTCATTGCCTCAATAAGGTTTTGGGTGGGTGTAATTATTTTGCCCCGGTAAACACACTCCCCTGTCTCCGGGTTCGAGCGATCCCCCATGCCCGTACCACCAGCTTTTGGCCCTTGGGTCCCATCCCTCCGTACACTGGACGGATTCCTCGCGCCCTCGGCTCGTTCTCCATCTTCTCCCACTTAGGCTGCCAAAAGCGATACCCTCCTGGCCCCATTTTATGATTGTACTCCTTCTTGGCCGCATTTTCCTTATTTTTTTCGATAGTTCAAGGAACTGCTCCGATTTCTTTTGCTTCACAAATTCTGGCCAATCATGTTGCGGTTTCTCATATTGTCCTTTGAAATCCGGAGTCTTGCCCTGGTTGACAAAGTCATGGGCTAGATTTTGCTTGTATTTCCGGAATGCGTTGGCCATCCTAGAAAGAGCGAACTGTTTGACTAGCTTGCGCCTCTTCTTGTTTTCCGCAATCTTGTTACCCTCCTCATCGTATTTGCGGTATTCCGGAGGTAGAACGAAATGTTCCATAAGCTTTTTGAAGCAATCTTTTTTTCTCTCTGTTCGACAAAAGTGAAACCAACACGTGCCTTCTTTGGCTCATTCCACTCCCGGCGGGTGATCGAGACGTTGTCTCTAACAACGGCTCCGCATTGGCCGACAAACTTGGTGGCGTTCTTGCTTGGGCTCCAGCGGCTCTGCCGGTTTCTTCGTCGACAACATCGATGGTGCATGTTTCTCCTGGTTTCATCGTCTTGGTTGCGCCACGCTTTGACGACGACGTACTCGATTTTTTCGACGATCCGGCCGAGGGCTAAAATAAGAAAGAGAGTCGCGCGCGTTAGTACACACACATTTATTCAAATCAGTTAGTTGTATCACCAGACGCTCAATATGTATATATATATATACCTCGGCGCCGGAGGTGGTTGCTACTTCCAATTGAAGATCGTCGTTTATCGACGTTTCTTCGGCATCATCCGCTAGCCGACGGCGCCCTTCATCTTCACACTCAAAGTTCGGATAAGAAGCGATATCATCTTCTTCTTCTCCGGTCGGCACAAAAGGAATATCGCCTTTTATGATGCCGAACATATGGTCTTCGAGCGTCCGGATCATAGTTGTCCAGAATCGGGTCACCTCTATCGCCCGCCATATGTCGAGTCCCGAAAACATGTAGTCAAAACAAATTAATTGTGTATATGCCAGCATTATCACATCTCTTCTACATATAAAGAGAGAGGGCGACGAGGGAGGCGAGAGGGGGGTCGACGCAGTGATCGCGTGACCGAGAGAACGGTGGTGGTGGCGAAAGGGCGGTGGCGAAAGGGCGGTGGCGAAAGGGCGGTGGCGGTGACGAGGACACATAACCCTCGCGGTGGCGGTGGCGCGTTCACGGCGTTGGCGTTGGCGCGTTGAATAGAGGCGGTAGCGTTGACGGCGTTACATTTTTATGAATAGGTAGCGTTTGACGGCGTTGACGGTGTTGGCGACGGTACGGCGGCAACACCACGGCGACAACGACGAAGGAGTTATAGTTAATTATATAGTTAAAATTAAAAATAACAAACAAACATAATTACAAAATTACAAAATTTTAAGTTTTTTAAGTTCTTTTTGTTAAGTATATAGTTAAAATTTAGTTCTTTTTAAGTTCTTAAAATTTAGTTCTTTTTAAGTTTATAGTTCTTTTTGTTAAGTATATAGTCCCGAAAACTTTTATGATAAGTTCTTTTTAAGTTTATAGTTCTTTTTGTTAAGTTTACAAAATTTAGTTCTTTTTAAGTTTATAGTTCTTTTAATTTGTTAAGTTTACAAAATTTTAAGTTTTTTTTGTTAAGTATATAGTTAAAATTAAAATAACAAACATAACAAAAAAAAAAATCCGGCGGCGGCCGGCCCTCGATCTCTCTTCCTCTCCCTTAACAAAAAAAGAAAAAAAAACGCGCGGGGGTCGAACGGGGGGCGGCGCGAGCAAAACACGTCCCCCAAACGCTCAATTCGGCGCGGTTTGGGGGACGGTTTGGGGGACGCGACTGGAGATGCTCTCAGTCGCCCGGTGGCCGGGAACGGCGGCGGCCGGCCGGGCCAGGTCTTTGATCAGCTAGCGTCCAGGCTAGGGCCGAGCCGAGCTGGCTCGCGTGCACACAAAAGAGAAGCCCTGAGGAGCTCGGCTCGAGCGACCAGGCAGCTCAGATCAGCACCAGCAGAGAGCCAGCTTTCAGTGACTTGACGCCCAAAGACGTACGTGCCTCCAAACGTGGAAAATAGCAAGATGAACTCGGGTGCACGTGCACTCGCTTTTTCAATATTGAGAAAATGCTATTTGAAAATCTTAAAAAAATTCAAATACGTATTTTTCATGTATATATTATGTTGATACTTACTTGTGTAAATTTTCCAGAAAAAATACGATTATATGTAGCCTACACGCAAATGAGAAAATATCTAAATGAATGATTGGTTATTTGCTGTTCACGGAAATAAGAAATTCTATTTTTACATTTATATGTAGGTCACACATGCTCCTTTTTTTGCAACGAAAAAAATAGGACGCTATTTCGGCGTTATAGCGGCACTATAGCGTATTTGGAAAGTGAATGCTACGCTATGCACATTTGGCTCGCTATGGCGCTAATCACGCTATGCGCGCTATTTTTCGTATCGTTATAGCGGCGCTATTTTTATAGCGTTGTAGAGCTGCTAATTTTTACAGGGAAATCGAGCAGCCGACTAGCTATTTTAGATCTTTTGGCACACGAGCTTCCTAAATCCCCATTCTAACCGTAGTTATTCAACCCATTGGAAACCACAGAAGCACATCGATAATTCTCACTCCTCCTCACACGACGCGTACATGTTGAAGAAGAAGAATCAACATCACAGCGAGTAAGAGCTACTGATGCAATCTGCCTAAGAAGAAGAACTTGCTCGTGTATCAATGACGCGTCGGACCCGCCACTTTCCGCCTTGCTTTCCGCTCTGTCCGGTGTCCCCGGAGCGTCCCTATGAAGCGGGGACGGGCTCGAGATGACGGACATCGTATAGGGTAGCGTCGGACGGAAAGAGCCTTTGGGGCGTGCCACTGAAAACGATAAAATGTCCGGCGCGCCCGAAAAACTTTTGGGGGACGCGATTGGAGATGCTCTTAGGCCTCTTTGTGACCGCCTCACTTGGTTGTTGTTCCCCAACGAAACATCACCGATGAAAAATATTTTTTTAGTGCATCGCACATAATGTTAATTTCAAAACTGTCTCAATTTTTGCCGCAACGGTGATTTGTGCCATATAACCAACAATGTCAGAGTAGAACTTTTTTGTGTCTTTTTCTTTATGACAAAATAGGTGCTTTATGTGATTCATCGCGCATGCTTTTTGAAAAGCAAAAGGCATGTTATGTACGAGGCAATCACACACATTTTCTCTAAATAAAATGTGTATGATGCACGAGAAAGTCACACACAGTTTTAGAATAAAAATTGTGTGTGATATGCAATCTTAAGGTCAAATTAAACCTTCTTCCTTCATCATATATAAAAACAACTTCTTCCTTCTCATATTCAATTTCTAAATAGATAACAGTGCCACTGCCTTATTTTAGAGTTGGTAGGTTTTTATTAGTTCGAGGTGACTGGAGATAAACAAAGTTGTTTTTTCTTAGCTAAGAGATAAATTCTTAAATAATAAGGGAGACTATTTACTACATTGTACCACCTATCTCCACTTAGCAATATAATTTTCTACAAAAATTTAATTAATTGTTAGGGATAGTAACATGAATAATGGGCTGTAAAAGTTATATTTATTGTCTTCTCTAGGTAATGTGCAAGACACTTTTTCTTTACTATTATACATGCTCTTCCATATGGCGCCCAAAATTCTGCACAGAAATCGGGCACAAAATTAGTTTTTTGTTTTACAAAAGCAAAATTAGATTTTTGGCCATTTCAGACAGCGAGATGTGCATATTTGTAGTGCCAATATGCCATGCCGGACGTCCTTGTCTCGCCGGCCCACCTGGTTTCAGCACGCGGTTCACGTACCGGTGAAATGAAAATTAAGCTCCCCACAAAGTTGTGAGAGGCAGCTAAACAGGACGAGACTACCCAACCGGCGGCCGCAGTGCCTTATCCACTGTGAAGCACACACGTACGTCCGTGTTTTTGAGTACAAACAACGCTAGGTCCTGGTTGCAGCAATGGCCTACATGGCAATGGTCTCTCTGTTCCTGCTGCTTTCTGCGCCCATGGCGGAGCTCCTGTTCTTGGCTTCACGCGGAGCGACTTCCCGCCGGACTTTGTCTTCGGAGCCGCCACATCCGCCTACCAGGTAAAATACTGTATAATGATAATGGCCCCACGAGTAAAGATTAGTCTCCATTGGGCTGGTAGTATTTTGTTTCCTACTCGTATTTTAGTTAACCGTTCTGGGGTTAATTTGCTTGTAGTACGAGGGCGCTGTAGCTGAGGACGGCAGGAGCCCAAGCATCTGGGACACCTTCACTCATGCAGGTAACTGACTTATCAGAGTTTGGCAGTGAATGGGAATTTGGAACTACGATAAGAACTGAACGCTGGATTTATGTATGTCAAGTTTTAGTTCTGAATTGACCGTCCTGATCACAGGGAAAATGGCGGACAAAAGCACAGGTGATGTCGCTGCCGACGGGTACCACAAGTACAAGGTACACGCTTCTAAATTTGGTCATCTTCTTTTCCTGCATTCAGTTGTTGTGTTTTCCAGAATGAATATTCAAACATTCTGTTTAAACATTCCGGAGAATAGGGTGAGCCTTCGTGGCGTGGGGAATCCTTCGTGAGACCTCCACCCCTCCAAACGTGATGTACCTTGTTGCAAAGCAAGGGAACACGGGAATACATCTTCGTCTCCGCGTGCTATCGGTTATCTCTAACCGAACTCCTTACTTGTGATTTAACTGCCTGTGAAAGCCTTCGTGCTCGAGTTAGTTGTATCCTCATATAGGTTGCTTCACCTAGTTTGCATTAGGCTCACCTTTATATTCCGCAAAGCCTAATATTGCAAAGAAAGAATTAAAACTTGTAGAAACCTATTCACCCCCCTCTAGGTTTACCATCTCTATACTTTCAATTGGTATCGAGCTCGGACTCTTATTAAGGGCTTCACCGCCTTAAGAGTGAGATGGATAAACTCTTCGAGGGTCTAGATGACGACTCTAACCTTTCGGTTGAAGAGATGAAATCTAGACTCTTGGCATATGATGCCGAGAAGAAGAAAAAGGAGGATGAGCTACAAAACCAAATGACGGAAATGTCTTCCAGACTATTTTCTGGCGCCGTTGCCGGGGAGGCATAGCTCTACTCATAAGTTCACCTGGGGAGTACACTCTACCTCTCTCTCTGTTTTACATGATCTCCAAATTTGGATTTCTCATCTAACACGAGATTCCCATTTATATCCAAGAGAATGGCAAGTCGATCTAGCTTCCATTTACATGATCTCCAAATTTTTGCTTCAGCTATTCTTGGTTGTTAAACCATAACAATGCATCTCTCTAGGCAATGCATCTAGCAATGACACTCTGGACGACACCGACAGGCTCGAGTACATGAAGAGCTATATAGAGGGCACATTGGCTGCATTAAGGTAGTAACTCGAAAACAGTCCTTAACGTTTTTCCTCCAGCAATGTATTTTCATGCAATTGGGGCGTTTTGTTGCAAAATCTTCAGAGTTCAGAAATAGCTACCAGGACAAGCTCAATAATTGATTTTAAACTCCATAAATTGGTTCGGTACTTCATCTAAATGGGTGGGTAATCTCATTTTTAGTTTTAATGTGCACGGAATCTGAAACTTAAATATGTGCATTATTTGTGGTATATATAAAAACATAAAAATAAGTGAAGTTTGAAATATCATAGCTTCATGTTAAGTTACTCCCTACAGGATTACGTTGGAGTCTATACGGTATGCCTTCACCAAGGTTTTCTATATATACTAACTGAATATCAGCTATTGCTACCATGCGTTTTACTGCTACCGTACTATTGGATTTCATCAAACAACTCTGCCTGATACAACGAGCATTTTAAGGAACTAGCAATCTATCTTACAACATTAACTAAACCTCATCAGGAAGAACCGTCTTCTTACTACCATGATTCATATACACGGATAACTGATTGGCTAATATCGTTTTCAGCTAGAGGATTAAAAATGACTGCTCAAAAATGGTGTGTAGATTTGGAAGCCAAGATTAAAATCCAGGAAATAAACAGACATTGGGCTGACTCACCTCCGCTTCCAGCCTTCCAGATGCGATTCGATGGAGGGGTCTCTGAGTTGATGACAGCGTTGCCGGATTGCATCGCCATTGCTTTGCTCGCAACGTGACTCCTGTACACCTCGCCTCCAGTCGGCCGGTGATGACAGCGCCCATCTCGCCTCTGGAGCATTATGGCCTCTCCTCTCCTCTCCGAGCAAGAGTCAAAGTCTAAGTCATAGTCACACGCGCAATCCACACGCGGTGTGTAACAATGGTCTTGTACTTATAATAGAGCTACTGAGCAGGCAGGCAGGTTTGAGAAAAGAAGACGATGGGATGAGCTAGTTTCGATTCTCTCTCTCTCTCTCTCGTTGCTACACGATGAGAGAAGTGGTGGACGGTGGAGATGAGTCCTTCACGCGGATTGCTGATGTGGAAAGGAGCTCTCTTGAAACAAAACGCCGCGAATGTAACTCAGTGTCCTGTAATTAAGGCTCCACTTTCTAGGGACTATGGAGCATCGTAATTAAGGCTTAGTCTTCTGGGTGCCTGTGGAGCTCAATTACCCGTACCTCTCCGTTGCAATCATGGAGCTAGAAGAATAGCGTACGTGTTGTGCCAGAACTAATATGGAGCCATGTGATTAAGACTCAATTTTCCGGGGACTGTGTAGCAACGTATTTATGGCTCCATCTTCTGGGCTGGAAGAATAGCCAACACGTTGTGCCAGAACTAATATCCGCATTTTTAATTCTTATTATGCATGATCGGAGCTGTGAAAAATAAACTCCCACGATTTTATAATTCTTTCTTTTCAATGGGTTTTATAATTCTTTCTTCTCAATGGGTTTTATAATTCTCCCTCAAATCTGAACTAAAACCACAAGGATTATGAAAAGAGAGGCCATACATGGATTCTAAGCTAGGCCTTTCATCCTCTCTTCTCTTGTGCTCTCCCATTGTATTTGATTACCAAGTGCTCTCATGGAAGGTTCACTACTCTAGTAGTAACACAACAGTTGCCATTTTTAAAATTTTCCTGGGCTATTGCACGCTAAACTTAAATATATATACACAATAAATTTTGAACCATCCACCAAGTTATCACACACAAATTCTGGAACAAACCAGGATTCCTCTTTTACACTTTGCAGAAAATGGAGATAATCTTCACACGTGCAAACAGTAGATACATGCTGCCAACCAAGTCGGTTTGTCTCAACCAAAACGATTCAAAAATATAGCTCAAACCATTCAACAAAAAGACCAAATGGGTCTTAAGCTAGCTTGCAGTGATAAAACGAACCGCTCAGATGTGTCTCCATCCATCAGGAGAACTAGATAACTACCCAACTTCAACCCACAACGATAACATTCTTCTATGTATGTGCCAAATAGATACACAGCAGGGAGCACGGATGCACCATGACGTTCCTCGCACCTGTCATCGCTCAATAGTGCCGGCGATCCATCTATCTCTCGCTTTTCACTCGCCCTTGTCATGATCAGCATGTTATCTGCCGAGAGACAGAGATACTGAAATCAGGATTCAACATGCTTCGTCTAAAATATCATCATTGGGGTTGAATCACTACACGCTTCAAATTATAGACAGGGAAATATATCTTCACTGTACCCATTTAGTCATGTTTCGATACAAATATCCATTTAGAAAACACGAGGACCAATTGTTTCCAGCCAGCCCATTACCATTCAAGGCTGCCAATCTGCAGGAGCAAACAATTCCATGTATGTGAATAACCTATGTGAACATGTAGAGAAAGTCAAATTACTTGTTCATATAAAATGGTAAGAAATCAGTTGAATTAAATTATTGGACCTTGAGCTCACAACTCACAAGTATCTAACCGGCTACGACATCACTTGAAAAAATAAACTAATAAAGCACGTACGGCCAGCCGGGTCTGGCAGCAATGGCTCCCTCCCTCCATCCTGCATAGCTCTAGCTCCACAAGGGGGGTCATGGCAGCCTGCTATTTTGTTTAACATCCATCACCGTTCATAGGTGCCTGGAGCAGCTGCAACAACCAAGTTATTTATTAGCGTATACATGCGCATTCATTTTCATTCACACATGAAAGACAAGACGAGAGGTAGAGCTTATGGTGTACCTGTTGGATGAGGTGTTGATCAAATTATCAGCAAGGCACTCAGAAATGCATCCATGAGACCCTGACTCTTGATGGTCCTGAAGGCACATAGCACCGGCGGTGAGCAGGTAGATGGCCTGGTTCACCCTTCTCAGGGGCAGGGGTAATCCTAGCATGCCTCCTCTTCGGTCCTCCTATCAGTATAACCTAATATTCAGAATTCAAACTGAGTAATGAAACATATGCATCACGTACAAGTGGACCCAAATTTCAAACCGGGTAAATCGAATTCGAACCCAAGTTATTTATTAGCATACATGAGCAAAGAGGGTGACGATGAGACATGAAGTATATCAGCAAACATATCGCATATCTATATATCACTACTAAAGCGTGCCAAGGGTTGAAAACTTGACATACTGCACATCCAGTACACATATACCATTGTATGCATTACTAACCTAAGTATCTAAGAGGCCTGGAAGTTTTAACCTTACTTTTTGGAAGAATAAACTAAGCATTTTTCTAAAAGCTCGATTGCAAGATCTAGCAAACACCAAACATGCAGATCACAAAGCAATGTAAATAAAATATTACCATTTGAGATAGTTATCACCACATAAAATTTTAGAGCAGAGGAAGCTAAAGATGATTCACCCTAGAAAATAGGAACATTACACACCTTCATGAGCATTATCGGCTGTATCCAAAATTGCACCAATTTCTGCACATAACCTTTGCAACGTCGATCAACATGTTACAGCTAGAACTTTACCATCCCAGGAGATGCCCATGTGATTATTGAGGCAATCACAAGATTTTGGATCATGCAACAGGATTGCGAAAACTTTCAAGGTTTTTCAATCCTCGTCAACATGACACTTCACTGAAAAAGCAGAGATCATTAACTCTTGAAAAAAGACCAAATATAAATTATTTGAAAAAATAAAAGTACAAGATTAGCAGACATACTTCTATTTCCATCACTAAAATCTATATAAGAATGCAAATTCTCAGTATTAACGATATAATGACATATCACCTATATCCGATAAGGGGCAACAGGGTAACAGTTGACAAGCACCATGGCATCAAAAGACACTATTTTAAGCAGGTCAGGTTCATGAATAACTATTTAAAAAGGAAAAAATCCTAAGAAATTACACAGCCCCGTACCTTCAAAGCAAGAAATCACTAATGTGATCCCATCATGAGTCCCATGAGTAGCACCAGCTTGTATCCTTTCCCTTGTTTCCATGCCAAATTTTGATATGAGGTGCTGCAAATAGTTCAAAAATTAAGATCTGTTGTTACAGAATCAATTCTTGGGTTACAACTGCATCAGGAAATAGCACACTCCTCGTGTACATCTCTTGCATAAATAACTAATGCATGTTCCCTCGTGTGAGCAGTTCTTAAAACCAGATCTTACCGATGGCTTAAGTAGGAAAAGCCAAATCGCCGCCTGGTCCGGTCAGTTTTGCTTAATGGATTGTTTTGGTTCGTTCGGTTGATCAAACTGCAACCTCCAAGAAACCTCCAATACTACAATATGCATTTGGATCAGTTTCACTGGTCCAGTTCTATGAACTATGGAAATTTCCTGTCGCGATTCTATGTTGCACTAAATCCTACTAGTCCCCATAAAATCCAAATCTCAGTCCCACTACATGAACCTCAGGGACCCAGGCCAATCATAGATGGGTCACCTCACCATGCACCCGTCAGTCAGCGCGTAACAGTGAATAGTACAATTTCTTCCAAATCTAAATGAAACATGGTGCAGCAATTCTCATCAAATCTTACTAGTTTAGTGAACATTATAGAAGTGTACGGTATTGCAACAATAGATCTTAGTCACGATAGGAAAAAAGACTCCAGCTGCATAGTATATGGAATTATGGAACATGGTGAAATAATGAATTCTGAAATAAAAGTTAAAATATAGATGCAAAAGAAAAAAGGAATTTCAACACATGTTTAATGACACAGTAATGGCACATGTTTGTGGACCGTTAAATCTGTGCAAAATGCGTGATATTAAAGGCTACTACATTACAGTCCAGGTTAATGAGTAACTATTTAAAAAGGAAACAATCCTAAAAAAAGTACACAGCCCCGTACCTTCAGAGCAAAAAACCACTATTGTGCTCCCATCAGTAGTCCCATAAGTAGCAATAGCTGCTGCAAGGTTCAGTACCGACTCCTTCCCATGACTGTTTTTGTGATCCTGCTTGATCTCGAGAGAAAGCTTGCCCTGCTTCTTTTTCCCACGGTTGGAGGAGAGGTAGAGCTTATGGTGTAGCAAGGCACTCATAAATGCATCCCTGGCCCTGACTCTTGATGGTCCTGAAGGCACACTCGGTAGCATCGGTGGTGAGCACGTAGATGGCCTGGTTCATCCTTATCAGGGGTAGGGGCAACCATAGCCTGCCTCCTCTTCGGGCCCTGCAATCAGTATAACACCATATCATTCGGAATTCAAAACGGTCAAGTTGTGGTTACAATTTGCAATTGCACACAACTATCAACACATTTCACAAACACATCAGGCTACAACTGCAGCATCGGCCAAACGAAGGCATCTTTCCGCAACAAAATAATGCAGGTACAACATGCCAATCTAAATGCAGTCGCAGCCCTAGTAGTGGCAATTTAGTTGTTGAATGTTCAAAGCAACAACTATAAGAGAACATTGCAGACATAATCAGCTACATAGAACAAATACAAGAACTATCATCCAAATAAGTAGAAATGTAGTAATATACCATAACTATAAGCACATCGGACTTGAGAAATATCCTTTGCAACGGCATAAAGAGCGGTGTAGGTACCAGCTCACGAAAGTGTTTTATTACACATCATAGCTAATGATGGGTTAATATTGCTTTCGGGAGTGAGGCTGGAACACCTACAACATGAAACTACATAGAATGATTTACTGATGGTGACAAAGAAGGCTGATGATGGGACATGAAGTATATCAGCAAACATATCACATATCACTACTACAGTGTGCCAACAGTTGAGATGCTAAGCACATCCAGTACACATAAGCCATTGTATGCATTATTAACCTAAGTAGGTCAAAGGCCTGGAGGTTTAACCTTCCTTTTTGGAAGAATAAAGTAAGCATTTTTCTAAAAGCTCGATTGCAAGATCTAGCAAATAACAAAGATGCAGATCACAAGGCAATGTAAATAAAACATTACCATTTGGGATAGTCCGTAGAGCCCAAGCGAGTGCGGATATATATCGAGATGACCATACAATACAGAACACGTCACAGCCATACAATTTTAGAGCGGAGGAACCTAAAGAGGATTCACCCTAGAAAATAGGAACATTACACACCTGCATGAGCTTTCTCGGTTGTATCCAAAACTGCACCGAGTTTCGAACATAATGATTGCAACGTCGGTCCACTTGTTACAGCCAGAACTTTACCATGTGGGGAGATGCCCATGTGATTGTACTGGCAAGCAGAACATTTTGGATCATGTAGCGGCATTGCCAAAACTTTGAAGTTTTTTGGATCCTCGTCAAGATGACACCTCACTGAAAAACAGTGATCATTAACTCCTGGAAGAAGACCAAAGAAAAATTATTTGAAAAAAAAAAGTACAAGCTTAGCAGGCAGACTTCTATTTTCACCAGTAAAACCTATACAAGGCTGCAAATTCTCAGTATTAGTGATAAAATGACACGAGTACCTATATCGGATAAGGGGCTACGGGGTAACGATTGACAAGGACCATGGCCTCAAATGACACTATATTAATCAGGTTCATGAGTAACTATAACTATTTAAAAAGAAAACAATCCTAAGAAAGTACACAGGCTGCACCTTCGAGCAAGAAATAATTATTCTGCTCCCATCACCAGCCCCATGAGTAGCACGAGTTGCTACAAGGTTCAGCACCGACTTCTTCCCGTGAATCTTTTTTGTGATCCCATTTGATCTCGGGAGGAGAAAGCTTGCCCTGCTGTTTTTCGCACGGTTGGAGGAGCACTAACATCCAATGACCTTCTCTCCTGTTGTAGTCACAATATAAAATTACAAATGCATGGAGTTATTCGATGGCATGATAACACTTTCAGCACCATACAGTAATACACCCACATGCATGTTAAACGATGACAAAACAAATACAAGCATATCCCATGGATATATATATCTCCACCAAACTAGATAAGGAATGAATGTTGCAGCTTGTTATTTTCAAATTAGCAGGCTATCTTTTAACCATTCTAAAAGCATCAGAATATAATGAATTATTTCTTGGTAATGTACTTGGAGCATCATATAGATACAGAAAAAACTTAAATGCATTATTTCAGGTAATTATTAAGGTAGGCAAGTAGTACCGATTTTATGACCGGGATGGAGGACATAAGTTGCGAGAGATGATGCCATTTACCTGTGACATT
Organism: Lolium rigidum; assembly: GCF_022539505.1. Taxonomy (NCBI): domain Eukaryota; kingdom Viridiplantae; phylum Streptophyta; class Magnoliopsida; order Poales; family Poaceae; genus Lolium; species Lolium rigidum. The sequence continues at coordinate 39,370,127 of NC_061513.1, read as the reverse complement.
TCGAGGAAGACGCCAAAAATGATATGGTCCTTAAGCACGAGAGTTACTGTCGAGAGAGGGCGGAGTTGCGTCGGCAGCTGGTCCGTAGCCCTAGCACTGTAAAATTGAGCCATCAGGTGTGACCATGTGAGCAATGAGCAAAGGATGAATCTATGGGCAAGAAAGTGCAACAGCAAAGGACAAAGCATGAAAAATGATCTAAATGATGGCCATAAAGTATCAAATTCAAACTATTGGGAGTCACATGACACCTACTAATGTAACTACTGCCATCCTCAAAATGCCAACAAGGATAATTACGAGGCTAAGATGCCAACCTGAAAGATAGTTGTCTCTATTTAGCGATAGTTATTAGTCGTTTCAAGTCTAGCTTCGACACAGGAAAGACAAGCTTAATTATGTTACCCACCCATTTACCAGTCTGCAATGATTGATGATAGTCAAACAGAGACAACTTTCCCATAAAACACAAATAGAAAATCGAACAAGTACATGTTAAAAAGCATGCTAATCCAATGAACTCCAACAAGAGTTTGTCTAACTGAATATAAAATCAAACAAGTACGAGTAACCAATAATGCCACCAATAATGCCGAGAGGCCAAAGTAAATTAGTTTAGAACCAACCGAGAGAATTTTTTCTAACCAAATTAGAAGTGTCAAACCATATACAACCGACAAAAGTGGGCTTCGAGGCCAAATAAGATCGAAGTGGAGGTGCCCGAGTTTAATAGTTTGAATGTTGTGAGTTTGCCTCATGGATTTCGAGTCGAAAGACTAGTCGACAAGTCGCATTTGCAAGGTCGACTCGGCCATTCGACTCGACTCATCAATCATTTGATGAGTTGATCGAGTCGATCGACTAGTCCAGGTTTGTGAGTCAATCGACTTAAATAATGACCCCACATGCCATAATTTTTTTCATTCTTTCCTCACCTTCCCATTTTACCCGTGTTCCCCTTGAAACTTAGATCGAGAGATAGTTTCCCCCGCTCGACCCCAAAAGCCAAAACACATCTTTGCATTCTCTCCCTTGGCCGCTGCCTCTGCAAGAACCTGCCGGCCATTGGAAAGAATTGCCCAGGTTTTCCCCCACTCCCATGTCCCCAACCTGTAGGCCGCTGGTTCATGGACAAGAGGAAGGCCTTGGCCATTGGAAGGAATTGCCCAGGTTTTCCCCCACTCCCCTGTCCCCAACCTGTAGGTTGCTGGTTCATGGACAAGAGGAAGGTCTTGTCCATTGGAAGAAATTGCCCAGGTTTTCCCCCACTCCCCTGTCCCCGGCCTTATATTATACCCTACATTAAACATGAGTTGAGACTAGTCTTGACTAGTCTCTAGGTCGATCGCTGCCCCAGAACGACCCGTCGACTCGAAATCCGTGGTTTGCCTTAATATTAATAAGCACAGCTCAGGTTGACGAGAAAACATTATAGAAGCCTCCAAATATAGTAGCAAAGATCAATCAGAAACAAAGAAGGAACATATAATTTTTTTTGTATGCAAGAAATGTAGAGTCGTTCAGATAAATAGTTTTTGAGTGGTTTGAGTTTGTCTTCATGTTAGTAAGCGCTTCTCAGTTAACAAGAAAAATACCACCGCAGTCTCCAAAACTTGACAAAACTGAAATCAGAGACAGAAAAGAAAGTAAACGAATATTTTTTATTGTAAGCAAAGAAAAGTAGAGTTTGTCTTCATATTAGTAGCACTTCATAGGTTAACGAGAAAAACATCACCGCAACGTCCAAATTTTGTAATAACTTAAAGCAGAAACATAAAAGGAACAAAACAATAATGATGTTTTTTCTAAGCAAGAAGTGGAAGCACATAGTTTAATAGTTTTGAACAGTTCGTGTTTGTCTTCCCATTAGTATGCACTTTTGTGGTTAAAAACAAAAACATCCCTGCAGTCTCCAATTTGTTTAACAAGCTTAAATGAAAAACAAAAATAATTATGAATAAAAGGTTTGCTTTTTCTAAGAACGGGTAGAAGTGGAGGCCATCAGTTAAATACTTTAGAAAGCTTTTTGAGTTCATTTTGCAACCCAAATAGGTGCACAGTTTTGAGTTGTGTGACAATTGCTCCCTTAAGAAAAATACTATGCAGATTTCTTGTTGTAGTCCATGGCTAGTGAACATACATACAATCAGAACTGATTAGTCCAGAAAATACATTCGGCTACAAAATGTTTGAATTCACTGAAGTACTAGCACAAACGCAGAGCGAGCTCAATATTTATGAATAGCATATGCAGACACAAAATGAGAAATTACTGCCAATTCATTACCATGATTATCCACCTACATAATTGGGACCCTACGGACTCAAGTGCTACTGTAAAGTATCTGAAGTGACTTCAAAATCAGACATGCGTGATGATACCTGCCAAATATTTTAGAAATCAGTACTTCGAAATACTTTACAAAAGAGTATTACGACGTTACATCAGGATGGCACACATGTACTTCAGCACAAAACAAAATGACAGGTAGGAGAAATTATGGAACTCACCTTGCTTGACCTGGTACCAGGTATGGCGAGTACCTTGCTTGACCTGGTACCTGGTAATCGTGCTCGACGGTGTGGGCATACGACGGAGGCCACCGACTTCTATGCCTTGAGGCAGTAGTGTAGTCGTTCTTCCAGTTGAAGAACTGCATGAGGGCAAGCGAAGGTGACGAATACAATCATTGTGTATCAGAAACCATACCTGGTATGTATACAACATTGACACAACACATGATCACATCAATTAGCATACATTCACCAGAATGTTAAATAATAATCTAGAGAGCTTAAATATATTTACCATATTTGCCAACAATTCCAGGATTCTTGGTGCCCGTTGTCTGCACAGAGCATCATCAGAAACACAAACGTTAAAAACCTCCCTCTGCAAGTATACTAGAACAGCAAAGTGAGCTAGTATATTTCGAAAGACAGAGAATAAGACATGGAAATGATGATTGAACAAGTAAGATCTGTGCCATAGAATAAGAGAATTTTACTTGACAACTTCATTGAAGGAGTTCACACAAGTAACAACTATCAATAGCTTATTGCATCCAAAACATCGCCAGATTATCATGAATTATTTAACAGGCATGATTGTAGGTAATGACTCATGGCAAATTAGCAATGTATTTCGTGGAAGGCACATGATAGAGAGGGAAAAACTAGTACTACAATCCAAGTCATCGTGCCACTGACCAACCAAGGTGTGCAAATGAATGTTTAACCTCCGATTTTGAATGGTAAATAATTTGGTGGAAATTTCATATATTACAAAGATATACATACTTGTAACAAATAAAAGCATCTCATGAAGATTTCACGCTTCCTTGTTACTCTAATTACTCACAAACTTATCATCATATCGATCAAACTACGACCGAAGAGCAAATTTTAACTACAACAGTAGTCTTACATCCCATTTGACCAATCAACACTAGAGCAAGGCACTGCCTTTCTTGCTATGCTTCGATTGGGGACAAACTAAAAGCATACCACACACTGAAATTCTATGCATGTAATAATTAGCAAAACATGTAACACGAAAATTTATAGAAATTGCACAAGCATTTGCTGAATCACAGGCAAAACAAATATGTCGAATCCGAAGTAACTTGAAGAGTAACAAAGCCCATCTCGGACGCACGAGTACAACTAGTACTAGTGTATCCAATAAATGGGTAAACATAGGCACGACAATAGCTAAATCACCAATTGTCGCATTAGTCGGACCAAAATCCTAGGCGACCACAAAGAAACAATTGACCTTTGGACGCCGATGTTGACGAATCTTCCCAGCGGTGGAGGCGAGGTAGCCGCGGTGGGAATTGGGGCGGGCTCCGCACGAAATTGACGCCTCCTGGAATAGGCTTTCACTCAACCACAGCCCTGGTAGAGAGTGGAGACCACCAAAGAGGGAACCTCAATTTGACCTATGCAAAGCGAAATTCACAGCATAATTCGAGTTAGGTTATCACATATGCGAGCCGAGCAGCCATATGCGCAATGGAGTGGAATGCAAGGGCGGAAGGGGAAATAGAAAAAGCTGCATACTTTTTCAGGTCCGGCCATCCACCGTATCCCGCCTTGTGTGGTGCCGTCCGCATCCACGCTCCGTTCGACAGCGTGCAACGCAGGTGAGCGACCACGCAGCGGTGGTTGGAGGGTGCCACTCACTCCCCAGCGGTAGAGCTTGACCGTGGGAGATGGAGCTGGCCTGGCGGCTGCTGGTCCGTTAAGATGGAGTAGCGGACAGAGGTGGGGTGCCGGCGGCGAGGAGGAGCAGTCGTAGCGGCATCCCTATCCCCGGCTACTGCTGCTAGGTTTTTGTGCGCTGGGACGCACTTGGTGCGGAGGAGAGAGGCGGCCGGCCATCAGATGGGAGGAGGGGCCGTCGCCGGTGGATGGGAGGAGGGGCGGCGCCTGCCGCCGGGTCTGGAGAGGTGTGGGTGAACCAAGAACTGTGGGGAATTGGGGATTGGGGTTTCGTGTTTTCGTTGGGTGGATTTCGTTTGTTGTTGGACGGCGAGTGGACGATTCAGATGCTGCTGGTCTTTATGACAATCCTTGGGACGCGCCCAAAGTTTGCTGGGATGGAAGAATCAGCCGGTTCATTGCCCGATTTCTTAATAAATCCCATAAATCATGGTACTCCATTAATGACTCTTCTCCACTATTTCAACCCAATAAATATATATGCATGTACAACCGTGACGACTTGAAGTACCATCTAGTAGCATGGCACATTTCCAAAATCCAGCGCGGGCATTTCATCGGCATGCAGCTAACTCTAATGCACGTGAGTAGGTCAGCAGATACACGCGTATGAGTCTCCTTAACACTGGACATCTAGCTGAGATGGGACCATCATCACTTAATTGACGACACTTCGGCATCCGACGAGACGACCGACAATGTTGTCGGTGTCCATGTCGCACCCGCCCTTCCTTGGCATGCTTCGCTCATTTCTGAGATTGTAGAACCACACCAGCGCGACATGGCCATGCATATGTCCTCGGCCGGACTACCAGGCTTCACTATGTGTACATAGTTCCGAGTTGAGATTGATGCATCGCATCAACTAATCCGCTAAGTGGACTCATGCCGTGGCGATAAAACCATTCTAATCATGTGAGGGTTTGATCTCAACAAATTGTAGATGGTTCACCGAAATGGGTTGCAACGATGGCGGTAGGAACTATGGCGATGTTAGGTTTTCATGAGGTCTCATGCTGGTGAAATGGAATCACTAACTATGATTGCATGGACCATCGTTGGCGAATGTGAAATTCCCAACCCTATCAAGTTCCAGATAAATAGCGTAGACACAAGGTGGGATTCTGTGGAGCCGCTAGCTATCTATTTTGTGTGGGAAATAGACCTAGCTTATTCCATTCCTTTCTCGCGTGGAGTTGTCCTAGCTGCCTTTTAAGGGGGTGGTTATATTCGGCTCCTTGATTTTATTCAATATCCCATTTTTTATGGACTCTACTATTTGTTGATTTTACGAAAAATAATACTATTACAATGGCATCTTACTACCTTTGTTCCAATGAATAAGACATGGATTATGTCGGTGTCGCATCTGCCCTTCCTTGGCATGCTTTGCTCACGTCTAAGATTGCCGTAGAACCACATCGACAATGATCAACCTACCTAGTATGTACAATGGCACAAGACGCAAGACGGGCGGCTGCATGTCCATGCACCGACATATGTCCTCAGCTGGACTACCAGGCTTCAATATGTGTACATATTTCAGAATTGAGATTGATGCATCACATCAACTAATCTGATAAGTGGACTCATTGCGTCGACGAGGCTACTATAAACATGTGAGGGTTTGAGCTCAACAAATAGTACATGGTTCACCGGGGGCGCGCGAGGGGGGGGGGGGCGATGGTGGTAGGGAACAATGACGACGTTAACAGTAAGTCCCATGCCGGGAGATGGAATCGCTAACTATGATTGCGTGAACCATCGTTGGCGCAAATGTGAAATTCCTAACCATGTCAAGTTCGAGATAAATAGCGTAGACACGAGGTGGGATTCCGTTAGTTCTCCATTTTGTGTGGGAAATAGACCTAGCTTATTCCCTTCCTTTCTCTCATGGAATTGTCCTAGCGGCGTTATAGGGGGAATGATATTCGGGCTCCTCGATTTTATTCAATTACTAAATTACTCATTTTTATGGACTCTACTATTTGTTGACTTTACAAAAAAATACTATATTACAATTGCATCTTACTACCTCTGTTCCAATGAATCAGACTTATATTATTAATGAAAAGTTAATCCATGTAAGGTTTGACCATTTTTTTACAAAAAAATTACATTCAAATACATAATCAATATTATTAGATAAATCATGAAATATATTTTCATATGATACCTATAGAATGTCATATATACTGATAGATATTTTTAGAAGTTTCATCAAATTTTACTTAGCTTGACTTTTAAAAAAAGGCCTTATTCATTGTAACAGAGGAAGTATATATCTATGAAATTGAAACTTCAAAATAATACTCTATCTAGGTTTGCCTCATTTACACTTTATACGACATATCCACAATATTAATGTCCCAATAGTAAAGGGGAAATTTACTCTTTCTTCAATTGTCTGCCCTCCATTAAGTGGAACATGAGAGGACATCGCCACCATAGGTCCATAGTGCCTCCGTCGGGGCCCAAAACCTAACCCTAGTAGCCCTAACTAGAGCACCCTGATACAGTCTAGGTCCCCAACCCTCCCGCAGTCCTGTTGCTGGAGTGGGTGGTGGAGGAGAAAGGGACCTGTCGGCAGGAACCATGGAGCGTTTTTCAGACAAAGGCAAAAAATCATTAGTTTCCGAGAGGAGCGCTTGTGTTTGGGTGGTTTGTTTGTATGTTGTGTTATTCATGGTGTCGGAGGTGCAAACTCAAGCTAGCTAGGTTTTTGCTGAGGTCGACAAGCTAAGCCAATTTTACTAGCTACCTCTGTTCCAATTAGCAAGACATATAAACTTATTTAAAAGTCAAATTGTGCTAACTTTGACCAAATATATATAGAAGTATTAACATCTAAAATATTAATTAAAATAATTATCTAAGTATATTGTATAGTGCATCCATTGATATTGATTTCATACCTTGAATGTTCTTGTTTTTGTCTAAAACATTTGTCTAACTTAGATAATTGACTTTTGACTAAATTTATAGGTCTCATTGGAATGGATGGAGTATATTTTCTTACTAGACCTGTACTCTACATCCTGGTCGAGAAGCTTCTTTTGCCTTGTTGATTTATGTAGCACAGCACCACGTAGCCCTTGGTACTACTCATTTAGCTGGGCAGGGAAGAGCACGTACATGCTGCATGCATACACATATCTGCTACTCATATTTTACTTAGCGTGTCGACGCGTTAAGTCGCCGGAAGAACGTAGGCTGCAAGGCCGGCCAGGAACCGAGGAACGCAATGCATGCATATGCATGGGCAGCTGATCGACGTGTAATCCTAGCTAGCTAACTCAACTCCCGAGGTGTGTGAGTAAGCTGGGTTTGTTAATTTGCTTTTGTTTTAGTCGAGTCCTAGCTATTTCATGTCTCTCCCCTTCTTTGTTTCCTCTCGCGACATACGAGAGGGAGGCAACCGGTGGCGTACCCTTTTACGTCGGTGAGTCCTGGGTTTGCCTCTGTTTTGCTCCGGCTGCGGGAAGGTAGGAGAACCTCGGTGTCTCGTTCATGGCGTGTAGATAGGTTAGGTTTTGGGGGGGGGGGGGGGGGGCTTTGCTTAGATGACAGCGACGACGACGCTCAGGCCAAATAAAGTTTCCCACCTCCGGTGCAATCTCGACTTTTGTCGTTCCTCTAGGATAGCGTGGCTAGGGTTTCCTAGGTTGCGTTGGCAAAGTAGGAGTGGCGCATCCATGTGATTTTTGTTCTTTGGATTCAGCCACACCATGGTGGCGTATCGATCCTTCGGCGTCGTCGCGTAGCTTGGAGACTTGTACATGAGTGAAGATGAGGTTGGTTGCCGTTAGGAGAGGATGGCGTCTCGGGAGTAGGTTGGTGTCCTGATGGCGACAGATCTGCCGGTTTCCCCGACTTGGTCGATGTGGAGCTTCCCTTTGACTTGTCAAGCCGGTGGTTGCGATGGTGCTGGCTAAGATCTAACGATGTTTGCAAAAATGGTGTTATTGGCCCCTCCAATGGCTTATATGTAAATTTCTTTTGTTGGGGGGTTTTTCCTATAAATATTTCTCATACATGTGTCCTTCCTTGTTTCTATTTGTTGTTTTACGCGTGTGTTGTGGTTGTACCGTTGTTTTGTGTTTAATAATCGAACCCGGCAACTTAAGAAAAAGTAGGAGTATGTTAGCTAGTCAATAGCTAGGTTAATTATCGTCCGTAAACATCATATTCCATATAAACCACATTAAACTTTGATCAATATGGTACATTTTTTCAACCTCAAACATTAATTCTTCCGAGGTCAATTATGACCGTTCGATTAGGTGACGCGGTCGATGAATATGTCGGTCCCGCTACTCCCTCTTCCTATACTATGTCACCAACTTCTCAACGATGATCCTATATTATCGGACGTCGACTTGTACCATTTCCACTATTCACGCCTAAGCAAAAAAGTAAGGATTTCCGACCCTCTTCCTCGCACAATTTTAGTCGCCCACATTGTGTAGCCGGCCCTGTGTCGTATGCCCCAAATTTTCCATCTAAAATACATGGGACTTTGCCCTTTGTTTGTGTCAGAAATAGGTCATACGAACATGATCAATCGAAAACAAGATCTTGTGATTACAAAAATTGTGTCGAATGCCTCGAAGTAGGGGTTTTACCCAATAAATCTAGAGTCTTCGATGAGATAGACCTCTTTGAAAAGTGCAACTTCATATTTCTGTGCGCGTCGGCGCGTCGATTTCTCCGGCGATTTGTTCGCAACGACGCCGCTCCGGCATCGCCCCTCTGCGCCGGTTACCCATCCTCGCCGCTTTACAGTTTACACGTCCTCGGTCCTTGCACAGCCGCAGCGCTGCGTGTAGGTGAGACTTGCCAAGAAAGAGCGCGGGTTTCTTGTCGCTCGCCGCCTGACGCTGCCATGGCCGTGCGCGCCTGCGCCGACGTCTTAGCGGAGGCGTACGGCCGCAGCAAGGCCATGGGTGCGGCAGTCCTCGCCCCCAAGGACCACCGCAGTCACCAAAGTAGGTGCACATGCACGTTCGATGGTGCGTGCATATTCAAATTGGCGGCGGTGCATGCCGCTGATGGAATTTCTTTGATTTCAGTGTTTCCAGCATCTGCCGGACATGACATGCGCGGGCACCAAGGAGGTCCGATCGACCGACCGTATCATGCCGCAAACGCCGGCCGGGTAGGCACGCGCGCTCTCGCACCAACGAGATACAGCCATCAGCCAACGGGAAAATAATCAACGCGCGCGAGGCCACCCATCGAGTCGAAAGAGCCCTTTCAAACGTCGCTGTCTACTCTGCGCGCCGGCCCCTCGGGTTTCTGCACGCCAAAATAACCAGTCACCGCATTAATTAATTAATTGCCTTCTTTCAAACTGGTCCCAAGGCGCTGAAAAGGGGGTCCACACGCCGGTATGAAGACGTGCATGAGACGTTGCCGATACTGCCGGTTGGCTTCATTTTTAGGTTGCAACGGTGCGGCCACCGTCGATGCACATGACCTGCCCAGTTATATAGGACGCTGCCGGCATGCAGAGGAAGGAGACGAGGGACGCGACCTCCTCCGGCTCGCCTAGGCGACCCAAAGGGATGCGCGTACACTCCGCGTCCCACATGCTCGCCGCCGCCTCCGCGTCAAGCTGGATGCCGCTGCTGTCGAGGAGGTCCGACCGGACGCCTCCAGGCGCGACGCAGTTGACGCGGATGCCGTCGGGCGCCCACTCGACGGCGAGGTTACGAGTGAGCTGGTTCACGGCCGCCTTGGTCGCCGAGTACACGGACAGCTGCGGGTAGCCGAGAATCCCGCCGATGGAGGACACGTTCACCACCACGCCTCCGCCAAGGAGGAGCGGGTGCGCGAGCTGGGCGAGGTGGAAGCAGGACTCGAGGTTGGTGGCCATGAGGCGGGCGTAGTCCTCCGCCTTGGTCCCCGCCACTTCGCTGAAGAAGGTCTGTCCGGCGTTGTTGACGAGGATGTCCAGCCTCCCTCCGAGCTCGGCGCGGGCCGCGGCCACGAGCGCCTCCCTGTCGGCGCGCACGGAGACGTCGCAGGCGGAGGCCGTGACGCGCCCGCGCAGCCGCCCCGCGTCGACGTCGGCGTCCCACCCTCGCAGCCGCTCCTGCACGTCGGCGTCGCTCCGGGAACAGGTGTGCACGCGGACGCCGAACCCGGCGAGCTCCTCCACGATCGCGCGCCCGATCCCCTTGGTTCCGCCGGTGACGAGCGCCGTCTTGCCCGCCAGGCTCCAGCGCTCCTCCCTGCTCATGCCGCTCGCTGCCATTCTGTAAGCGGATCGGATGGGCACATTCGCACTAGACAAGTCTAGCTACATGTATTGTATATAAAGACATGATGCCGTAGAATTTGCCACAAAGTATTCCAAGGTACTAGATTATCCTCCTGGCATCCTCGGCAGAAGAGAGTGCGACGTGTATAGATGCTTTCCTCTGCAAGTTTTTGTTTTCTACTCCGTACAATGCATAGGAAAATCCGTAGCGTAGGCGTCACAGTCCCCCGGTGGCCGGGAACGGCGGCGGCCGGCCGGGCCAGGTCTTTGATCTGCGTCCAGGCTCGGGTCGAGCCGAGCTGGCTCGAGTGCACAGACAGTCAGGATCATGATAGGTTTCCCGTTAGCTACCCACAACTAGTCTACTCTCTTTAGTTTGTATTAAGTTAGGATCATGATAAACTCTAACCCTAGATGCATGATAAACTCTGCCCTAGAGAATGGAACACTGATTTCTTCACATTTAAGGTCGATAGATTTCATTTATGTACAATAGTATATTTCATTTTGCTCGCAAACAATAATTGACTTTAAACTCTATAAATAGGTTCGGTACTTCATCTAAATGGGTGGGTAATCCCATTTTTAGTTTTAATGTGTACGAAATCTGAAACTTAAATATATGCATTTGTGGTTTATATAAAAACATAAAAATAAGTGAAGTTTGAAACATTATAGCTTCATGTTAAGTTACTCCCTGCAGGATTACGTTGGAGTCTATACGACCTTATCCTACCTACACTAGTAGAAAAAGAGGTTTCATTTGAAGCTGCCTGAAGCATTAGTTTTGGCGCGTTTGAAACAGGTATTAATGTGATCATTAGTCACGGTTCTAAATAGCTAGGACGTTGCATGATTTTAGTCCCGGTTCAAAATGGACCTTTAATCCCGGATGGAGACACCAACCGAAAATAAAGGGGTTGCGGTAGGCTGAGCCTATTTTGTCCCTCTTGGTGAGGTTATTCTTTAATCTCGGTTGGAGACACCAATCCAGATTGAAGGTTTGGATCACATTTTTTATTTTTTTAAAATACAAAATAAAATGATATAAATTTCAAATTTAAAATCCTATTAGATTTAGGTTGGTTACGGGATCTAGTTATTATGAAAAATAACAAACATGAATTTTGACATATTACAAAACTGTATTCTTTAAAAAATCACCAACATGGATCATTTGAACTCTAACTACACTTAATATTAGGTCAAATTACACTCATGGTTAAACTTCTCAATTTGTCCATCCATCCTTACACTACTATAGTCCATGAAAAAAATAAAATATTGTTGATAATACTACCATATCAATCCTATTAACCCTTAGACCGTGATATGAAACCTCTTTATTATTTTCAATTTTTTAAAAAATATTTAAATAAATATCAATGATTAACTAATAATAATCTTTATGCAGAATGCAATTATTATTTTTTTTAATAAAGTAAAAATAAAAATTTCTAAATTTCTAGCAAAAACTAAAATCTTCCTACTTTCATGTTTCCATGCTAGTTTTCCGTGCGCCCTATTTTTCCATGCGTTATTCAAATGCTTTGACGTGCACACAGATTTGCCGTGCGCTTGGCACCGTTTGTCGTGCTCCTGGATTTTGCCGTGGGTTCTTGGGAGGTATGCCGTGTCGTTCATATTTACCGTGCATTGGCTGTCTTGGCTCATGGCATGTATGTCGTGCATCGAAGCACGGAAAGTACTAGCGCACGGCAGCGACAGATTCTCCGGTGGTGCGTTTGCCTAGCTAGCACGACATCAAAGTATTGGACCCGAACGCAGTGGGCTGGCCGCTGCAAAAACCCGATGGCACACGCCAGTCTGAACCTACGTACGTATATAGATCGCACCACCGCGAGGATGCCCTAGCAAAAAGCGTGGTCCCCTCGGATGACGCCCTCCGCGACATCTTATCCCGCTTGCCGGAGCACGTGGACCTCCTGCACTGCGCCGCCACGTGCAGGCGGTGGCTCTACCTCCTCGGCGACTCGGCCTTCATCTCGTGGTGGGAGAACGGGCGACGCGCCTCCTTCATCCTTGGGTTTTTCTTTCAATGCGTACTTCACGCCAGGCCGTTGGGCGGCGCGCCGCCTTCTCCCCATGTATAGGATCTAAATATATTAGTATTACGAGCTAAATGTTCCGTGCGTTATCACGGAAAAAATGCAGTGTGCAATTCGAAGCTAAAGCATCTAGATGATGGATCGTTTAAGTTTGGTTATCTCTATGTCTATCTCTATGTCGATTACCTTTCAAAATCTTGTACTTAATTGTTTGTAGTTTTCAGCCGACGCAGTCCATATGGAGGTCGCCGCCCATGGCCCATCCAGGGCCTCCGCCCTGAATGCTACACGTGTTTACCCCATGGATGCCGCCCATCGCCTCTTCGGGTACCCAAACTACGAATAACGGATGCACGAAATCAATCATTCTATTACACCTCATTTTTCATTTATAACAGGGTAACATCACACACGTAAACTTGTAACACCGTTTCTGCCTAGTGAGGACCTCTGTAAGTGCTGACGTGGCATGAACTTGTGGTTGTAAAAAAAAGATATGGCACGAACTTGTAACACCGTTTGACTGTACCGTTGAACTAGCGGTATAGGGCCCACCTCACTAGTAGAAAAGATGCCTTCCATCCCAACCGATTAGGAAAATATTTTACCGGGGATTAATGGGAACCGGGACAAATGCTATGGCCTCCATCGCCAGCGGGTTCGAACGGGACCTTTAGCCCCGGTTGGAGACACCAACCGAGACTAAAGGGCTATGGCAAGCTGCGGCCGATGCACACCTCTTTAGTCCCGGTTGGTGTTACCAACCGGAACTAAAGGTCTACTTTTAATCTCGGTTGGTGTCCCCAACTGGGACTAAAGGTTTTTCGGGTTTTTTACACTCCACGCACCCTCCCTCCTGTGGATCGTTTTTTTTTTTGCTTTGTAAAATCAAAAGAAAAATGATAGAAAATTTTAAAAATAAAATGTTTTCAGTCTTGTATGTTATGCAACCTACTATTCAGTGAAATTAAGAAATTCAAATTTTGACTTTTTTTGCAAAAAAAGCTTGAAAATGGTAAAACGGCTTTTTTGGTTGCATATGATATCGGAAAAAAAAACGTATAATATATCAAAATCGTCGTGGGTTTACCTGGTTAGCCTATTTTTAGATCCTCAAAATTCTAAAGGGAAGTACGAAAGCAGGAAGATTTTAGTTTTTGCCAGAAATTCAGAATTTATATTTTTTATTTATAAAAATAAATATTAATAAAAGCAAACATTGTTATTACATCATTACTACTGAAGTATGAAAAGTTTTTAGATTTGGTTTCGCAAAAAAAAATTAAAATTTAAAAATAATAAATAATAATAAAAATAATATTTCATTTATTTATTCAAGATTATTTTTACATCATTACTTTTGTTTATTAAAAATAATTATCTGGACCATCAAAAAATAAAGAAGTGTCACATCGTGAATAATAGGTTAATAGGATTGATATGATACTAGTATCAATAACATGCGCAGAGCATTTGGAAGTAGGACGAAAAGAACTGAGAAGTTAAGTGTGCTAGAGCTGGATTATTCTAAGGTTGGGTGACCGAGCGGGAAATTTGACCACAAGTGAGAAATTTAACCCGAGATTAAGTGTAGTTAGATACTAAACTATGCAAATAACTAAAATAATAAAAATTCTGAAAAAATAAAAAAAGGAGTGGAAAAAAATTAGAAAAAAATATTTTTTTCACCTGGAGGCCTTTAGTCCTGGTTGGTGTTACAAACCGGGACTAAAGTTACTCCATCCCGACGCACGTCTGTACAGCCCACGTGAATGAACCTTTAATCCCGGGACAAAAGTCTAGGCGGTAGGAGGTAGGATCCGTCGATTATGCAACCACCCATATTGGGTAATAAAATTCTTGGTCGTTTCCTCCAACCGTGTAGACACCTCCGTAAATAGTTCGTGGTCCTCCAAGCGCTGAACCGACGATCATAAATGGAGCAAAGCTGTAGACCTGTAGATGACCAACATAAGAGAAGAATTTTTGCTGTCAAAAACCTTGTCATTTCTACATAGCCAAAGCGACCATATAATGGCAATCGCTCCCACTCTGATAAGAACTTTAAACCTAGAATCCACTCCATTTAGCCAACTGCCAAAAAATATTTGCAATGCTTTTCGGTGGGTATAGGGTAGAGCCTATATGAAAGATGGACCATATAGACCTCGCAAACTAGCATTGGAAAAATGTGTTATATTGTCTCCTTTTCGTGACGGAAAATACACTTCGTACAACCATGCCAATTCCGCTTTACAAGGTTATCCTTAGTAAGAATCACACCTCGACGAAGGTACCACACAAAAATCTTAGTTTTCAGTGGAATCTTCATCTTCCAAATGGATTTATTGTTAAAGATCAGCTGAATAGGTTCAATTAAAGCCTTATACATGGACCCAATTGAGAATAATCCGTTTTTGATTAGGATCCAACGGAACTCGTCTGAGCCTTATAGTAGTTGGACTGAAGCTAATCTTTGTATGAGCACATTCCAAGCAACCAAACAAGGACCAACAAGATCACACCTGAACGTCATATTCGGAGGTGATGTTCCCATCACCTTCTGTAAGGTATCATGCTTATGACGCACAATATTGTACAAGGCAAGATATTGTTCACGGAGGGTGGTTGCTCTCAACCATTTGTCCTCCTAGAACCTTATCTCCGACCCATCTCTAATGGAAAATGAGCCATATGGGAAGAAGTATTTGTTAGTTGCCATAATACCGGCCAAAAAATGTGAGTCCCCCCGGTTTCCATATTACATGAGAGATTGCATTTGAGCCACAATACTTCCTCCGCAACAGGTTCTGCCTTACACCATCCTCAGTTAGCAACCGAGCTAGCCATTTACCTAGCAAAGCTCTGTTCTTAACTTCAAGATGATGAACACCAAGTCCACCTTGATCTTTTGGACGGCAAATGACATTCCATTTTTTCAACTAGTATGTTTTCTTCTCACTATCTCCTTGCCAAAATAATCTTGATCGGAAGTAATCCAATCTATGCAAGACTCCTTTAGGCAACTGGAAAAATGAAATCATATACAATACCATATTCGTGAGTACTGAATTAATGAGTACCAATCTCCCCCCTAAAGATAGAAGTTTGCCTTTCCAGCTACTTAGCCGTTTATGTGGTCTCTCCTCAATGAGTTTCCATTCAGCAAGTATGAGCCTCCGGTGATGGACCGGAATGCCCAAATAGCTAAGTGGAAACTGCCCAGCTCACATCCGAATAGTTCGGCATAAAGGTTGGCCTCGTTTTGGGCTTCACCAAAACAAAACAATTCACTCTTATAGAAATTTATTTTGAGACCTGACAATTGCTCAAACACTGATAAAATTAGTTTGAGTTTTGTAGCTTTTGCTAGGTTATGATCCACAAAAAAATTGTATCGTCGGTGTACTGAAGACTTGATAAACCCCCATCAACTAAGTGAGGTGCCACTCCTTCAATTTGACCATCAACATTTGCATGCTCAATTAAAATCGCCAACATGTCCGCCACAATGTTAAATAACATTGGAGATAGGGGATCACCTTGTCTTAAAACTTTTTTTGTTTGAAAGTATCTACCAATGTCATTATTGACTTTGATAGTGACACTTCCTCCAAAAACAAAGTTATTAATTAAAGTGTGCCACTCCTCAGAAAAACCTTTCATACGGAGAGTTTGTTGAAGGAATGATCATTTGACTTTATCATAGGTTTTTTGGAAGTCGATCTTAAGGATAACCCCATTTAACTTTTTGCGGTGCAACTCATGGATTGTTTCATGCAGCGTGACGATTCCATCTAGGATATATCGTCCTTGCATGAAAGCAGTCTGAGTGGGGTGCACCACGTGATCAGCCACTAAATTTAGTCTAATAGTAGCCACTTTGGTGAAAATCTTAAAGCATACATTTAAAAGGCATATAGGTCTATATTGTTGAATCCGTTCCGCATCGTTGACTTTAGGAAGCAGTATGATCTTCCCGAAGTTGATTCGGAATAGTTCAAGCTAACCAGCATGAAGATGAGCCAATAAACCCACCAAATCAAACTTGATGAGGTCCCAGAAGTTTTGATAGAATTTCGCTGGAAAACCGTCGGGTCCTGGTGCTTTATTATGCTCCATTTGAAAGACCGCTTTTCTCACTTCCTGTTATGTGTAAGGATTAGTAAGAATGACGTTCTCTTCTGGAGAAACCTAGGGGATATCATCGATCCTTGATTCATCCAAGGTCACCTCTGATTCCTCCGATGCACCGAATAAACCTTTGTAATACGACGTAATATATGCTTTGAGTTGCTCATGGCCCTCGATTAAACCCTCTTCTTGTGTTAGAGAATGAATGAGTTTCTTCCGGTGTCGGCCATTGGCTACACTATGGAAGTATCTCGTATTCGAATCTCCTTGAAGAATGAATTGGGCTTTAGATTTCTGATACCATTTGAGTTCCTCTTCTCACAGTAGTCCAGCTAGCTTCGCATTATATTGACTTTAAAGGTCAATTTCTTGCGTAGTCAGCGTCCTCACTTCCGCGATTGCCTCTAGATCATCAATACTCGATGACAGAGAGAGTTTCTCCTGCTTAAGCAACCCAGCCATGTGTCTCACCCACCCACCAAGGTATCTTCGTAGTGAACAGAGTTTGTTATTTCACATTTGAATGGGGGTAGATCCAGCTACTGGTTGCTCCCATGCATTCTTAACCATGTCTGAAAAACCATCTCTAAGCATCCATCCAAGTTTGAATTTGAACGGTCGCCAAAACTGAGGAGATGGCGTTCTAGTAGTTAATAATATAGGAGCATGATCCGACAAAGACTATACGAGGTAGAACCCATATAGTGACTAGAGCGAATTTTTGTTTCCAATCCGAGTCCATGAGTACGCGATCTAATTTCTCATAAGTAGGCTCTGGAAGACTATTAGCCCAAGTAAACTGTCTTCCAACCATTGCAACCTCTCTTAAGTCCAAACTGTCAATAACAACATTGAACAAAATGGGCCAATGGTTGTCGAATCTGCCTTTGCTCTTCTCATAGAGGTATCGTAGCAAATTAAAGTCACCACCTATAACGATATGATATGGATTATGTTTTGCTAGATTAACCAACTCACGAAGGAAAACAGTCTTAAAAATATCCTGCGCAGCCCCATAAACAGAAACCAAACTCTAAATAAAATTATCTGGTTTATTTTCAATATGAAGTTTTATATGAAAATCACCTTCCGAATTATCAATAATTTCCATGGTCGTAGTTCGGACTCCTATTAATAGGCCGCCAGAACATCCCCGCGGCGAACGCGATACCCAATCAAAATCTTCCCCGCCTGAAAGGTGATTTAGAAAATTTGGCCGAGCACTGTTAGTGCACCTCCGCATGGTGGGCTGCCTTGATGGCGACGGTGGCCGAGCTGGACCTCAACGACCTTCGGCGTGCGACCTCCTTGCTGCACGTGACCATGTTGGCGCATGCCATTCAGCAGGCTGGTGCGGCGTGCAGTGTCCCCCAATGTAGCAGCGACCAGAGTCCGGGGATGAATCTCGTCCTTGCACCGCTGCCTTTGGGCGCAACAGACGGCCGGTAGCTCGCCGCTTACGCTTCCACAAAGGCGTCCTTATCCGGCTCCTTAGGCCTCTTCATGACCACCACACTCGTTGTTGTTGCCCGACGAAACATCACCACTGAAAAAAATATTTTTTTAGTGCATCGCACATAATGTTAGTTTCAAAACTGTCTCAATTTTCACCACAACGGTGATTTGTGCCATATAACCAACAATGTCAGAGTAGAAGAACATTTTTTGTCCTTTTTAATGCCAAAATAAGTTACTTTATGTGATTCACTGCGCACGCTTTTTGAGAAACAAAAGGGCATGTTATGTACGAGGCAATCACACACATTTTCTCTAAATAAAAGGTATGATGTAGGAGAAAGTCACACACAGTTTTAGAATAAAAAATTTGTGTGATGTGCAATTTTAAGATCTAGTGAAACCTTCTTCCTTCACCATAAAAAAACTTCTTCCTTCTCATATTCAATTTCTAAATAGTACAGTTGAGTGATGCCAACTTTATTTTAGAGTTGGTAGGCTTTTCTTAGTTCGAGGTGAGATAATGGAGAAAAAGAAAGTTGTTTTTCCTTAGCTAAGAGATAAATTTTTAAACAATAAGGGAGATTATTACATCCGTTCTAGTTTATAGGGCTTGCGCGTATCTCTAGGTTATCAATTTGACCAACATACTATCATTTGTATAATATAAAAATTATATCATTAGAAAGTAGAACATCTAAGCTTTCTAATGATATATATTTTGTAATACATATGTTGCATTATCATCGTCAAATTTACGACCTAGGGGCACTTGTAAGTCATGTGAACTGGGACGGAGGAAGTACCACCTATCTCCACTTAGCAATATAATTTTCTACAAAAATTTAATTAATTGTTAGGGATGGTAACATGAATAATGGGCTGTAAAACTTATATTTATTGTCTTCTCTAGGTAATGTGCAAGACACTTTTTCTTTACTATTATACATGCTCTTCCATATGGCGCCCAAAATTCTGCACAGAAATCGGGCACAAAATTAGTTTTTTGTTTTGCAAAAGCAAAATTAGATTTTTGGCCCTTTCAGACAGCGAGACGTGCATATTTGTAGTGCCAATATGCCTTGCCGGACGTCCTTGTCTCGCCGGCCCGCCTGGTTTCAGCACGCGGTTCACGTACCGGTGAAATGAAAATTAAGTTCCCCACAAAGTTGTGAGAGGCAGCTAAACAGGACGAGACTACCCAACCGGCGGCCGCAGTGCCTTATCCACTGTGAAGCACACACGTACGTCTGTGTTTTTGAGTACAAACAACGCTAGGTCCTGGTTGCAGCAATGGTCTCTCTGTTCCTGCTGCTTCTCTGCGCCCATGGCGGAGCTCCTGTTCTTGGCTTCACGCGGAGCGACTTCCCGCCGGACTTTGTCTTCGGAGCCGCCACATCCGCCTACCAGGTAAAATACTGTACAATGATAATGGCCCCACAGTAAAGATTAGTCTCCATTGGGCTGGTAGTATTTTGTTTCCTACTCGTATTTTAGTTAACCGTTCCAGGGTTAATTTGCTTGTAGTACGAGGGCGCTGTAGCCGAGGACGGCGGGAGCCCAAGCATCCGGGACACCTTCACTCATGCGGGTAATTGACCTGTCGAGTTTGGTACTGAATGCGAACTTGGGACTACGGTAAGAACTGGACGGTGGATTTATGTATGCCAAGTTTTAGTTCTGAATTGACCGTCCTGATCACAGGGAAAATGGCGGACAAAAGCACAGGTGATGTCGCTGCCGACGGGTACCACAAGTACAAGGTACACGCTTCCAAATTTGATCTTCTTCTTTTTCCTGCATTCAGTTGTTGTGTTTTCCAGAATGAATATTCAAACATTCTGTTTTACCCATACATGATACGATATTTCAGGATGATGTGAAGCTCATGGCTGACACGAACCTAGAGGCTTACAGATTCTCCATCTCATGGTCAAGGCTTATTCCAAGTATGAAATTTCATTATAGGCTTTCATTGCAGTACACTACAATTTTTATTTTTTACTGATTATCAGTTTTGAAATGACATTTTGCAGATGGTAGGGGAGCTGTCAATCCAAAAGGGCTGGAGTACTACAACAGCCTTATAGATGCGGTAGTGCAACATGGTACCTTTTTTTTTTTCTTTTTCTCTAGTCTCTGTATAAATTATATTGTACTGACAAAACAAAATTATTTGTTAATAACCTGTTAGTAAATGGCCAAAACAACAAAATCTGTCACGTTGTCTTTTCTTCTTTTCTCCACCATCTGAACCTATCTGTGTCTATCATGTTTCCTCAGGGATTCAAGTCCATATTATGCTTTACCACCTTGATTACCCTCAAATCCTGGAAGATGAGTATGGAGGATGGTTAAGCCATAGAATTGTGTAAGATCCCGGAATTTCTCCCTTGTAATGATGAAATTAGTCAAAATCCTAGAATGTTTGGAGGTTTCCTCGCTTTCCTAGTAATATTTTCTAACAGGTGGTGCTGCAAAATGCAGGGAGGATTTCACAGCATTCGCAGACATCTGCTTCAGGGAGTTTGGAGACAGGGTTTCATACTGGACTACGATAGATGAACCTAATGTCGGTGCGATCGGATCTTACGACAGCGGCATAATCGCACCGGGACATTGCTCCGATCCTTTTGGAATAACAAAATGTACCATTGGCGACTCAACTGTGGAACCATATATAGCAGCTCATAACATGCTACTGGCGCATGCATCGGCTACTCGACTTTATAGAGAAAAATATCAAGTGAGTATCATTGTTCCCACTATTAGAAATTGTGCCTTTCTGCAAACTCATTACTTCGTTTGTGTGGAAATAATAAGCTATTGAAATTTATGTTGCCAAGTAAGACTAATTCAGAAAAAAAACAGTATTATCCTTCTATATTTTCAACAAGAGAGGTATTAAGTATGTTGGCATCTAGGATTAATATAGAAAAATCACTATCGTCTAACCGTATTGTTTAACTATATTTTCTGAACATATACTAAAATTTTGGAGTCGATCTCTACTACTCCCTCTGATCCATAATACATGTCATGGTTTTAGTTCAAATTTGGGAGTAGATCAAATTTGTTGGTATATGTTTTGATGTTCTCTTTTCTCGACATAAGGTCTGATTATTTTCTCATGATGCATACTCATATGAAAATGTTTATCTGTTTATAAAAAGAGATTTTCATGTAGGCCATTCAAAAGGGGGTTATTGGCCTAAATATTTACTCTCTTTGGGCTTATCCTCTTAGCAACGCTACTTTGGATATAGAAGCAACTAAAAGACTTGTAGACTTCACATTTGGCTGGTATGTTGTTCTTACTCTATTTTTTGCTTCAGGAATGCTGCACTAACCAACTTATGGTTCCCTTTTTAGGGTACTAGAGCCCTTGATATCTGGAGATTATCCAGAAACAATGAAGAAGATTGTTGGTTCTCGTCTTCCAAAGTTCACAAGAACTCAGTCTGAAGCTGTAATTGGTAGTGCTGATTTCATCGGAATAAATCACTACTTTTCTGTCTATGTGAATGATCGCCCTTTAGACAAAGGTGTGCGCGACTATGCAGCTGACTTGTCGGTTAGCTACAAAAGTAAGCATCATTGCTTTAATGTCCATAGTTTTATAGCAGCTAGTAGTAATGGGTAATGTGATCCATTTATCTACTGAATATGTCGATGCAAACAAAGGCTCACACTGTCAACAAATCAAATGACGAGATTATTTTGTAACGCTTCTGAACCAGATTTATAATTTTCTTAGATTTTTTCTACTAATGGCTCATCTAACAAATTATATGTTTCTTTGACGCAGCATCTAAAAATGACCCGCCAGGCGGTAAGGTAAAGTTTTTCATGCAATTTTATGTCAGATACTAGACTGGGTTCAGCTATTTTGGGACATGAAAATCATCAAATTTGAATTTCTGATCTAACACGAGATACTCGACATTAATGAAATAGTTAAGCCTGAAGGTCACACAGTTGAACAAAATAATGGGATTGTGTCTATCTTGCAAGTTGTGACGTATAGACAACTTTTATGGAATGCAGTTTCCCCCAACGTCTTATCCCACTGACCCCAGCGGATTGCAACTTGTGCTATTGTATCTAAAAGAAGCCTGCGGTGACATTCCCATTTATATCCAAGAGAATGGCAAGTCGATCTAGCTTCCATTTACATGATCTCCAAATTTTTGGTTCAGCTATTCTTTTGTATGCAACCGTTAAATTTGCACTTCATAAATGTTGGGTGATATATATCTTTTGCCCTCTGTTCCTTCCTCTCTCTCTAGGCAGTGCATCTAGCAATGACACTCTGGACGACACCGACAGGCTCGAGTACATGAAGAGTTACATAGAGGGGACATTGGCTGCATTAAGGTAGTAATAAATAAATAAAAATCCCTGACTTTTTTTTCCTTCAGCAATGTAGTTTTTTTTTGAAATACCTTCAGCAATGTAGTTTCATGCATTTGGGCCGCCTTGTCAAAAAGATCTTCAGAGTTCAGACCAGGATGCTCTATTGCTCTGCAGGAATGGAGCCAATGTGAAAGGCTACTTCACCTGGGCCTTCTTGGACGTCTTCGAGTTCCTGGCAGGGTACCAGACACGTTACGGCCTGTACCGTGTTGACTTTGACGACGAGGCACTACCACGCCAGGCTAGGCTCTCCGCTCGCTGGTACTCTGCCTTCTTGAAGAACAAGGGTATCCACGTTCAGAGTGACCTCAACAATCCAGGATCGGATGCTGAACAATGAGTTAGCTCACTCGGTACAAAGTTTATAACTTGGGGTCAACGTACATATATACGGTTATTACATACGGATAGATATACGATCTGTGTAGGTCTCTCTTGTTTCTTTCTTGGGAGAGCCAATAAATAAGAGAGCATGTACATGCATCATGATACATTGATCCATATATACTTCGTATGACAGATAGCAGGCCTAACAAAAAAAAATAGACAGCTTGTATTGTCTCGATTGGATTCAATTCACTTCTTTGGAGGTTAAATTTGAAGAATTATTATGTGTGCTTTTTTTGTTTTTTTTGAGAACCCGCAACAGCGTGCGCGTCATTGTATTAAGCTGACAAGAAACGCCAAGAATGGCTACAACACCACACATGCCTTTTGGCTTACAACACACTCCTACAACACCGACGCAAAGCACACCTTGCCCAACCTTAACCCAAGAATGGCGAGGCGGCGGGGCACAGAGTCTCCAAACCGCATCACAGCCAACTCCAACAACACGACCAACTTCCCAAACTGCCGAGACCAACGTACCACATCATACGCCTAGAAGATGAAGCGCATGATTGGCAGGGTGTGGCCAAACTTGGGAATGGGTCGACAAGCGTGTTGGCGATTGCGTACATTGCGCTCCAGAGACTCACACCTGGAGCAGTAGCAGAAACCGGTGAGGCTACCATCACCGAGAGCCATCCCTCTCAGCCAAAACAGCGCCTTCAAGAAGGGGACGGCGTTGCTGCGCCGCCGCTGCCCGGCCCGGCAAGACAGACCTAGGGTTTCCCCTGGCGTCGAGGGTAGGAACGGTCAGGACCCAAAACCACGCCTCCAAGGAGGGAGATGGCACCCACAGGTGTCACCGTGGTCCGCAACGGAAGAACCGAGCAGGATTTTCACCCGGGCCAAAGACCGCCCAACGGCGAGATGGAGACGCGCCAAAAGCCGGCCTGGACCACCGCAGCAGGAGGCAACTAGAGGTCGATGGAGAAGGGCGAAACGCACCAAAAGCCACCGCAGCAGCCACCCAAAACCGGCCAGAAACGAGACCGAGAAGGTCTGCTCCTCCTGGTAGTTGGGTCGCTACTGCCGCCGGAGCACTCCGGCCACCACTGCCGCCGGAGGGCCACCAAGGGGACAGCCCTCTGTAGGCGCAGATACAGAGCAGAGCCAGCGCTGCCAGGAAGGGGGAGTCGCCCGCTCGAGCCCATCTGGGCCCGTGCAAGCCCATCTAGGCCCGCAAACCGCAACGCCGCCGGCGCACCAGGCCGCCATGGGCGGACGAGCACAGCACAGTGCGTCGGGTCAGCGGGGACCCCAGCACCCTCCACCAGCCGGTCGACCCAAGCCCACGCCGCCCACTGCCACGCCCACATGCGGGAAGCCGCCGCCACGAGGACGCCGCCTGGAACGCGGAGCCGCCGCGCCATCGCCGAGACGACCGCGCCGTCGCGCCCTCCGACAGCGGGACGCCCACCACGACCGCAGAGACCCGCGCCTCCACCGCCGCGCGTGGGATAAGAAAAGGCCCCGCCGCCGCCGCCCCCCCACGGGCTTTGCCCGGCGGCGCCCTCTGGCGGCGGCGAGGAGAAGGGGAGGGGCCTGGGGAGGGCCAAGGGGAGGCGCCGCCAGAGAGCTCCCGGTCGCTCGCGGGAGCGACACGGGAGCTAAGCCCTATATCTATTTCTTATTTAATGTTCGTGTGCTTTTTTCAGATATTACATGTAAACCAGCCAACTACTCGAATTGAGTAGATACGTGTTTTGGGATAGTCATTCAGATCCATTTTGGATAGTCATTCAGATCCATTTGTCTGCCCATGTTGGGCATGCAGATCTTATCTTTGCAAGAAAATTGTGTAAATTTGAAGTGACCAAACAGCGAAATTATAATTTTGTTTTAAAACGTTGATCAGAAAAAATAAAATAAAAGGTTATGTTAGATCAACCACAGGAGAAGTTAAAAGATTGGGCCACGTAAATTGGAGAGACCAGCAACTAAGATATCATCAGACAAACTTCTGCAATGAAGATGACAGAAAGATATAAAAGAAAAAGTAATACTTCATAAACGAGTGAGCATTTGGTGCACATGAGCACCAGTGCTCTCAGTTTTTTAAATATTAAAAAATTATGTATCTATGTTTCAAAAAATCATCATATTTATTCCATGAATACACATATATGTTCTGAATACTCGTGAGAAATTTCGCTAGAAGTTGCATTGTATTTTGAGCTACAGTAAAAAAACAAATTTGTGGGTACGTATAGGGACGTATATTTGTCAGAAATTTGTCTTTTTTGTATAGCTCAAAATATAATATATTTTTCTCCAATTTTTTTACTGTATCTTTGAAATGTCTATATGTATGTAGGTTGCTCCTGGTGCTCATGTGCTAAAGACACTTTTCGCTACTGTTCAACAACGGTCCATATATATACAGCTATTACATGTGAACGAGTTGGTCACTTTGCTTTCTCCGAAGAAGGCTGCTCCTCCTCCCTTATAAATAAAGGGAAGATAAACTTTGCCTCTATGTACAAGAGTGCAGCTGTTGCACCGAGCGTGCCCGTGACTATTTTAAATAGATGTTTCTCTACAAATTCAATAGTAGAGCTGCAGATGAAAAAACGATTTTGTTAGAAAACTAATTTTGAGAGAAACTGCAAGAAAAAAAACAGTATAACATAATGAATTACACTGGTGCAGGGCCAGGAGTTCGCCCAAGCAGGTGGAGCAGCTTCTTATTCTCAAGCTCCATGGCGCACTTTGGATGATCTGCCTGGCGGAGCAAATGAAGCAACTCTTGTTTCTTTTCCTGGATTTGCCTGGTAAGGGGTTCTGCATTATTTGTGGGAAGATGCTGTTGTGGCCACGCAAAGAAAGTTAGATAGTTACGCCGAGAATTTTGATACACATTAAGATTACACTGCAAGAAAGTTCGGAGTATATAACAGGAAAAAACACAATAACAGAAGAATTGTAAATGTTGCATATGCAAAAACTAGTTAGTCAATTAACATATTATTAATTATTGTATTCCGCTAGCAATTTGTTTCTGCCAGTAAATATGGTAATTAGAACCCCACAAAAAAACGAGGCCTAAAGAGTAAGTTTCTAACTCTAGTTCTGATTTTGCTAATTTCACACGATATAATAAGAGTGTGCATACCTTGTTATTATTAAGAAGGTTTGGTGATTCTGAGGAACTGAACCGGCGAAGTGAGCTACGGCCATGGCTAATCCTTTGCAGCAGCTGCCTCTGTTCCTCCTTGAGGGCCGTCGTAAAATATGAATTCGGTCGCTCAAAGGCGCGACCGCAGACCTTCGTCGCAGCAGATCGAAGCGCTGCCGCTGCCATTGGAGAGGGGATTATTCAGATCTCGATCTACCTAGGATTGTTGTCGCCACCGAGTTCCTCGATACCAAAGTCTCCCCCATCATATATCCTACGGGCTAACCTAGGGTTTGCCCGCATCTAACTGGAGCACGGCCCGCTAGTACGAAACCGTGTAGTTTTCGTGTTCGTCTCCGTCCGCCGGGGGTCCTATCCGTGCAGTATCCGATACCGGTACGGCGACAAAGTGCAGTATCCACGCTTCCTATAGCTAGAAGGTCGGATTCACTTCCTTTCTCACTAGTGGAAAGCGGGACAACAGGCCCAATTTATTTGAGCCTTCAGTCCCGGTTTGCAAACCGGGATCAACATGACGGGACTAAAGGGTCCCCTTTAGTCCTGGCTTAAAGTTGCACCGGGTCTAAAAGCGTCGCCACGTGATGCGGCTAGGGCGCTCGTGGTGGAGGGCCTTTGGTCCCGGTTCGTGGTACGAACCGGGCCTGGAGGTTCTCTGCAGCGGCAGAAAATTGCTATTTCTCTGCCGCGACACAGGTTTAGGGTGGAGCAGCGTTTCTCTGTCGCGGCAGGGTTTCAGCAATGCATATATCATTCAAAAACCACAAAATATCGTCGTGAATATATAGACATCGTCAACAGTACACGTAATGCATGCATATTTACAATATAAAGTCGGATCTCTTTACTAAATCTATTGGCCTTTACGAAGTTGCTCAATATCTACGACCTCCCGATAGTGCTCTCCAGTTGGGGCAATGACCTCGGTAAGAAAGAATCCCGTCTTGAATTGCACGTATGCGATCCTCCGTTATGAGAGTGTCCCGCAGGCATATCATCTATATTTAAAAAAGAAGATCAACATATATATGAATGGAACTCAATTCAATTGATGGTACTAAGATTAATTGTGAAAATTTGTTATCGTACACGAGTGTGGAGTATAGTTTCCTCCGCATCCCTGTGACAGGCCATGTCACGAATGAAGTTGCAGACGTAGTATCCACATAAGTTATTGATTAAACTAATAATCAAGCATCGTATTGAAAGAAAATATCATAGAGTTTCACGGACATAGCTATATATATAGTACTACTTACAGGGTAATCTTTAAATGTAAGCTCCGATTTCCATTTACCCGAAACAGTATTGATGAACCGTTTCCAAGCCCTGCTCAACAAAAAAATGAGTAAATGAGTTAAGTGTGGCTTGATTTGTGTAAACTCAAGTGGCAAATCCTCTTAAGCATTTCATCGAACACCTCTTGTGCATGTGAAGAGAGCAAAGCAATACACCCCTCTTGTGAAGAAAGTGAAAAAATGGCTAAGTGTGGCTCACACTTCGGCACGGGCAAGGTTATATAGGCAGATTGGGGACTTTGTCCCGGTTTGTAATACAAACCGGGTCCAAAGGGTGGGCCTATGGTCCCGGCCGGGACTAAAGGGTTCCGACGCCTGACACGGCCTGCCGCGCCCTGCCGCCGACCCTTTAGTCCCGATTTGTAGTACAAACCGGGACCATAGGCCGCTAACGGACATGCGCCAGCGGGTGGGGTCGCCCTGCGCGTAACGAGCCGGGACCAATGCCCCTCATTGGTCCCGGTTTGGTTGAGAACTGGGACATTTGCTCCCAGGGGCTTGGGACCAAAGGCCTCTTATCCACTAGTGTCTGAATCAAGTTTTCCCTTAGATTTTCCAAACATCTTGCACAACTATATATGCTGAGTTCCCGTGGGCTTCTTGGTCTGGATGGGAAAGTGGATGTGGAAAAAGCGAGGTGGTTGCAAGGTCGCCGGAGGATGCATAAGGTCGCCGAGGCCGGCATGAACGGCGAGGCTCGGCTCGAGCTTTTGTGCTCCGGCTCATCGCGCTAGCCCGTTCCTGGAGAATGGGCGAGATCAGACCAACATGCGCTTGCACGTACGTTCCCGGGGCAGATCAGCCCAGCGCCACCCTGGAGAGATGCACTAGCTACAAAGCTTCTCCAGTTTTGATTGAGCAAGATCACCAATCAAACAAATCAATTGCTCTATGTCTGATCTCTTCTTATCTATTCTATCTAGTGTCAGAGCATGGAGGGACGTCCATGAAGCTTTTGAACGCGGCTAGCATCGTACTGATTCCGAAGAAGACGGATGCAAGATCGGTGGTTGATTACCGACCGATTAGCCTAATCCACAGCGTGTCCATGATTTTCTCCAAGATGGTGTCACTGCGCCTCGCTCCGCTACTTCCGGATCTTGTCCCTCCGAGCCAGTCGGCCTTCATCAAAAAGAGGTGCATCCACGATAATTTTCTCCATGTGCAAGGAATGATCAAGGCAATGCACCGCGAGAAGACGGCCGGGTTCTTCCTGAAGCTGGACATCACAAAGGCTTTCGATTCAGTCAGTTGGGCATACCTCTTGTAGCTCCTCCAGGTGATGGGCTTTGGGCCGCGTTGGAGGCGATGGATTTGCATGTTGCTCTCTTCGGCCTCCTCCAGGGTCCTGCTCAACGGCAAGCCAGGGCCAAGGATCAACCACAGGAGGGGGCTGCGGCAGGGCGACCCCTATCCCCGATGCTCTTCATCCTCGCAATCGACCCTCTCCACCACCTCTTTAGGGCAGTGTCTGCAAGCGGTATCCTACAGCCGTTTCGCACAGCCCCAGTGCGCTTTGATGTTTCCCTATACGCGGATGCTTGTGATGGTACATCACTCGTCCGTTGGGAACCCCAAGAGGAAGGTGTGATGCGTACAGCGGCGAGTTTTCCTCAGTAAGAAACCAAGGTTATCGAATCCAGTAGGAGTCAAGAAGCACGTTGAAGGTTGTTGGTGGCGGAGTGTAGTGCGGCGCAACACCAGGGATTCCGGCGCCAACGTGGAACCTGCACAACACAATCCAAGTACTTTTCCCCAACTTAACAGTGAGGTTGTCAATCTCACCGGCTTGTTGTAACAAAGGATTAGATGTATAGTGTGGAAGATGATGTTTGCAAAGAACAGTAAGAACAAGTATTGCAGTAGATTGTATTCGATGTAAAGAATGGACCGGGGTCCACGGTTCACTAGTGGTGTCTCTCCGATAAGATAAAGCATGTTGGGTGAACAAATTACAGTTGGGCAATTGACAAATAAGGAGGGCATGACCATGCACATACATATCATGATGAGTATTGTGAGATTTAATTGGGCATTACGACAAAGTACATAGACCGCTATCCAGCATGCATCTATGCCTAAAAAGTCCACCTTCAGGTTAGCATCCGCACCCCTTCCAGTATTAAGTTGCAAACAAGAGACAATTGCATTAAGTATGGTGCATAATGTAATACACACAAATATCTTTAGACAAAGCATTGATGTTTTATCCCTAGTAGCAACAGCACATCCACAACCTTAGAACCTTCTGTCACTGTCCCAGATTTAATGGAGGCATGAACCCACTATCGAGCATAAATACTCCCTCTTGGAGTTACAAGTATCAACTTGGCCAGAGCCTCTACTAGCAACGGAGAGCATGCAAGATCTTAAATAACACATATATGATAGATTGATAATCAACATAACATAGTATTCCATATTCATCGGATCCCAACAAACGCAACATGTAGCATTACAAATAGATGATCTTGATCATGTTAGGCAGCTCACAAGATCCAACAATGATAGCACAATGAGGAGAAGACGACCATCTAGCTACTGCTATGGACCCATAGTCCAGGGGTGAACTACTCACTCATCAATCCGGAGGCGATCATGGCGATGAAGAGTCCTCCGGGAGATGATTCCCCTCTCCGGCAGGGTGCCGGAGGCGATCTCCTGAATCCCCCGAGATGGGATTGGCGGCGGCGGCGTCTCTGGAAGGTTTTCCGTATCGTGGCTCTCGGTACTGGGGTTTTCTCGATGAAGGCTTCTTATAGGCGGAAGGGTAGGTCAGGGGGCGTCACGAGGGACCCACTCAACAGGGCGGCGCGGCCCAAGGCCTGGCCGCGCGGCCCTGGCATGGCGTCGCATCGTCGCCCCACTTCATATCACTTTCGGTCTTCTGGAAGCTTCGTGGAAAAATAAGACCCTGGGCGTTGATTTCGTCCAATTCCGAGAATATTTCCTTTGTAGAATTTCTGAAACAAAAAACAGCAGAAAACAGCAACTGGCTCTTCGGCATCTTGTTAATAGGTTAGTGCTGGAAAATGCATAAATATGACATAAAGTGTGTATAAAACATGTGAGTATCATCAATAAAGTAGCATGGAACATAAGAAATTATAGATACGTTTGAGACGTATCAAGCATCCCCAAGCTTAGTTCCTGCTCGTCCTCGAGTAGGTAAACGATAACAAAGATAATTTCTTAAGTGACATGCTATCATAATCTTGATCAATATATTGTAAGCACATGTAATGAATGAAGTGATTCAAAACAATGGTAAAGACAATGAGTAAACAATTGAATCATATATCAAAGACTTTTCATGAATAGTACTTTCAAGACAAGCATCAATAAGTCTTGCATAAGAATTAACTCATAAAGCAACAGATTCAAAGTAAATGCATTGAAGCAACACAAAGGAAGATATAAGTTTCAGCGGTTGCTTTCAACTTGTAACACGTATATCTCATGGATAGTTGTCAACATAAAGTAATATGATGAATGCAAATATGCAAACATGTAAGAATCAATGCACAGTTAACACAAGTGTTTGCTTCTAAGGTGGAAGGAAATGGGTAAACTGACTCAACATAAAAGTAGAAGAAAGGCCCTTCGAAGAGGGAAGCATGGATTGCTATATTTGTGCTAGAGCTTTTATTTTAAAAACAAGAAACAATTTTGTCAACGGTAGTAATAAAGCATATGTGTTATGTATAAAATATCTTATAAGTTGCAAGCCTCATGCATAGTATACCAATAGTGCCCGCACCTTGTCCTAATTAGCTTGGATTTACATGGATTATCATTGCATAACATATGTTTTAACCAAGTGTCACAAAGGGGTACCTCTATGCATGTACAAAGGTCTAAGGAGAAAGCTCGCATTGGATTTCTCGCTTTTGATTATTCTCAACTTAGACATCCATACCGGAACAACATAGACAACATATAATGGACTCCTCTTTAATGCATAAGCATTCAACAACAGATAATATTCTCATAAGAGATTGAGGATTGTTGTCCAAACTGAAACTTTCACCATGGATCTTGCCTTTAGTTAGCGGCCCAATGTTCTTCTCTAACAATATGCATGCTCAAACCATTCAACTCATGATAAATCACCCTTACTTCAGACAAGACGAACATGTATAGCAACTCACATGATATTCAACAAAGGTGAAATAGTTGATGACGTCCCCAGGAATATGGTTATCGCTCAACAAGCAACTTATTAAGAAATAAGATACATAAGTACATATTCAATACCACAATAGTTTTTAAGCTATTTTTCCCATGAGCTATATCTTGCTGTAAGACAAAGAATGGCAATTTAAAGGTAGCACTCAAGCAATTTACTTTGGAATGGCAGAGAAATACCATGTAGTAGGTAGGTATGGTGGACACAAATGGCATCGTTTTTGGCTCAAGGATTTTGGATGCATGATAAGTAATCCCTCTCAATACAAGGCTTAGGCTAGCAAGGTTGTTTGAAGCAAACACAAGTATGAACCGGTACAGCAAAACTTACATAAGAACATATTGCAAGCATTATCAGACTCTACACTGTCTTCCTTGTTGTTCAAACCCTCACCAGAAAATATCTAGACTCTAGAGAGACCAATCATGCAAACCAAATGTCAACAAGCTCTACAGTATTTCTTCACTAATAGGTGCAAAGTATATGATGCAAGAGCTTAAACATGTGCACAACAATTGCCAAGTATCAAATTATTCAAGACATTATACCAATTTACCACATGTAGCATTTTCTGTTTTCAACCATATAACAATTAACGAAGCAGTTTCAACCTTCACCATGAACATTAAGAATAAAGCTAAG
This sequence comes from Lolium rigidum, assembly GCF_022539505.1. Classification (NCBI taxonomy): domain Eukaryota; kingdom Viridiplantae; phylum Streptophyta; class Magnoliopsida; order Poales; family Poaceae; genus Lolium; species Lolium rigidum. The sequence goes on along the minus strand of NC_061513.1, from coordinate 39,337,909 downwards.
AACATATGTGTTCATATGCAACAGCGGAGCGTGTCTCTCTCCCACACAATTAATTATAGGATCCCATTTATTCAAACAAAACAAAAACAAGAACATAAAGACGCTCCAAGTAAAGCACATAAGATGTGATGGAATAAAAATATAGTTTCACTAGAGGTGACCTGATAATTTGTCGATGAAGAAGGGGATGCCTTGGGCATCCCCAAGCTTAGATGCTTGAGTTTCTTGAAATATGTAGGGATGAACCACGGGGACATCCCCAAGCTTAGAGCTTTCACTCTCCTTGATCATATTGTATCATCCTCCTCTCTTGATCCTTGAAAACTTCCTCCACACCAAACTCAAAACAAACTCATTAGAGGGTTAGTGCATAATCAAAAATTCACATGTTCAGAGGTTAAATAATCATTCTTAACACTTCTGGACATTGCACAAAGCTACTGAAAGTTAATGGAATAAAGAAATCCATCAAACATAGCACACTTCTGGACATTGCACAAAGCTACTGAAAGTTAATGGAATAAAGAAATCCATCAAACATAGCAAAACAGGCAATGCGAAATAAAAGGCAGAATCTATCATAAAAAGAACAGTCTGTAAAGACGAATTTTTCTGGGGCACTAAACTTGCTCAGATAAAAATTCTCAAATTGAATGAAAGTTGCATACATATCTGAGGATTACTCACGTAAATTGACAGATTTTTCTGAGTTACCTACAGAGAATACTATTCAAATTCGTGACAGCAAGAAATCTGTTTCTGCGCAGTAATCCAAATCTAGTATGAACCTTACTATCAAAGACTTTACTTGGCACAACAATGCAACAAAATTAAGATAAAGAGAGGTTGCTACAGTAGTAACAACTTCCAAGACTCAAATATAAAACAAAAGTGCAGAAGTAAAATAATGGGTTGTCTCCCATAAGCGCTTTTCTTTAACGCCTTTCAGCTAGGCGCAGAAAGTGTGTATCAAGTATTATCAAGAGACGAAGCATCAACATCATAATTTTCACAACTTGTCACAATAGGTATCTTAGATGCTCCATTATCTATAGTGGTATTAAGGGCTTTGTCAATTTTAGGCCTATAATAGTTTTTTGGTTTAGGCACCTTAGAGACATACATGAACTTTTGCTCCTTACCCACATAAGCTTTCTCCTTAAACTTAAGAGAAGAAAAAGTTGAACCCAAGGTTCCCATAGCTTATTGAAGTTCACTAATCCTTTGGGTTTGATTATCATGAGTAGCACAAGTTTCTAAAATGGCAATTCTCTCATTAATTTCACCTAGAGATTTATCAAATTTATCAGTGCTATTAAGTAATATTCCCAATTTGGTATTAATACTTGGAAGATTTTGCTCTATGGTCTCCAACTTTTTCATGACATCTTCAAGAGAGATTTCAATTTTAACTTCATTAACAGGTGGTATTCCAAATAGACTCTCAATAATGCAACTAGCTTCTAAAGCGAGGAGTGCCTAGGAAATTACCTCCGCGAGACAATCAAGAACATACCTATTCCAGCTAGAGATACCAACATAAAAATTCCTGAGTAGGATAATAGTGGAGTGTTTCTTAGTGCACCTATTATGAGCATCACTAATTCTATACCAAGCATCTTTTAAACATTCTCCCCCTTGTTGCTTAAACGAACGAACTTCAACTTCAGGATTACTCATTTTAGCAATAATAGATAAAGCAAACCAGATAAAGTAAATGCAAGTAACTAATTTTTTTGTGTTTTTAATATGGAGAACACAAACGGGATAGTAAATAAAGTAAAGCAAGTAACTAATTTTTTGTGTGTTTTGATATAAGAAAGAAAACAAAGCAGTAAATAAAGTAAAGCAAGACAAAAACAAAGTAAAGAGATTGGAAGTGGAAGACTCCCCTTGCAGCGTGTCTTGATCTCCCTGCCAACGGCGCCAGAAAAAACGTTGCTTGTGACGGTACAGCACTCATCCGTTGGGAACCCCAAGAGGAAGGTGTGATGCGTACAGCGACGAGTTTTCCCTCAGTAAGAAACCAAGGTTATCGAATCCAGTAGGAGTCAAGAAGCACGTTGAAGGTTGGTAGTGGCGGAGTGTAGTGCGGCGCAACACCAGGGATTCCGGCGCTAACGTGGAACCTGCACAACACAATCCAAGTACTTTGCCCCAACTTAACAGTGAGATTGTCAATCTCACCGGCTTGTTGTAACAAAGGATTAGATGTATAGTGTGGAAGATGATGTTTGCAAAGAACATTAAGAACGAGTATTGTAGTAGATTGTATTCGATGTAAAGAATGGACCGGGGTCCACAGTTCACTAGTGGTGTCTCTCCGATAAGATAAAGCATGTTGGGTGAACAAATTACAGTTGGGCAATTGACAAATAAGGAGGGCATGACCATGCACATACATATCATGATGAGTAGTGTGAGATTTAATTGGGCATTACGACAAAGTACATAGACCGCTATCCAGCATGCATCTATGCCTAAAAAGTCCACCTTCAGGTTAGCATCCGCACCCCTTCCAGTATTAAGTTGCAAACAACGGACAATTGCATTAAGTATGGTGCGTAATGTAATCAACACAAATATCCTTAGACAAAGCATTGATGTTTTATCCCTAGTAGCAACAGCACATCCACAACCTTAGAACCTTACATCCATTGTCCCAGATTTAATGGAGGCATGAACCCACTATCGAGCATAAATACTCCCTCTTGGAGTTACAAGTATCAACTTGGCCAGAGCCTCTACTAGCAACGGAGATCATGCAAGATCTTAAACAACACATATATGATAGATTGATAATCAACATAACATAGTATTCCATATTCATCAGATCCCAAGAAACGCAACATGTAGCATTACAAATAGATGATCTTGATCATGTTAGGCAGCTCACAAGATCCGACAATGATAGCACAATGAGGAGAAGACGACCATCTAGCTACTGCTATGGACCCATAGTCCAGGGGTGAACTACTCACTCATCAATCCGGAGGCGATCATGGCGATGAAGAGTTCTGCGGGAGATGATTCCCCTCTCCAGCAGGGTGCCGGAGGCGATCTCCTGAATCCCCCGAGATGGGATTGGCGGCGGCGGCGTCTCTGGAAGGTTTTCCGTATCGTGGCTCTCGGTACTGGGGTTTTCTCGACGATGGCTTCTTATAGGCGGAAGGGTAGGTCAGGGGGCGTCACGAGGGACGCACACAACAGGGCGGCGCGGCCCAAGGCCTGGCCGCGCGGCCCTGGCGTGGCGTCGCCTCGTCGCCCCACTTCGTATCACTTTCGGTCTTCTGGAAGCTTCGTGGAAAAATAAGACCCTGGGCGTTGATTTCGTCCAATTCCGAGAATATTTCCTTTGTAGGATTTCTGAAACCAAAAACAGCAGAAAACAGCAACTGGCTCTTCGGCATCTTGTTACTAGGTTAGTGCCGGAAAATGCATAAATATGACATAAAGTGTGTATAAAACATATGAGTATCATCAATAAAGTAGCATGGAACATAAGAAATTATAGATACGTTTGAGACGTATCAGCGGACGATGCCGGAATTTTCCTTGGACCAGAGGCGACCGATATGCGAGTGGTTCGAGCGCTCTTGTTAGCCTTCGGGGAGGCCTCAGGACTATGCACAAACCTCTCCAAGTCGGAGGCGTTCCCGATTGGTTGCACAGAGGAGCAGGTGGCGGTGGCCCTCGAGATCTTCCCAACTAAACGTGGGAGTTTCCCTTGCACCTACCTTGGCCTACTGATGGCGTGTATTTCACACGTTCGTTGGGCAACCCCAAGAGGAAGGTATGATGCGCACAGCATCAAGTTTTCCCTCAGAAAGAAACCAAGGTTTATCGAACCAGGAGGAGCCAAGAAGCACGTTGAAGGTTGATGGCGGCGAGATGTAGTGCGGCGCAACACCGGGGATTCCGGCGCCAACGTGGAACCTGCACAACACAACCAAAGTACTTTGCCCCAACGAAACGGTGAGGTTGTCAATCTCACCGGCTTGCTGTAACAAAGGATTAACCGTATTGTGTGGAAGATGATTGTTTGCGAGAAAACGGTAGAACAAGTATTGCAGTAGGTTGTATTTCGGTAAAGAGAATTGGACCGGGGTCCACAGTTCACTAGAGGTATCTCTCCCATAAGACAAACAGCATGTTGGGTGAACAAATTACGGTTGGGCAATTGACAAATAAAGAGAGCATGACCATGCACATACATATCATGATGAGTATAGTGAGATTTAATTGGGCATTACGACAAAGTACATAGACCGCCATCCAACTGCATCTATGCCTAAAAAGTCCACCTTCGGGTTATCATCCGAACCCCTCCGAGTATTAAGTTGCAAGCAACGGACAATTGCATTAAGTATGGTGCGTAATGTAATCAACAACTACATCCTTAGACATAGCATCAATGTTTTATCCCTAGTGGCAATAGCACAACACAACCTTAGAACTTTCATCCTTCGTCCCGGTGTCAATGCAGGCATGAACCCACTATCGACCATAAATACTCCCTCTTGGAGTTACAAGCATCTACTTGGCCAGAGCATCTACTAGTAACGGAGAGCATGCAAGATCATAAACAACACATAAGCATAACTTTGATAATCAACATAACAAGTATTCTCTATTCATCGGATCCCAACAAACGCAACATATAGAATTACATATAGATGATCTTGATCATGATAGGCAGCTCACAAGATCCGACAATGAAGCACAATGGGGAGAAGACAACCATCTAGCTACTGCTATGGACCCATAGTCCAGGGGTAGACTACTCACACATCACACCGGAGGCGACCATGGCGGCGTAGAGTCCTCCGGGAGATGATTCCCCTCTCCGGCGAGGGTGCCGGAGGCGATCTCTGGATCCCCGAGATGGGATCGGCGGCGGCGGCGTCTGCGGAAGGTTTTCCGTATCGTGGCTCTCGGTGCTGGGGGTTTCGTCACGGAGGCTATTTGTAGGCGGAAGGGCAGGTCAAGAGGCGGCACGGGGGCCCCACACCACGGGGCCGCGCGGCCAAGGGGGGGCCGCGCCGCCCTAGGGTGTGGCCCCCTCGTCGCCCCTCTTCGTCTCTCCTTCGGACTTCCGGAAGCTTCGTGGAAAAATAGGCCCCGGGCTTTGATTTCGTCCAATTCCGAGAATATTTCCTTACTAGGATTTCTGAAACCAAAAACAGCGAGAAAACGAGCAAGCGGCACTTCGGCATCTTGTTAATAGGTTAGTTCCGGAAAATGCACAAATATGACATAAAGTGTGCATAAAACATGTAGATAACATCAATAATGTGGCATGGAACATAAGAAATTATCGATACGTCGGAGACGTATCAGCATCCCCAAGCTTAGTTCCGCTCGTCCCGAGCAGGTAAAACGATAACACGGATAATTTCGGAGTGACATGCCATCATAATCTTGATCATACTATTTGTAAAGCATATGTAGTGAATGCAGCGATCAAAACAATGTATATGACATGAGTAAACAAGTGAATCATATAGCAAAGACTTTTCATGAATAGCACTTCAAGACAAGCATCAATAAGTCTTGCATAAGAGTTAACTCATAAAGCAATAATTCAAAGTAAAGGCATTGAAGCAACACAAAAGAAGATTAAGTTTCAGCGGTTGCTTTCAACTTGTAACATGTATATCTCATGGATATTGTCAACATAGAGTAATATAATAAGTGCAATAAGCAAGTATGTAGGAATTAATGCACAGTTCACACAAGTGTTTGCTTCTTGAGGTGGAGAGAAATAGGTGAACTGACTCAACATTGAAAGTAAAAGAATGGTCCTCACAGAGGAAAAGCATCGATTGCTATATTTGTGCTAGAGCTTTGGTTTTGAAAACATGAAACAATTTTGTCAACGGTAGTAATAAGGCATATGCATCATGTAAATTATATCTTATAAGTTGCAAGCCTCATGCATAGTGTACCAATAGTGCCCGCACCTTGTCCTAATTAGCTTGGACTACCTGGATTATCACCGCAATACATATGCTTTAACCAAGTTTCACAAAGGGGTACCTCTATGCCGCCTGTACAAAGGTCTAAGGAGAAAGCTCGCATTTGGATTTCTCGCTTTTGATTATTCTCAACTTAGACATCCATACCGGGACAACATAGACAACGAGATAATGGACTCCTCTTTTAATGCTTTAAGCATTCAACAACAATTAATTCTTTTCTCATTAGAGATTTGAGGATGTTTGTCCAAAACTGAAACTTCCACCATGGATCATGGCTTTAGTTAGCGGCCCAATGTTCTTCTCTCACAATATGCATGCTCAAACCATTCAACTCGGTGTAGATCGCCCTTACTTCGGACAAGACGAACATGCATAGCAACTCACATGAAATTCAACAATGAATAGTTGATGGCGTCCCCGAGTAAACATGGTTATCGCACAACAAGCAACTTAATAAGAGATAAAGTGCATAATTACATATTCAATACCACAATAGTTTTTAAGCTATTTGTCCCATGAGCTATATATTGCAAAGGTGAATGATGGAATTTTAAAGGTAGCACTCAAGCAATTTACTTTGGAATGGCGGAAAAATACCATGTAGTAGGTAGGTATGGTGGACACAAATGGCATAGTGGTTGGCTCAAGTATTTTGGATGCATGAGAAGTATTCCCTCTCGATACAAGGTTTAGGCTAGCAAGGCTTATTTGAAACAAACACAAGGATGAACCGGTGCAGCAAAACTCACATAAAAGACATATTGAAAACATTATAAGACTCTACACCGTCTTCCTTGTTGTTCAAACTCAATACTAGAAATTATCTAGACCTTAGAGAAACCAAATATGCAAACCAGATTTTAGCATGCTCTATGTATTTCTTCATTAATGGGTGCAAAGCATATGATGCAAGAGCTTAAACATGAGCACAACAATTGCCAAGTATCACATTACCCAAGACATTTATAGCAATTACTACATGTATCATTTTCCAATTCCAACCATATAACAATTTAACGAAGGAGAAACTTCGCCATGAATACTATGAGTAGAAACCAAGGACATACTTGTCCATATGCTACAGCGGAGCGTGTCTCTCTCCCATAAAGTGAATGCTAGGATCCATTTTATTCAAACAAAACAAAAACAAAAACAAACCGACGCTCCAAGAAAAAGCACATAAGATGTGATGGAATAAAAATATAGTTTCAGGGGAGGAACCTGATAATGTTGTCGATGAAGAAGGGGATGCCTTGGGCATCCCCAAGCTTAGACGCTTGAGTCTTCTTGATATATGCAGGGGTGAACCACCGGGGCATCCCCAAGCTTAGAGCTTTCACTCTCCTTCATCATGTTGCATCATACTCCTCTCTTGATCCTTGAAAACTTCCTCCACACCAAACTCGAAACAACTCATTAGAGGGTTAGTGCACAATATAAATTGACATATTCAGAGGTGACACAATCATTCTTAACACTTCTGGACATTGCATAATGCTACTGGACATTAGTGGATCAAAAAAATTCATCCAACATAGCAAAAGAGGCAATGCGAAATAAAAGGCAGAATCTGTCAAAACAGAACAGTTCGTATTGACGAATTTTAAAATGGCACCAGACTTGCTCAAATGAAAATGCTCAAATTGAATGAAAGTTGCGTACATATCTGAGGATCATGCACGTAAATTGGCATAATTTTCTGAGCTACCTACAGGGAGGTGGACCCAGATTCGTGACAGCAAAGAAATCTGGAACTGCGCAGTAATCCAAATCTAGTACTTACTTTTCTATCAACGGCTTAACTTGGCACAACAAAACACAAAACTAAGATAAGGAGAGGTTGCTACAGTAGTAAACAACTTCCAAGACACAAAATAAAAACAAAGTACTGTAGGTAAAAACATGGGTTGTCTCCCATAAGCGCTTTTCTTTAACGCCTTTCAGCTAGGCGCGAAAGTATGCATCAAGTATTATCAAGAGACGAAGTGTCAACATCATAATTTGTTCTCATAATAGAATCAAAAGGGTACTTCATTCTCTTTCTAGGGAAGTGTTCCATACCTTTCTTGAGAGGAAATTGATATTTTATATTACCTTCCTTCATATCAATAATAGCACCAACAGTTCGAAGAAAAGGTCTTCCCAATATAATTGGACAAGATGCATTGCATTCAATATCCAAGAAAACAAAATCAACGGGAACAAGATTATTGTTAACGGTAATGCGAACATTATCAACTTTACCCAAAGGTTTCTTTGTAGAATGATCAGCAAGATTAACATCCAAATAACAATTTTTCAGCGGTGGCAAGTCAATCATATTATAAATTTTCTTAGGCATAACAGAAATGCTTGCACCAAGATCACATAAAGCATTACAATCAAAATCTTTAACCTTCATCTTAATGATGGGCTCCCAACCATCCTCTAACTTTTTAGGAATAGAGGCTTCGCGCTCTAGTTTCTCTTCTCTAGCTTTAATGAGAGCATTTGTAATATGATGTGTAAAGGCTAAATTTATAGCACTAGCATTAGGACTTTTAGCAAGTTTTTGCAAGAACTTTATAACTTCAGAGATGTGGCAATCATCAAAATTCAAACCATTATAATCTAAAGCAATAGGATCATCATCCCCAATGTTGGAAAAAATTTCAGCAGCTTTATCACGAGCAATTTCAGCAGTTTTAGCAGTTTCAGTGCAGTTTTCGCGCTTTGCATTAGAAGTGGAAACATTGCTAACACCAATTCTTTTATTAGTATTAGTAGGAGGTGCAGCAACATGTGTAACATTAGCATTACTAGTGGTGGTAATAGTCCAAACTTTAGCTACATTCTTCTCTTTAGCTAGTTTTTCATTTTCTTCTCTATCCCACCTAGCACGCAGTTCAGCCATTAATCTTATATTCTCATTAATTCTAACTTGGATGGCATTTGCTGTAGTAACAATTTTATTATGATGATTCTCATTAGGCAAAACTTTTGATTTCAAAAGATCAACATCAGCAGCAAGACTATCGACTTTAGAAGCAAGTATATCAATTTTCCCAAGCTTTTCTTCAACAGATATGTTAAAAGCAGTTTGTGTACAAATAAATTCTTTAAGCATGGCTTCAAGTCCAGGGGGTGAACTCCTATTATTGTTGTAAGAATTCCCATAAGAATTACCATAGCCGTTGCCATTATTATAAGGATATGGCCTATAGTTGTTACTAGAATTGTTCCGGTAAGCATTGTTGTTGAAATTATTATTTTTAATGAAGTTTACATCAACATGTTCTTCTTGTGCAACCAATGAAGCTAACGGAATATTATTAGGATCAATATTAGTCCTATCATTCACAAGCATAGACATAATAGCATTAATCTTATCACTCAAGGAAGAGGTTTCTTCGACAGAATTTACCTTCTTACCTTGTGGAGCTCTTTCCGTGTGCCATTCAGAGTAGTTGATCATCATATTATCAAGAAGCTTTGTTGCTTCACCAAGAGTGATGGACATAAAGGTACCTCCAGCAGCTGAATCCAATAAATTCCGTGAAGAAAAATTTAGTCCTGCATAGAAGGTTTGGATGATCATCCAAGTAGTCAGTCCATGGGTTGGGCAATTTTTAACCAGAGATTTTATTCTTTCCCAAGCTTGAGCAACATGTTCAGTATCTAATTGTTTAAAATTCATTATGCTACTCCTCAAAGATATAATTTTAGCAGGGGGATAATATCTACCAATAAAAGCATCCTTGCATTTAGTCCATGAATCAATACTATTCTTAGGCGGAGATAGCAACCAATCTTTAGCTCTTCCTCTTAATGAGAAAGGGAACAATTTTAGTTTAATAATATCACCATCTACATCTTTATATTTTTGCATTTCACATAATTCAACAAAATTATTAAGATGGGCAGCAGCATCATCAGAACTAACACCAGAAAATTGATCTCGCATAACAAGATTCAGTAAAGCAGGTTTAATTTCAAAGAATTCTGCTGTAGTAGCAGGTGGAGCAATAGGTGTGCATAAGAAATCATTATTATTTGTGGTTGTGAAGTCACACAACTTAGTATTTTCAGCGTTGGCCATTTTAGCAACAGTAAATAAAGCAAACTAGATAAAGTAAATGCAAGTAAACTAATTTTTTTTGTGTTTTTGATATAGCAAACAAGATGGCAAATAAAGTGAAACTAGCAACTAATTTTTTTTGTATTTTGATTTAGTGCAGCAAACAAAGTAGTAAATAAAACTAAGCAAGACAAAAACAAAGTAAAGAGATTGAGAAGTGGAGACTCCCCTTGCAGCGTGTCTTGATCTCCCCGGCAACGGCGCCGGAAAAAGAGCTTGATGGCGTGTATTTCACACGTTCGTTGGGCAACCCCAAGAGGAAGGTATGATGCGCACAGCAGCAAGTTTTCCCTCAGAAAGAAACCAAGGTTTATCGAACCAGGAGGAGCCAAGAAGCACGTTGAAGGTTGATGGCGGCGAGATGTAGTGCGGCGCAACACCGGGGATTCCGGCGCCAACGTGGAACCTGCACAACACAACCAAAGTACTTTGCCCCAACGAAACGAGTGAGGTTGTCAATCTCACCGGCTTGCTGTAACAAAGGATTAACCGTATTGTGTGGAAGATGATTGTTTGCGAGAAAACAGTAGAACAAGTATTGCGAGTAGGTTGTATTTCAGTAAAGAGAATTGGACCGGGGTCCACGAGTTCACTAGAGGTATCTCTCCCATAAGACAAACAGCATGTTGGGTGAACAAATTACGGTTGGGCAATTGACAAATAAAGAGAGCATGACCATGCACATACATATCATGATGAGTATAGTGAGATTTAATTGGGCATTACGACAAAGTACATAGACCGCCATCCAAGCTGCATCTATGCCTAAAAAGTCCACCTTCGAGGTTATCATCCGAACCCCCTCCGGTATTAAGTTGCAAGCAACGAGACAATTGCATTAAGTATGGTGCGTAATGTAATCAACAACTACATCCTTAGACATAGCATCAATGTTTTATCCCTAGTGGCAACAGCACAACACAACCTTAGAACTTTTCGTCACTCGTCCCGGTGTCAATGCAGGCATGAACCCACTATCGACCATAAATACTCCCTCTTGGAGTTACAAGCATCTACTTGGCCAGAGCATCTACTAGTAACGGAGAGCATGCAAGATCATAAACAACACATAAGCATAACTTTGATAATCAACATAACAAGTATTCTCTATTCATCGGATCCCAACAAACGCAACATATAGAATTACATATAGATGATCTTGATCATGATAGGCAGCTCACAAGATCCGACAATGAAGCACAATGGGGAGAAGACAACCATCTAGCTACTGCTATGGACCCATAGTCCAGGGGTAGACTACTCACACATCACACCGGAGGCGACCATGGCGGCGTAGAGTCCTCCGGGAGATGATTCCCCTCTCCGGCGGGGTGCGGGAGGCGATCTCCTGGATCCCCGAGATGGGATCGGCGGCGGCGGCGTCTGCGGAAGGTTTTCCGTATCGTGGCTCTCGGTGCGGGGGTTTCGTCACGGAGGCTATTTGTAGGCGGAAGGGCAGGTCAAGAGGCGGCACGGGGGCCCCACACCACGGGGCCGCGCGGCCAAGGGGGGGGCCGCGCCGCCTAGGGTGTGGCCCCCTCGTCGCCCCTCTTCGTCTCTCCTTCGGACTTCCGGAAGATTCGTGGAAAAATAGGCCCCCGGGCTTTGATTTCGTTCAATTCCGAGAATATTTCCTTACTAGGATTTCTGAAACCAAAAACAGCGAGAAAACAGCAAGCGGCACTTCGGCATCTTGTTAATAGGTTAGTTCCAGAAAATGCACAAATATGACATAAAGTGTGCATAAAACATGTAGATAACATCAATAATGTGGCATGGAACATAAGAAATTATCGATACGTCGGAGACGTATCACCTACCGCTGCACCATTCGAAGCTCATGATTGTGCACTTCCAGCCTCTCATTGAAAAGATAGGGTCCAGACTCGCGGGGTGGTGGGGCAAGCACTTCACTAGAGCGGGTAGGGTCGTGCTTTGCAGATCGGTTCTCACCTCCATGGTTCTCTACCACCTTGCGGTCTTCAAGCTTCCCAAGTGGGTCATCATGCGCATTGAAAAGATCAAGCCTTTCTTCCTATGAATGAAGTCGGGTGCTGTGCCGGGGGCCAAGCCTCACCCTCTGGTTAGCTAGCGCACCATCTCGAGGCCGAAGGAGCTTGGAGGGCTCGGGGTTCTCGACTTGGAGCGCTTCGGGAGGGCTATGCGGCTCCGTTGGCCTTGGTTGGCTTGGACAGATGACTCTAGGCCTTGGATTGGGATGGCGACACCATGTGACAAAGGAGACATGGATCTTTTTAGAGACTCCACCGAGATTTCCCTTGGGGATGGAGCCAAATGCATCTTTTGGCATGATAGATGGCTGCCCGGTGGTGCTCTCCGAATCCAGTTCCCGGGCCTATTCGATATTTCCACAAGGAAGAATAGATCTATGCAAAAGGAGCTACAAGAACATAATTGGATCCGTGCCCTCGCCCGTATCTCCACAGGAGAACAGTTGGTCCAGTTCACTAGGCTTTGGTCCATACTCCAGGACGTTACCCTACTGCCTAGGCCGGACTCCATCAGGTGGCGATGGACAGAGTCGGGGATCTACTCCGCTGCCTCGGCTTACAGATGGCAGTTCGTGGGCTCCGTCGCTCCCTTCCGTTCGGCCAAATCCTGGAAGGGACATGCAGAGCAAAAGTGCAGGTTCTTCGCTTGGATGGCTCTTCACGGCAAAATCCTCACGGCTGATAACTTGGCCATCCGTGGATGGCCTCATGATCCGATATGCAAGCCTTGCAAGATCTATCCTGAGACGGTGCAGCACCTCACGCTTGATTGCCACTTCTCCCACGACGGTGCGGGAGAAGATCTTCGCCTGGAATGGGCAGCTCGGAGTGCCGCCTCCCGTCGGAGGCATGACCCTCAACGACTGGTGGGACGCGACGATCTCCACCATACCTAAGGAGAAGCGAATGGAGGCAAGTGGAGCAATCATCTACTCCATTTGGGGAGTTTGGAAGGAAAGGAACAGGCGCGTCTTCAACAATGTCGCATTGCAACCTGGCGCGGTGACGGCATTGGTGAGAGAAGAGATCTCGCAGCGGGCTTACGCCCAGACCCAGGACCCTGGAGGCCATTAGCTAGGGGCTTGCGGTGTGAGTGGGGTGTACGAGTCATGAGGGCACTGTAAACCTTGCGTTCGCAGCGTCGTTTTCTGTACATACTATCTATCTAATCGGATGGCAGAGTTGACTGCCTTTTCCTCAAATTATATCTACTTATGTTTGTACCAACTGGCGATAATAGTCACAGCACAGAGCGGAAGTGAGTGTGGGCACAGGGTTAGGGCTCATAACCTAAACTACGGCTGCATGGTTCCGGCCATGGAATCTTCCCAGACGAGAAACCACCTAGGCCGCGACTCCAGGACCTGTGCATGGGTGCTAAGTGATTTATCACTCTCTCTCTTTGATGGAATAAATTATTAACATGTGCATGGGTGCATGATGCTTGAAAATTCTACATACATAGTGATACTAATAATGATGTGAGGGTAGTGTCTAAAAGCTAATTTCCAAACACAAACTGATTATGTAGTCTGGACTGTTAGGCAGGTTTGTAATTTGTTTTCACTATGGATTTTATGTCGACGAGAGCTTTAAAACTAGATCTCACATGATAAAAAATTATAGTATATAAATTATCCTATATCAGCCTCTATAATTCATTTTCACTGTACTCCAATTGCAACTGCAACGATTAAATTATTTTTAATGTTATGGATTAACCTGGTGGCTTTTTTCCTTAACCTTGCATCTTGCTTTTAGTATATAACAGATTTGTCAACCTCTATGTTATACCAAGTGACAACTTTACTTCTAAATATGTGGTCGACTTCATGAATCAGGAGGCAACTTTAAAGCCAATTTTTTTTTATCCAAACATACCTACCAGGTCTTGTCTGGAACATTTCATGGAGACAAAGTACACAATGAAAACGATCTTCGATTGGATTAAGGTGCGAGAGGTACGAGATTTCGAAGTCCAGAATAAGAAAACGGATTTGCTAATTCTTAGCTTAGGGCACAGTCGATTTTCTAACCGTTAGATTATGCACAGATAAAATTATGGGCCAGCCCGGTAAAATTATTCGTGTAAATTATGGGCCAGCCCGGTAAAATTGGAAAGGAAAATGCGTTACACAAGATTTGAACGCAACCTCCAGCACATGTCCCGATTACTGAAGCCAACAGGCCGAATGCCTGATTTAGTAGATTTTTGATGAAAATTTATCATAATATGTGAAGTCTCGTGTTTTCTATTTTTCCATTTCTTTATTTTTGTTTTTTTCTGCATAATGTATAAACTTTTTTGCGATAGACCAATGATTTTTTTCAGTTGCAAATCAAGTTGCAACTGAGATTTTTCATTTTTGCATTTGGAAGGTTAGTTGCAACTTAGATTTTCTCTAGTTACAAGTGAAGTCGCAACTGAGATTTTTTGCAATTGCATGTAGAGTTGCAACTGAGATTTTGAAGTTGCAAGTGGAGTCGCAAGTTAGATTTGTTTTGCAGTTGGAAATGGAGTTGCAACCAAGATTTCTTTTTCCGTTAGAAGTGGAGTTGCAACTAAAATTATTCTAGTTGCAACCGAGATTTTCTCCGGTTGCAAGTGCGATTGCAACCAAGATTTTCTCCAATTACAAGTGTAATTGGAGCTACGTTTTTGTTGTTGTTGTTGCAAATATGGTTGCAACTAGAATTTTCTCTAATTGCAAATGTAGTTGCTCTTGCACGCTTTATTATGATTGCAGGCTGATATTTAAAATGGTCAATCTCACATGCGTTTGATTTGTCAGATCTAACATGTGAATATAATTGAACAAAGTCCTTGCATATGTCTAATCAACTTCACAGCAAAAACCTAGCGGTAAGCTCCCGCCATCCGACCCATGACACCTGGATCGAATCCTAGCTATGTTGATTTTAATTTCGTTTTTACCTCACGCGCTTGATAAATGGGCCGGCCCACAACCACGTGCCCTTCAGAATGAAATCAGAGCTAATTGTAGCCCAAATCAACTTTTACAGAGCTGTAAGCTAATTCTGAGTAGAGTGAGATTTAGACAGACCCATAAGAGAAATCGTTTGATGATATCATCGTTGTTGTTAGCAGTATAAACATGCAAATATAATACTTCCTTTGTCTAAAAATAACTGATTCAACTTTTTCTAGATACGGATCTACACATTAAAAACGCGTCTAGATACAACCATATCTAGAAAAACTTGAGTGACTTATAGCTGTGCATGAAACCGAACTAAAGCATGTAGACATGGAGGGCGTCTATGGAAGAGTAATCCTTCTTATTCTGACAGACAACACATAGACAACACATAAAACCCCCCGGTTTGTTTTCCACGGTGACTTGTAGAAAACTTTTCAGGCCCTCAATGTACTTGTCACTACGTCGGTTGATGTACGTCCATTGCCGGCTCATGTGCATTATACAATTAAGTACATCAAGAAACCATTACAGAAAATTATGACTAATGGAGCGATGTACATCGACATATACATTTTATCAATGACAAATAAAAGGATAAAGTTATTAACCTCAATCGAGAGGGGAAAAATGAGGAGAAATCAAGTGTGGCTCGAGCACTTCAATACCATATTTGTATTGTGTGATCTCTAGTGAAACATGCTTTGAACCATTTCATCAAACACATCTTGTGTATGAGAAGAGAAAACCAACCAATATACACCTCTTATGCTTGGAAATGAAAAAAATAAGTGTGACTTAAAACCTTGGGTAGGGCTGGAGTATATATAGAGATGTATAGGTAGTCCGGATCGGTGATACCAACCGGGCCTAAAAGTGATCGCACCCGTAGCATCTCCTTTAGGCCCCGATCGAACTAGGACTAAAGCTTCCCGCGTGTTCTAGCCGTTGGAACCGGGATTATAGCAATAATCCCTAATCAAATAGCGACCGGGACTGCTTCCTGCAATTCCGAACGAAAGATCCATTTTCTACTAATGTGATATTTAGGGAGACCCATAAGAAAAATCGTTTGATGATATCATCGTTGTTGTCACTAGTATAAACATGCAAATATAATACTGTACTTGTAAGAGATATGACGCTGAAAGGCTCTCAATGACAATTTATACCGAAAGACGTTAACTCATTGTGCCCCGTAGGCTTGCCGCGTTCTTGTTTCAGATGAAACGGCCTAGGCCGGGCTATCCCGGCCGTCGAAGAAATCCTAGCCCGGAAACATTGAAAACCAAACATGAAACGTGACATGAGCCGGCCGGCCACCGCGTGCTCTGGCGGACAGCGCCGGATGCTTCGTGCTCATCGTCCAAACTCCAAAGCAACAAAAGTTTTTGCGAGGAACGCATCTGCAAAAGCAAATACTAGCCGCAATGCAACATCATCGTTGCTGTATCTAAAGGTATGAACGGTGCCACCCCATGGAGCGATTTGGGACTATCCACGACATGCCATGCGTCGCGGAAGGGCTGGGCGTGGCTCAACTCTCCTCCACCGATTAGCCCACGTGGCGCCGCGTGATTGGTCTGGCCAAAATATCTCTCCAATCTCGGCTGTGCACGACGAGAACCAACCCTTATCCCCTCGTTCGTCTCCTCCCCCAATCCCCTCCTCTGCCGCCGCCACCTCTCCTTCCATCACGTGGCCGGCCGCCAGCCTCCTCCCCGCCCCTCCCCCTTGCGACCGCCGGTTGCGGCCGCCGTTGCGCCGCCTGCAACTCCCCTCTGTCGATCTCCGCCGGCGTAATCGTGCGCCTCCTCCAGCCCTTTGACGGTCGCGCCCTCACCATCCCCGCTCGAGCTCCGCCGTCTCCTCCACCCCAGCCGCCATACACCGCACAAAAAGCGGCGGCCCGAGCTCCATACCCTCCACTGCCACCTCTCTTTGTCACGCGCAGCGGTAGACTAGGGGCCTTCTGGCCGCCTCTCCCTCCTGCTGCAATATCAGAAGACCATCGCGGATCAGACTTACGAGGGAATCGTGACAAGGTGAGTCGTTGTACCACTCCATCGCGTGCATCAGCTGGCGGAGCTCCACTCCATCTCCTGTTGTACGGCGCCACCTCATCCCCAGCCCGTCCTCACCGTGCGCAGTGGCCGGCCGGCCGGCTTAGTTTCTGCCCTCATGCATGGACTCAGCGGGATTCAACGCTGTTTGAGGTGAGATTTAGATCGCTTGGTCCCTCTCAGTTATGGTGGTCAAATTAGTCACTTTCTCACCTTATCTCGTGTAGGGGTTTGGGGCCTCGGATGCGTCGCCGCCTGGAGTCGCTCACTGTTGTGTGGAGTTGCCTCACCACCGTGCCCATTGTAGTTCTCATGGTCTAACGGTCGTGAAATTTACGCCCTCGAAACTTGGCTGAAGGTAAGCACCACCTCTGGTTTTTCTCTTTACAGTAGTAATCTACATGGTCAATTCTCATGCCAAAAGAAAAGGCAATCTGCTGTGTTTGATGCCAGGCTATTGCAAATAAATCATGGATTGGAGTGAATTAGTGGATATGCGTATTTGTTGTGCAGGCTAGAAGATGAAGATCGATTGGTGTTGCAGATTTGTTGTGCAGACCACATGATGCAGGTCAATTCATGTCTGTATTATTCCCTGTGTGTCAGCGTGTTCAATTTTAGGTAATTTTCCTCAAAATCTCCACTATGATGCATCTGGTTTCAGGTTTTTTTTTTTATAACATCTTGTCTGTAATGCGAGTTGAAACTGCAACTACGAGTTCGGATAAAGGAAGCAGAAAATTCATTTATAGGTTTATTAAATTGTCCTTACCTATCTGATTTCGCCTTCCAATGCAATGGGTTGCAGGAAAGGGCATAATACTGTGAGAGGTACTATCATCTCAGAGAGTCAGAGGTGAGCTATTTATCCGGTTCTAAGTGCACTTTGTTTCTCCCTTTTTAATGACACGAGGGTCTGAGTTCTCTGGGCTGATCTACCTGAAGCCATGTTTCAGACTCTCCTAGGTGTGCCTTTATTCATACGAAGGTTGATTTATACGGATCGGTTGACCCTGATTTTGTTGGATTTCATGGGAAACATTGAGAAGCTCGACCCTAGAGAGGGATGCATGAAGTGACTGGTTCTCGCTATGGGAACTTTCAGTCTTGCAATGGAGCCAAGAAATTTCTTTGAAGTTCATTTTCCAGAACCTTGAGTAAAGATGATCAGGCCATCCATGAGCCAGAGACAATCCAGCTTTTGAGAAATATAGTTGTAAATTGCATATATACATATTGTAGCTTTTGAAAATATTTTCCTTTGAAAAAGATTTGTGTTCATCTAGATCTCTGGTTTATCAGATTGGTTGATGTCTGGTCTGGATTGGTTCTCGTCTTCTTTTGAGGAATAGTTGCAAATCACATATGTGCATATTGTAGCTTTTGAGAAATACTAGAGCTCTGGTTTATAGATCATGAAAGAGCTTGCAAAATCCTCCTTGCAGATGGTGTTAGGGTTGCATGCCATCGACGCTCTCCCTCTCCGCCCCGGCTGGCCCTCAAGGTCTTGAGGTAACTAACAGCGATGTAAATTCCATTGGCACTCCAAGAAATGGGTACATGTTAGATATGAAGCATCCTTTTGCTTGAATCCAATTCAACCAAACTTGAGCACTCACGTCTTGTTTTACACTTGGTTTACGGAAGTATTTTTTATGCCTAAAAGTCAGTCTTCCTCACTGAAAATTGTTTCTTCTGCCATGTTCTTCCTTTATTTTAACCACCCTGCCTTACCTTAACTAAATAACTTGGTTACTAACAAATATGTTGGGTTTATATGCCCGGTTGACATGCTATTGATATCACAAAGACTATGCACCCCAGATCTCTTTGTTGCAGCCACTAAGCATCCACTTGCTTTCTTTCATACATCCTGTATTCTTTAATTTTATTATTATTTCTGTACTGAGAGCAGATATATTGTTAGTTGGCATGTTCAGGCCATTTGTTCTTCAGAGGATATTTCTTACATTTTCTATTTATCATGGATAAGAAGCAAATATCTGAATGTAAAGAAGGAACATTAATAATTAGAAAAACGGTATTGTGCACTCATCCATCTTAGAGGTAAACTCTGGTTGCACTTCCACTTATAAATAAGTGGATTATGTAAAGAAAAATGCTTCATTTAATCACATTCAAGTGTACTTATCGGTTTGGTAAACAAATTTATCAATCCTGGGTGATACACCCGTTTATACTTTCTCTCAGTTTTGATCGAATATCTTTTTCTTTAGCTTATAATTTAGAAAGCTCTTAAATATTAGTATGTCCAGTCATTTTTCTGTGGTAACCTTCCTTGTGTTCTTTTCTAGGTGTGCAACATGGTGGCTGGCGAATATGCTCGAGTTCAACACACTGAAGTGTACTTATCGGTTTGTTAAAGAAATTTATGAATCCTGGGTGTTCTCTGTATAGGCTCTGAAAATCATTTGCTTATAGTGATATTTCACATGAATTTATATGAATAGAGATGGGGAATGGTGTTCAGGAAGTTATTGTATAATCTGTAGCATTACAATATTATTATCATTCTCTCTGCAAGAAGTTTAATTCATTACTGTTACCTTTTGGCCCGAATGATTTGTCAAGAAAAATGATTTTTCTTTGGCCATGTAGAGTGAATGCTATTCTGAACTTCAAAAGCAGTTTGGAACAAGAACATAATTTTTAGAATATACTGAGATCATGGGGACCATGTATTCTCTACACTTGGGTTTGCATCTTCTCTCTTCAGTGCTTTGATGTGTTACAGACTGTTAAAAATTATTTTAGATTTATTGTTTGTATAAATGTTCTTGTGAGTTATACCTTTTAGCTTTAGCCTTTGGTATTATACATGTGTATTTCGATTAATAGATTGCTTTCAGGATTATGTTTTGGTGCTTTGGATGTTCCAATCTGTTGTTGCTTATATACTTATTTATTCTTTTTGTCACATAGCGTTATAGTTTAAAGGGTAGGTTTTTTTTAATACTTCCATGTTTGAATAATAAACTGTTCGCTGGGGGATAATATCTTGCTTTCTTTTCATTCAGATGTGTAATCCTTCAGTTTTTTGAGATACGCCCCTTTAGTACAATATTAATAAATGGTATTGACCTCACATTAAGAGAGGTAACAGAAGTACTGGATAGCAGAGAAATAAATTGATCACATTTCAGTTTAAACGCCACTAGATTGTTACTAGTGTAGTGTGCTTAAAAATTCTTATATGTCTCTTATCGTCCATCCATTTTCCCGTGTTTCATTGAAAGAGATACCTTATTTTACGAGGGGGTATGGTCCGCACATTTGACATTTTTCTTTGTGCTTCCGGTATTTGCTGCATTTTATATGCTTTGTTCATTGGGTTGTGATTTAGGTACAAGCAGCATACTTGAACCAAGGATACTATGTAAATTGGTATTAACTATACATTATAATGGTTAATGTAAACTCTTGCAGGTGTCAGCAGAGGTTATTATGCATCCTCTCATGGGCAGCAACAAAAGGCCATAGTCGACGCAAGTTTTGAACTTCAGAGGTCTTCACTGTTGGCCTCTCTTTCATTTTGTCACTTGACCATATACTATTTTAGTTCTTAGATGATTCATTTTTTCTTTAAATTCCTAGCATAGAATAAGTGGAGGAAAATATTTAAAAGCACATTAGGTGATATTGAGGCTAATTCCTATGGCCAGGTGTACAGCTACAGGGTTTAAAGTATTTTCTTATCTTTGATGAAATTGTCCGTATTATCTTTGTGTGCTCTTTATCTTTTCTCAGATTATTATGATATGAAAAGAAGAAACTATATTTTTCTTATAATGGCGTGATGGTTCAGTTTTTGGGTAGCATAGAACACTACAAAAAGAAGGGTAACAATACAGAGATACAAGTATGCGGAAAGCTGATCAAAGGGTAGATAACTGTCAAACCTGCTCTTGCATCACTGGCAGGAGAATACATGTTATTCTCTCTCCGCTCCTGGACACAATCAGTTGTGATTTCATATGAACAGTAGAAATTGTAGTTGAAATCCATTAGAGCTTAGCTGTTTATCCGTAAACTGTCATAGATGGTAGCACTATACACATATCACAACAATAATCTACTTATTCTACAATATTTAAATGCAGTCTATAGCTTTTCTGCGAGGCATTGTTCAGCATGTGGTGTCGAGTGTTGCAATCTGATTTTTTTTGGTCTCGCTGCAGTCTATAGCTTTTCCCAAATGGACATATCAACTGCTTTTGTTACTAGAAGAATGGTAGAAATTATACGTGAAGGTCACGTATGAATTTGCAGCTGGCAATGTGATCCTAATGTGTATTATAAAAATCATTTGCATCAGCTTGGTTTAATATTTTGAATTACTTTGTAGTTACCAAAGAACAAAACTGTAAAACCAGCCAGAACCATCAGATTTCAGAGAACACTTAACACACAGGACAAATTAAAGGGGAGGGATTGGGGGATAAGATCAGACACGAGGGAAAAATTGCAATTTTTCATGGTTTACAAGCAACACTAAAATACAGAGGAGCATCACTATACCAGGAATCCAAAGGTGCAGGCCATTATAAGGAGCACCGTTGTGTTTTAAACGCGATGAGTTAATATGTGTTCCTCCTTTCTAGAATACCTCTCTTAGTTCACTCTTGATTCCCTTCTTTCTGTAGCTCGACATGGTGGGAAGTCAAACTCGCTGACAAAGCAGCGCTTGCTGTCACACTCATAGGCCGAGGGGTGAGGCGAAGCTTACGTTGTTGAGGATTGTGGTGGAACCATGAGGTAGGCGGCAATGGACATGTCAGTGCCACTATTTAGTTGTTGTAGTCTCGATGCTTGAAACTTGTGTTGAAGCTAAAACAGTAATTAATTTTGTTTATGAGCATGCTATATTATTTAAATAGTTTGGTCCTATGGTGTTATGTGTTTTCATCATTTCACCTTGTCTTATCTGGACGAGCAGTGGACCACCAAAATATACCTTGTCTTGTCTGTCCTTGAGAAATGGATATAGTAGCTTTGGGTAGGATGAGCAGTGAATCACTAAAATATTCATTCAACTTTGAAGTTTCATTTCTATCTTGAAAGTGTTTATACAAAAGTGTGACTTGAGTCTCCCAAATTTCTAGCTTCACACATACACTGTTATCTTTATCAGTTTTCAGGATAATGTCAAACTCATGTGAGAATTTGAGAGAGATGTTGGAAATTAAAGTATATGGTGAGAGTTGTGGTCGGGTGTTATAAACAATACCTGGTTAGTGTGTTGTGCAGCAGCACAACTGATCATAATCAGTACCTATCCTGTTTAGGTGATATATATCTTTGAATTTGTAAACCAAGGTGTGCTCTGTTATGTAGCTGTAAATGCTATGCTGTTGTCTAATAAATTAATGCTTGCTTGTTTCCTGGCAAATCTGAACTGTATTCCATCCACGTGCAGATAATTGCTAGATTGGTTCTTCTTAATTCGAAATTCATCAACAATCAAACCAAGGCTTGTAGTATTCAGAGTAGTAGATGTACCTCAGTACCACAACCCAATTTACACCTGACAACTAATTTTCAGAGGAGTCCTATGACATACATATTCAGTTTTGACAATTGAACTTGTTTCCATGAAACCTTCAGGCTACTAGGTTCAGAGTAGTTTTATCGTATTGATGAAGTATTTAGTGTGGCATCCGAATTAACAAGCCATGTACTCTACTCATACTTGTAGCTCCAAGTTAATTACCAAAACACATTATTCCTGAATTGTGTAGTTTGGAACAGCAAAGAAATACTTCACCTTTTTTTTTTGGTGTAAAGAAATACTTCACCTTGAGCAGTATAACATGTATGACTGGTTAAACCACATGAGTTAACTAGCAGGTTATTTCTCTACTAACAGTAGCATTTAGCTAAACCAATAGATTAATTTAGGTTTTTTATCTAATTACTTTTTCAAAAAGCTAATGCAAAACCTGAAACCCAAGTTAACCCGAATATTCTTCTGAACCCCTTGAGCTACATCAGAATGCATAATAATGATTTACTTTCTCAGACTACAGACAAGAAAGCACAAATGTTCTTTATGTACAAAGTCTGATACATTTAAACCTTACCTAATATGATCTCCTGTTCTTTTTAACCAGGTTTAAGCCATGGACGTTGTTGAAATTCCATCCAGGGTCATGATCAAGGAAGCTTCCAAAGCATGTTGTACTAATGACGATTTACATAGTGTTTCACCCATTGAATAATTTTGTTCACCTGATATTTGATTACCATCGATTTCTGCATATGCTTTATAAGACCAAAATATTCCTCTAATTCCCTGATTGTACATAAATATGTGCTACTCCCTTCTTGATTTAGTGTGTTTTATCCTGATTTCATTATATCGACTTTGTTTTGTAAAACCTAAAAATCGTATTATTATTTTCCTGCTTGATTGTCATCGTCATTATGCAAACCGTGAATCGGCCTGAATTTTACGGGATCGTGCGCCAAGGCGCACCTCTAAATCTAGTATAAGTAGCCAGCTAAAGCCAACAAACAAACCAGAGAAATAAGATGGCGGCAGCAGCAAGCAGCATGGTCGGGGAGGAGCGGTGGAGCCTGGCTGGCAAGACCGCGCTTGTCACTGGAGGAACCAAAGGGTTGGGGCGCGCGATCGTGGAGGAGCTCGCCGGGTTCGGTGTCCGCGTGCACACCTGCGCCCGGAGCGACGCCGACCTGCGGGAGCGCCTGCGCGGATGGGACGCCGACGCCGACGCGGGCCGGCTGCGCGCGCGTGTAACTGCCTCCGCCTGCGACGTCTCCGTGAGCGCCGACAGAGAGGCGCTCATGGCCACGGCTCGCATCGAGCTAGGCGGGAAACTGGACATCCTTGTCAACAACGCCGGCCAGATAATGTTCCGCCCCACCATGGAGAGCACGCCGGAGGACTACGCGCGCCTCATGGCCATCAACCTCGAATCCTGCTTCCACCTCTCCCAGCTTGCGCACCCGCTGCTCCTCCTCGCCGGCGGCGGAGCGGTGGTCAACGTGTCCTCAATCAGTGGGCTCATCGCGTACCCGCAGCTTTCGGTGTACTCGGCGACCAAGGGCGCCATGAACCAGCTCAGCCGGAGCCTTGCCGTGGAGTGGGCGCGCGACGGCATCCGCGTCAACTGCGTCGCGCCGGGGGGCATCCGGACGGACCTCGTGAGCAGCAGTGGCATCCATCTTGACGCGGAGACGGCTCGGAAGCTCGGCGAGACAGAGAGCGCGCGCGTTGCCTTGGGACGCATGGGTGAGCCCGAGGAGGTGGCGTCGCTCGTGTCGTTCCTGTGCATGCCGGCCGCGTCGTACATCACCGGGCAGGTCATCTGCATCGACGGTGGCCGCACAATAGCTGCCTAGACTTGGATTTCATGGCTGGTTGCCACGGCTCCATTAAACTGTTTCTTTACCCGTGTGCGGCTGGTAAAAATAAGCACATTCGTTCCATCTTAAGTTCTTAACACATACCGAAATGAGCGACATGCATGTGAACTCAACCAATACGCTGAGCTTTATTGTTCTGACTAGCGATGTAAACGCAATAACGCATCTGTATTAAGTGTTTTAAGTAGGGGTGTAAACGGATCGGATCGGGTTTTCTCATACCATATTCTCTACCATATTTTTATCGGATTCGGATCGGAGCGAATATTGATCGGTTTCGGATTCGAATGCGGATATATCGGTGTGTGAATTTGAATCAGAAATGCAGCAGATTTGGACGGAAAACAAAAAATAATTGGATATATGCTCTCATCGCGGTGCATAGTTATAGTTCTTCCAAATCTTGAAAGAGATTTAAATTATTAGTCTTGTGCAGCTAAGAAGAAGGAGACATAATAATGAACTAAAACTCAAGAATTGTTAGAATTTAGATATAAACATGATCGGCAAATGAATTTGGTATAACTACTAACCTTCCAAGCTTGGCCTTTGCTTCTGACTTAAAAATCAGATATTCCGGTTTCAAACCTTCGAATTATACTAATTAAATTTCGGATAATCCATATCCGCATGCTATTTGCTATACCGTATCCTATACCATATCCGGAGCACAACTTCAGAATCGGATATCCTTATCCGTGGGATCCTTTAAAATCGGATATAGATACCTTAAAATACATTCGGCTCTAATTTCAGTGCGAAAATTATCCTATCCGTTTACACCCATATTTTTAACGATCTATTAGTCACTTTTGCTTCAATGCGCCTCATTGGCAAAACACAATGTGTGTCAACCCCATGGACGGCCAGGACGAACTCGTGGGCAGCCAGGATTAACCCACGCTGGGGCACGTTGGTCCGCTTGGAATTGAGGGTTGGTTGTAGAGCCCACGTATCTTTATCTTTATTCTAAAGACATTTCCATCTCCAAATTGGGAAATCTTGTAGGTCTAGCTCTCTCGCTCGCACCACATGGATTCTTGCGCTCACGGACGAAGATGGAAAAGTTGGTCCTGCACATGGAGAAGAAGGTGCGCCCGGAGCTGGCGCAGATCTAGCATTTGCGTGTGTAGTTTCGGCAGTGAATCCTTCCGCCATCACCTCCGTTGTGGCGCCTTCAGTTATGGCGAAGCGGAAGTGGGTGAAGGAGATGACAGAGGCGCAAATCCGCCTAAAGAAGAAGAAAAACAAAGAGATGAGGGAGTGGAAGCAGGAGGGGTTCAAGATCAACCGTCCGAACGATGTGGCGACCTTGGAGAAGAAAGATAGCAGTGACGTCGCTGAGGTAAAACCAAGTCTCATTCATTCTGGGGTTTGTTCATCCTAGGATTAGGTCATTACGAATGCTCCACTGATTATTTGTTTGTGGTATGGTTCGTGATATTGTTTTCTCACCCTACGGCACCCTCTTAGTTTTTTTTTTTTTGAGGGAACGCATCCTCTTAGTTAGGGAGGGATGGGTTCGATCTAACCCTAGTAGTCAAGGTTACAAGAAATAACTATGATGTCTAGCGGCTGGGCTCATCTATGCTAACCTGTTTTGGAAATTGTATACTTGTCATGATGTTCACTAACAATAGTTTTAACATAAATGGTACACGTGCAATGAGAAGTACTTGAAAATGTTGCTTATAATTTTGAAAAAAAATGTTACTAAATGGTATCAAATTGTTGATTCTTAAATGGATTAGTAGTCTTTATTAAGATCACAGATTGAGGAGTGATAACTTAATTGGATTACTTCTGGATATTCAATTCGACTCCCGGGTGCTTATGCTTCTCGAAAAACAAATTAACAAGAAATTCTACATGGACATCTCCAACATATGTTCATACGACCAAGATTCGCAAAAAAATGATTATTTTTATGGTCCGTGTGAAAAAGAGAAAATTGGACAGCAAGGACATTGCCACACACAAATAATTAAGCCTAGATCTTGGATTTTTGTCATGAAAGGTATATAAGATTATGAACTTCTCATGTAAGGTCACCCCTAGTTGCATCCGCTGATTCAAGTCACGAATCACCAAGATAATTCATTATCGCAAGGCTGGAACCACCATGCAAGTCCAAAGATCCCGACTTCAAGTGACCTTCTTCGCCAGCTGACTTCACAATAGAACGAGAAAGCTACTCCACGATGGTAAGCACCAGCATAGCTTTGTAGGCCTCCCGCTGAAACCAAATGGCCAGATTAAAACACGGGTGCGCCCGACCGAATCCCATCTGATCCAGCAAACCCCATGCATGAATCTTCCAATGGAGTTCACTAGCGGAACCTTCTGGAATACGACACTCCAGCCAGATCAATCACAAGCGGACCTTCGTGGGGCCAAAGTGGGTCGTGCCCCCCCCCCCCCAGCAAATTGGCAAAAAAAATACTACTACCCATATAGCATATTAGTCTATGGAACCCATTAGCTATTTAGGCCTGTTTTAGAAGAATGAGACTGAAATTGCGTAGCTTCTTGAGTAGCTTCTTGATTCGTTCCTGTTCTTCGTTCTATCTCCAGTCTCGTTCGGTCGTTCCCCTGACGCTCGTGCGATGGCGCCACCGCCCGGTGGCACGGACGGGTGGCCGGCGGGTGGAAGAGGTTGGCCGGCGGGAGGGCGGCAAGGATTAGGTTGGTCGCCGGCGCCGTCCGCGGTGTGCCGCGGGTGAAGCATATGCGTCATACTTCGTGGTCTCTTCATGAGTTTACTAGAGATCACCCAAATCTCATAGATTGCGACGTTTAACAATCAGACTCGTGTAGGTGTGTTATTTCAAGAATGCTCTGTAGGACAGCATCTTTGCTAATATAGCCAACATAAACACATTAAGGCTTGTTGCCAACCTGCCTTACAGCAATTGAGAGTTGTGCATTTTCACATAAAGAGGGTTACATAATACTCTCCTCAATTTAAACCACTAGTTTGTTCTTCACAGGTCCTAATTCACGGGATCTCCGATCACAAAGGTTGGGTTACCACTATGGTGTAACATCAACGGGTCTCAAACCCATCTCCCTCGATGCACTTTCTATCACATTACGTGATAGTCCCTTTGTAAAGGGATCTACCAGGTTTTTGTCTGTTTGAATATATGTAACAATTATTACTCCGGAGTTTCGCAATTTCCTGACAGACTTCAAACGTCTCTTGACGTGTCTTGATGACTTCGCGTTATCCTTAGAATTGTTCACTTTGACAATTACAGTTTGATTGTCACAATTCAAAAGGATTGCCGGAACAGGTTTTTCAACCACAGGCAAGTCCATCAAGAGCTCACGCAACCATTCTGATTCAACAGTGGTTGTGTCTAAAGCAGTAAGTTCTGCTTCCATAGTTGACCTCGTCAATATGGTTTGCTTGCAAGATCTCCATGATACTGCGCCACCTCCAAAGGTAAATACATACCCACTTGTGGCGTACAGATCAGCTACATCTGAGATCCAATTCGAATCACTATATCCTTCAAGCACAGCTGGGTGCCCTGAATAGTGAATCCCATACCTGCACGTCGGCGCCGCTCCGGGAACAGGTGTGCACGCGGACGCCGAACCCGGTGAGCTCCTCCACGATCGCGCGCCCGATCCCCTTGGTTCCGCCGGTGACGAGCGCCGTCTTGCCGGCCAGGCTCCAGCGCTCCTCCCTGCTCTTGCCGCTCGCTGCCATTCTGTGAGCGGATGGCCACATTCGCACTACACTAGTCTAGCTACATGTATTGTATATAAAGACATGATGCCGTAGAATTTGCCACAAAGTATTCCGAGGTACTGAGTACTACTAGATTATCCTCCTGGCATCCTCGGCGGAGGTGTGTAGATGCTTTCCTCGGCAAGTTTTTGTTTTCTACAATGCATAGCAAAATCCGTAGGCGTCAGTCGCCCGGTGGCCAGGAACGGCGGCGGCCGGCCGGGCCAGGTCTTTGAGGGGGAGGCTTGTATAGGATCAGCAACTTAGGTGAGATCATATGATTAGTTCATAAAAATCATATTTACAAAAGCGAAAATTTGGGAAAAAAGTTCACAACATACCTATAGTCTGTATTTACAACCCCAAATTTTTATTATCTCAAAACTCTATCTACATTTAGAGAAACAAAAAAAGACAAATTCTGCTTTGAATAGTGTCAACCTTGGGTAAATACTACTCCCTCTATTCCATTCTATAGTGCTTATAATTTTTTGGCATGGATATTAGGGCAAGTGTATGTTTTACACAAGACCCCTAGCTGAACGATTTGAGATCAACGTAAAATTTGGGAAATCCATATCTTTCTAACTTACCATAACAAATTTGGGAGCTGAACGATTTGGAAGCTGAACGGGGAGGGGGTAATTGAAAATAAGCTAAGCTACAACCTTATATTCTGAAACAAATGCCAAAAATCTATACGCACTATAGAAAGGAACGGAGGGAGTAGTATTTCACACTATTCACTCCCAAACTTATCTTTTTTGGATCTCTAAATGTAGGTCAAATTTGAAGCAACAAATTTTTGGTGTTGCATATATAGCACAGATGTGTGTTGTCATTTTTTTTTAGAATATTTGAAATCTTTCTTGTGTTAAAAAGATCGATCCCATAGATTCTATCTAAAGCAAGATCTACCCAAGTTGTCCCCAGGTCTTTGATCAGCTAGCGTCCAGGCTTGGGCCGAGCCGAGCTGGCTCGCGTGCACAGAAAAGAGAAGCCCTGAGGAGCTCGGCTCGAGCGAGCAGACAGCTCAGGCCAGCACCAGCAGAGAGCCAGCTTTCAGTGACTTGACGCCCAAAGACGTACGTGCCTCCAAACGTGGAAAATAGCAAGATGAACTCGGGTGGACGTGCACCCGCTTTTTCAATATTGAGGAAATGCTATTTGAAAATCTTAAAAAAATCAAATACGTAATTTTTTTCATGTATATATTATATTGATACTTACTTGTGTAACTTTTCACGAAAAAATACGATTATATGTAGCCTACACGCAAATGAGAAAACATCTAAATGAATGATTGGTTATTTGTTGTTCACGGAAATAAGAAATTCTATTTTCACATTTATATGTAGGTCACACATGCTCGTTTTTTTGCAACGAAAAAAATAGGGCACTATTTCGGTGTTATAGCGGCACTATAGCGTATTTGGAAAGTGAATGCTATGCTATGCACATTTGGCTCGCTATGGCGCTAATCACGCTATTAGCGACGCTATACGCGCTATTTTTCGTAGCGTTATAGCGACACTATTTTTATAGCGTTGTAGAGCTGCTATTTTTTACAGGGAAATCTAGCAACCGACTAGCTATTTTAGATCTTTCGGCACAAGAGCTTCCTAAATCCCCATTCTAACCGTAGTTATTCAACCCATTGGAAACCACAGAAGCACATCGATAATTCTCACTCCTCCTCACACGACGCGTACATGTTGAAGAAGAAGAATCAACATCACAGCGAGTAAGAGCTACTGATGCAATTTGCCTAAGAAGAAGAAGAACTTGCTCGTGTATCAATGACGCGTTGGACCCGCCACTTTCCACCTTGCTTTTCGCTCTGTCCGGTGTCCCCGGAGCGTCCCTATGAAGCGGGACGGGCTCGAGATGACGGACATCGTATAGGGTAGCGTCGGACGGAAAGAGCCTTTGGGGCGTGAAAACGATAAAATGTCCGACGCGCCCCAAAAACTTTCGGGGGACGCGATTGGAGATGCTCTTAGGCCTCTTTGTGACCGCCTCACTTGGCTGTTGTTCCCCAACGAAACATCACCGATGAAAAATATTTTTTTAGTGCATCGCACATAATGTTAATTTCAAAACTGTCTCAATTTTTGCCGCAACGGTGATTTGTGCCATATAACCAACAATGTCAGAGTAGAACTTTTTTGTGTCTTTTTTCTTTATGACAAAATAGGTGCTTTATGTGATTCATCGCGCATGCTTTTTGAAAAACAAAAGGGCATGTTATGTACGAGGCAATCACACACATTTTCTTTAAATAAAATATGTATGATGTACGAGAAAGTCACACACAGTTTTAGAATAAAAATTGTGTGTGATATGCAATCTTAAGGTCAAATTAAACCTTCTTCCTTCATCATATATAAAAACAACTTCTTCCTTCTCATATTCAATTTCTAAATAGATAACAGTGCCACTGCCTTAGAACATGTACAATTGAGTGATGTCAACTTTATTTTAGAGTTGGTAGGTTTTTATTAGTTCGAGGTGAGTGGAGAAAAACAAAGTTGTTTTTTCTGAGCTAAGAGATAAATTCTTAAATAATAAGGGAGACTATTTACTACATTGTACTACCTATTTCCACTTAGCAATATAATTTTCTACAAACATTTAATTAATTGTTAGGGATGGTAACATGAATAATGGGCTGTAAAACTTATATTTATTGTCTTCTCTAGGTAATGTGCAAGACACTTTTTCTTTACTATTATACATGCTCTTCCATATGGTGCCCAAAATTCTGCACAGAAATCTGGCACAAAATTATTATTTTTGTTTTACAAAAGCAAAATTAGATTTTTGGCCCTTTCAGACAGCGAGACGTGCATATTTGTAGTGCCAATATGCCATGCCGGACGTCCTTGTCTCGCCGGCCCGCCTGGTTTCAGCACGCCGGTTCACGTACCGGAGAAATGAAAATTAAGTTCCCCACAAAGTTGTGAGTGGCAGCTAAACAGGACGAGACTACCCAACCGGCGGCCGCAGTGCCTTATCCACTGTGAAGCACACACGTACGTCTGTGTTTTTGAGTACAAACAACGCTAGGTCCTGGTTGCAGCAATGGCCTACATGGCAATGGTCTCTCTCGTTCCTGCTGCTTCTGCGCCCATGGCGGAGCTCCTGTTCTTGGCTTCACGCGGAGCGACTTCCCGCCGGACTTTGTCTTCGGAGCCGCCACATCCGCCTACCAGGTAAAATACTGTATAATGATAATGGCCCCACAGTAAAGATTAGTCTCCATTGGGCTGGTAGTATTTTGTTTCCTACTCGTACTTTAGTTAACCGTTCGGGGTTAATTTGCTTGTAGTACGAGGGCGCTGTAGCTGAGGACGGCAGGAGCCCAAGCATCTGGGACACCTTCACTCATGCAGGTAATTGACCTGTCAGAGTTTGGTACTGAATGCGAACTTGGGACTACGATAAGAACTGAACGCTGGATTTATGTATGTCAAGTTTTAGTTCTGAATTGACCGTCCTGATCACAGGGAAAATGGCGGACAAAAGCACAGGTGATGTCGCTGCCGACGGGTACCACAAGTACAAGGTACACGCTTCTAAATTTGATCTTCTTCTTTTTCCTGCATTCAGTTGTTGTGTTTTCCAGAATAAATATTCAAACATTCTGTTTTACCCATACATGATACGATTTTTCAGGATGATGTGAAGCTCATGGCTGACACGAACCTAGAGGCTTACAGATTCTCCATCTCATGGTCAAGGCTTATTCCAAGTATGAAATTTCATTATAGGCTTTCATTGCAGTACACTACAATTTTTTTTTACTGATTATCAGTTTTGAAATGACATTTGCAGATGGGAGGGGAGCTGTCAATCCAAAAGGGCTGGAGTACTACAACAGCCTTATAGATGCGGTAGTGCAACATGGTACCTTTTTTTTTTCTTTTTCTTTTTCTCTAGTCTCTGTATAAATTATATTGTACTGACAAAACAAAATTATTTTTTAATAACCTGCTAGTAAATGGCCAAAACAACAAAATCTGTCATGTTGCCTTTTCTTCTTTTCTCCACCATCTAAACCTATCTGTGTCTATCATGTTTCCTCAGGGATTCAAGTCCATATTATGCTTTACCACCTTGATTACCCTCAAATCCTGGAAGATGAGTATGGAGGATGGTTAAGCCATAGAATTGTGTAAGATCCCGGAATTTCTCCCTTGTAATGATGAAATTAGTCAAAATCCTAGAATGTTCGGAGGTTTCCTTGCTTTCCTAGTAATATTTTCTAACAGGTGGTGCTGCAAAATGCAGGGAGGATTTCACAGCATTCGCAGATATCTCGCTTCGGGGAGTTTGGAGACGGGGTTTCATCTTGGACTACGATAGATGAACCTAATGTCGGTGCGATCGGATCTTACGACAGCGGCATAATCGCACCGGGACATTGCTCCGATCCTTTTGGAATAACAAAATGTACCATTGGTGACTCAAGCTGTGGAACCATATATAGCAGCTCATAACATGCTACTGGCGCATGCATCGGCTACTCGACTTTATAGAGAAAAATATCAAGTGAGTATCATTGTTCCCACTATTAGAAATTGTGCCTTTCTGCAAACTCATTACTTCGTTTGTGTGGAAATAATAAGCTATTGAAATTTATATTGCCAAGTAAGACTAATTCAGAAAAAAAACAGTATTATCCTTCTATATTTTCAACAAGAGAGGTATTAAGTATGTTGGCATCTAGGATTAATATAGAAAAATCACTATCGTCTAACTGTATTGTTTAACTATATTTTCTGAACATATACTAAAATTTTGGAGTCGATCTCTACTACTCCCTCTGATCCATAATACATGTCATGGTTTTAGTTCAAATTTGGGAGTAGATCAAATTTGTTGGTATATGTTTTGATGTTCTCTTTTCTCGACATAAGGTCTGATTATTTTCTCATGATGCATACTCATATGAAAATGTTTATCTGTTTATAAAAAGAGATTTTCATGTAGGCCATTCAAAAGGGGGTTGTTGGCCTAAATATTTACTCTCTTTGGGCTTATCCTCTTAGCAACGCTACTTTGGATATAGAAGCAACTAAAAGACTTGTAGACTTCACATTTGGCTGGTATGTTGTTCTTACTCTATTTTTTGCTTCAGGAATGCTGAACTAACCAACTTATGGTTCCCTTTTTAGGGTACTAGAGCCCTTGATATCTGGAGATTATCCAGAAACAATGAAGAAGATTGTTGGTTCTCGTCTTCCAAAGTTCACAAGAACTCAGTCTGAAGCTGTAATTGGTAGTGCTGATTTCATCGGAATAAATCACTACTTTTCTGTCTATGTGAATGATCGCCCTTTAGACAAAGGTGTGCGCGACTATGCAGCTGACTTGTCAGTTAGCTACAAAAGTAAGCATCATTGCTTTAATGTTCATAGTTTTATAGCAGCTAGTAGTAATGGGTAATGTGATCCATTTATCTACTGAATATGTCGATGCAAACAAAGGCTCACACTGTCAACAAATCAAATGACGAGATTATTTTGTAACGCTTCTGAACCAGATTTATAATTTTCTTAGATTTTTTCTACTAATGGCTCATCTAACAAATTATATGTTTCTTTGACGCAGCATCTAAAAATGACCCGCCAGGCGGTAAGGTAAAGTTTTTCATGCAATTTTATGTCAGATACTAGACTGGGTTCAGCTATTTTGGGACATGAAAATCATCAAATTTGAATTTCTGATCTAACACGAGATACTTGACATTAATGAAATAGTTAAGCCTGAAGGTCACACAGTTGAACAAAATAATGGGATTGTGTCTATCTTGCAAGTTGTGACGTATAGACAACTTTTATGGAATGCAGTTTCCCCCACGTCTTATCCCACCGACCCCAGCGGATTGCAACTTGTGTTATTGTACCTGAAAGAAGCCTGCGGTGACATTCCCATTTATATCCAAGAGAATGGCAAGTCGATCTAGCTTCCATTTACATGATCTCCAAAGTTTTGGTTCAGCTATTCTTTTGTACGCCATCATTAAATTTGCACTTCATAAATGTTAGGTGATATATATCTTTTGCCCTCTCGTTCCTTCCTCTCTCTCTAGGCAGTGCATCTAGCAATGACACTCGGACGACACCGACAGGCTCGAGTACATGAAGAGCTACATAGAGGGAACATTGGCTGCATTAAGGTAGTAATAAATAATTAAAAATCCCTGACTTTTTTTTCCTTCAGCAATGTAGTTTCATGCATTTGGGCCGCCTTGTCAAAAAGATCTTCAGAGTTCAGACCAGGATGCTCTATTGCTCGCAGGAATGGAGCCAATGTGAAAGGCTACTTCATCCGGGCCTTCTTGGACGTCTTCGAGTTCCTGGCAGGGTACCGGACACGTTACGGCCTGTACCGTGTTGACTTTGACGAAAAGGCACTACCACGCCAGGCTAGGCTCTCCGCTCGCTGGTACTCTGCCTTCTTGAAGAACAAGGGTATCCATGTTCAGAGTGACCTCAACAATCCAGGATCGGATGCTGAACAATGAGTTAGCTCACTCTGTACAAAGTTTATAACTTGGGGTCAACGTCATATATACGGTTATTACATACGGATAAAAAAAAATTACATACGGATAGATATACGATCCGTGTAGTTCTCTCTTGTTTCTTTCTTGGGAGAGCCAATAAATAAGAGAGCAGTACATGCATCATGATCAAGGAAAAAAATAGCGCGCTATAACAAAATAGCGTGGGTCTAAAAATACGCTATTAGCATGCTATAGCGTGCTATTAACACGAATAGCGCGCTATAGCGCCGAAATAGCGTAGCGTCGGCTCTTCAGATATGCTATAGCGTGCTATTAGCGTTGGAATAGCGCGCTATTTTTTTCCATGATCATGATACATTGATCCATATATACTTTGTATGACAGATAGCAGATCTAACAAAAAAAAAAAAAGACAGCTTGTATTGTCTCGATTGGATTCAATTCACTTCTTTGGAGGTTAAATTTGAAGAATTATTATGTGTGCTTTTTTCAGATATTACATGTAAACCAGCCAACTACTCGAATTGAGTAGATACGTGTTTTGGGATAGTCATTCAGATCCATTTTGGATAGTCATTCAGATCCATTTGTCTGCCCATGTTGGGCATGCAGATCTTATCTTTGCAAGAAAATTGTGTAAATTTGAAGTGACCAAACAGCAAAATTATAATTTTGTTTTCAAACGTTGATCAGAAAAAATAAAATAAAAGGTTATGTTATTTCAACCACAGGAGAAGTTAAAAGATTGGGCCACGTAAATTGGAGAGACCAGCAACTAAGATATCATCAGACAAACTTCTGCAATCAAGATGACAGAAAGATATAAAAGAAAAAGTAATACTCCATAAACACTGTTCAACAGCTATTAGGCTGGTGCCAACGCGGGCGGTAGCCGGGGCGCTACCGCCCGGGGCGGGCGGGAGGCGGGCTGGAGGCGGGCGGGACGGGAGGGAGGGGCGCCGGCGGGGCGCCCGGCGGTAGCGCCCGCTCCCGCCCGGCCGGCGCCCGCGTTGGCGGCGGGAGGGAGGCGGGAGAGGGGCGGGAGGCGGGGCGGCGCGATGGCGGGGTGGGGCGGGAGGCAGGCGGGCGGGAGGCGGGCTGGAGGCGGGCGAGAGGCGGGCTGGAGGCGGGCTGGAGGCGGGCGAGAGTGGGCGGGAGCGGGGCGGGAGTGGGGCGGCAGTGCCAACGGCTAGCTGACGTGCCGCGACGCGATTGGTCCACGTCAGCTAGCCGTTGCTGGTTCAAATTTTCAGCTCCACCCCTATAAATACCCCCATATACCCCCATATTTTTCACTCACACTCCACACTCATCTCATCTCCATTCATCACCTTCCCTCTCTCAACTTCTCCACCATGTCCGGTTGGACTCCACCAGATTTTTCGTTCACGGATCTGATGCAAGACGGGTCACCAATAGACCTCGAAGGTGCCTCTCCGACGCATCGTCGCAGCAATGTAGCTTCTTCGCCGATTCCCCGAGTTTTATGGTCCCCCGGCGCACCACCTCCGGGGCCATATGGCTCATACGCTCCACCTCCGGCGCCTCCGGGGCCATATGGTTCATTTCTTCCGCCTCCGTATCCATACCCCCAAGCACCTCCAAATGCTCCGGCGCCTTCGAGTGGCATTGTACCCCCGTACCCACCACCTTCGTACGGGTCATACCCTCCACCTCCGTATCCATACGCGCCATATGGTCCGTACCCCCCACCACCTTCCGAAGCTCCAAGCTCCGAGTCCAATGCCGCGGAAACAATCGTACCACCGCGTGCAAAGAGGCTTGACTGGACTGTCCCGGAAGAGGAGAAACCGGTACTTTACAAACCCATCACATATTTATTGCATTATTGGTTCTTGCTAGGATTTGTCACTAACAATATCTATTTCGGGGTAGGTTAATGCTTGGCTTTTCAACTCCAAGGACTCTGTTGCCGGTAATTGCAAGACCGGCACTAGTTTTGGGGTGGGATAGCTGCAACCTTCAACTCTACCGCAGATCCTTCCCGTCATCGGACCTCGAAGCAGCTGAAGGATCATTGGAACGCCTACAACAAGGAGGTGTCCCTGTTCAACGCATACCACATCCAAGAAACAAATATGCGTCAGAGTGGAGCAGACGATGATATGGTCATGAAGGCGGCAATGGAGAGGTACGCCGCAGACAAAAGAGTGACGGGGCCGTTCGGAAAGCTCCACTGGTGGAATGCTGTAAAAAATGAAGCGAAGTGGAAAGGACAACATGGTCCTGGTAGTGGAACCGACTCCAGTTCCAAGAGAATCCGTCTAGGACCTGATGGTGAGTTCAGCTCTAGCGACGCGACAGGCGACACGGAGGAAGAGCGTCCAATGGGCCGCGATAGGGCCAAGACCGCGGTACGTAAGGGCAGGAGGAAGGGGAAGGAAACCTCATCAAGCAGTGAGGTAGGAAGTAAATCCTTCGCGATGAGTACCATGATGAAGAGTTTAGTGAAGGCTAAGCTATTCAAGCAATGGAACAAAATGAAAGACCGATCAACCGTCGACATGAACGAAGCAGAAAAGCGCAAACATGCGAAGGCCATGAAGATGGTGGAAAAAGAGCTTGGTCTGGAAGATGATGACGACGAGGAGGAGGAGCAGAACCAAGAGGAAGAAGAGTAGAATTTTTATTTATTATGTAATTTTTAATATTTATTATGCAATTTATTAATTATTATGTAATCGGAAATATTTTAAGTTGAATAAAATATTTTCTTGCATTATTTTGAATGTCTAAACAAAATCGAGTGAAATAACTTAATGTAGAAAAGAAATGGTGATGTGGAGGAGAGAGAAGTGAGAGTGGGGACTATAGCCCATGCATTGGCACCGTGTGGTGAGAGTGGGGTGAGAGTGGGGTGAGAGTGGGCCAAAAGCTGACGTGGCGGGGCGGGAGCGGGGCGGTGCGTTGGCACCAGCCTTACATGTGAACGAGTTGGTCACTTTGCTTTCTCCGGAGAAGGCTGCTGCTCCTCCCTTATAAATAAAGGAAAGATAAACTTTGCCTCTATGTACAAGAGTGCAGCTGTTGCACCAAGCGTGCCCGTGACTATTTTAAATAGATGTTTCTCTACAAATTCAATAGTAGAGCTGCAGATGAAAAAATTAATTTGTTAGAAAACTAATTCTGAGAGAAACTGCAAGAAAAAACAATATAACATAATGAATTACACTGGTGCAGGGCCAGGAGTTCGCCCAAGCAGGTGGAGCAGCTTCTTATTCTCAAGCTCCATATGGAGCACTTTGGATGATCTGCCTGTGGCGGAGCAAATGAAGCAACTCTTTTTTCTTTTCCTGGATTTGCCTGGTAAGGGTAAGCGTTGGTTCTGCATTATTTGTGGGAAGATGCTGTTGTGGCCACGCAAAGAGAGTTAGATAGTTATGCCGAGAATTTTGATAGTACATATTAAGATTACACTGCAAGAAAGTTCGGTTAAACACAGAACATAGTACATAACAGGAAGAATTGTAAATGTTGCATATGCAAAAACTAGTTAGTCAATTAACATATTATTAATTACTGTATTCCGCTAGCGATTTGTTTCTGCCAATAAATATGGTATTTAGAAGCCCATAAAAAAACGAGGCCTAAAGAGTAAGTTTCTAAGGGGAACCCTAGATCTGATTTTGCTAATTTCACACGATATAATAAGAGTGTGTATACCTTGTTATTATTAAGAAGGTTTGGTGATTCTGAGGAACTGAACCGGCGAAGTGAGCTACGTCCATGGCTAATCCTTTGCAGCAGCCGCCTCTGTTCCTCCTTGAGGGCCGTCGTAAAATACGAATTCGGTCGCTCAAAGGCGCGACCGCAGACCTTCGTCGCAGGCTCGCAGCAGATCGAAGCGCTGCCGCTGCCATTGGAGAGGGGATTATTCAGATCTCGATCTACCTAGGATTGTTGTCGCCACCGAGTTCCTCGATACCAAAGTCTCCCCCATCATATATCCTACGGGCTAGCCTAGGGTTTGCCCGCATCTAACTGGAGCACGGCCCGCTAGTACGAAACCGTGTAGTTTTCGTGTCCGTCTCCGTCCGCCGGGGGTCCTATCCGTGCAGTATCCGATACCGGTACGGCGACAAAGTGCAGTATCCGCGCTTCCTAGGTACGTGCTAGCTCGAAGGTCGGATTCACTTCCTTTCTGAATCAATTTTTCCCTTAGATTTTCCAAACATCTTGCACAACTATGCTGTGTTCCCGTGGGCTTCTTGGTCTGGATGGGAAAGTGGATGTGGAAAAAGCGAGGTGGTTGCAAGGTCGCTGGAGGATGCATAAGGTCGCCGAGGCCGGCATGAACGGCGAGGCTCGGCTCAGGCTTTTGTGCTCCAGCTACTGCGCTAGCCCGTTCCTGGTGAATGGGCAGATCAGACCAACATGCGCTTGCACGTACGTTCCCGGGGGCAGATCAGCCCAGCGCCACCCTGGAGAGATGCACTAGCTACAAAGCTTCTCCAGTTTTGATTGAGCAAGATCACCAATCAAACAAATCAATTGCTCTCTGTCTGATCTCTTCTTATCTATTCTATCTACTTATGTTTGTACCAACTGGCGATAATAGTCACAGCACGGAGCAGCCGTCGAAGTGAGTGTGGGCACAGGGTTAGGGCTCATAACATAAACTACGGCTGCATGGTTCCGGCCATGGAAATCTTCCCAGACGAGAAACCACCTAGGCCGCGACTCCAGGACCTGTGCATGGGTGCTAAGTGATTTATCACTCTCTCTCATTGATGGAATAAATTATTAACATGTGCATGGGTGCAATGATGCTTGAAAATTCTACATACACAGTGATACTAATAATGATGTGAGGGTAGTGTCTAAAAGCTAATTTCCAAACACAAACTGTTATGTAGTCTGGATTGTTAGGCAGGTTTGTAATTTGTTTTCACTGTGGATTTTATGTCGACGAGATCTTTAAAACTAGATCTCACATGATAAAAATTATAGTATATAAACTATCCTATATCAGCCTCTATAATTCGTTTTCACTGTACTCCAATTGCAACTGCAACTATTAAATTATTTTTAATGTTATGGATTAACCTGGTGGCTTTTTTCCTTAACCTTGCATCTTGCTTTTAGTATATAACAGATTTGTCAACCTCTATGTTATACCAAGTGACAACTTTACTTGTAAATATGTGGTCGACTTCATGAATCAGGAGGCAACTTTAAAGCCAAAAACAATTTATCCAAACATACCTACCAGGTCTAGTCTGGAACATTTCATGGAGACAAAGTCCACAATGAAAACGATCTTCGATTGGATTAAGGTGCGAGAGGTACGTGGTTTCGAAGTCCAGAATAAGAAAACGGATTTGCTAATTCTTAGCTTAGGGCACAGTCGATTTTCTAACCGTTAGATTATGCACAGATATTCGTGTAAATTATGGGCCAGCCCGGTAAAATTGGAAAGGAAAATGCGTTACACAAGATTTGAACGCAACCTCCAGCACATGTCCCGATTACTGAAGCCAACAGGACGAATGCCTTATTTAGTAGATTTGTGATGAAAATTTATCATAATATGTGAAGTCTCGTGTTTTCTGTTTTTCCATTTCATTTTTTTGTTTTTTTCTGCATAATGTATAAACTTTTTTGCGATAGACCAATGATTTTTTTTAGTTGCAAATCAAGTTGCAACTGAGATTTTTCTTTTTTGCATTTGGAAGGTTAGTTGCAACTTAGATTTTCTTTAGTTACAAGTGGAGTTGCAACTGAGATTTTTTTGTAATTGCATGTAGAGTTGCAACTGAGATTTTGAAGTTGCAAGTGGAGTCGCAAGTTAGATTTGTTTTGCAGTTAGAAATGGAGTTGCAACCAAGATTTCTTTTTCCGTTAGAAGTGGAGTTGCAACTAAAATT
This sequence comes from Lolium rigidum, assembly GCF_022539505.1. Classification (NCBI taxonomy): domain Eukaryota; kingdom Viridiplantae; phylum Streptophyta; class Magnoliopsida; order Poales; family Poaceae; genus Lolium; species Lolium rigidum. The sequence goes on along the minus strand of NC_061513.1, from coordinate 39,297,228 downwards.
ATTCTAGTTGCAACCGAGATTTTCTCCAGTTGCAAGTGCGATTGCAACCAAGATTTTCTCCAATTACAAGTGTAATTGGATCTACGTTTTTGTTGTTGTTGCAAATATGGTTGCAACTAGAATTTTATCTAATTGCAAATGTAGTTGCTCTTGCACGCTTTATTATGATTGCAGGCTGATATTTAAAGTGGCCAATCTCCAATGCGTTTGATTTGTCAGATCTAACATGTGAATATAATTGAACAAAGTCCTTGCATATGTCTAATCAACTTCACAGCAAAAACCTAGCGGTAAGCTCCCGCCATCCGACCCATGACACCTGGATCGAATCCTAGCTATGTTGATTTTAATTTCGTTTTTACCTCACGCGCTCGATAAATAGGCCGGCCCACAACCACGTGCCCTTCAGAATGAAATCCGAGCTAATTGTAGCCCGAATCAACTTTTACAGAGCTCTAAGCTAATTCTGAGTAGAGTGAGATTTAGAGAGACCCATAAGAGAAATCGTTTGATGATATCATCATTGTTGTTAGCAGTATAAACATGCAAATATAATACTTCCTTTGTCTAAAAATAAGTGATTCAACTTTTTCTAGATACGGATCTACACATTAAAAACCGCGTCTAGATACAACCATATCTAGATAAACTTGAGTCACTTATAGCTGGGCATGAAACCGAACTAAAGCATGTGGACGTGGAGGGCGTCTGTGGAAGAGTAATCCTTCTTATCCTGACAGACAACACAACACATAAAACCTCCCGGTTTGTTTTCCACGGCGACTTGTAGAAAACTTTTCAGACCCTCAATGTACTTGTCACTGCGTCGGTTGATGTATGTCCATTGCCGGCTCATGTGCATTATACAATTAAGTACATCAAAAACCATTACAGGAAATTATGACTAATGAAGCGATGTACATCGACATATACATTTTATCAATGACGGATAAAAGGATAAAGTTATTAACCTCAATCGAGAGGGAAAAATGAGGAGAAATCAAGTGTGGCTCGAGCACTTCAATATCAAATTTGTATTGTGTGATCTCTAGTGAAACATGCTTTGAGCCATTTCATCAAACACATCTTGTGTATGAGAAGAGAAAACCAACCAACATACACCTCTTATGCTTGGAAATGAAAAAAACAAGTGTGACTCAAAACTTGGGTTGGGCTGGAGTATATATAGAGATGGATAGGTAGTCCGGATTGGTGATACCAACCGGACCTAAAGGTGATCGCACCCGTCGCATCTCCTTTAGGCCCCGATCGAACCAGGACTAAAGCTTCCCGCGTGTTCTAGCCATTGGAACCGGGACTATTGCAATAATCGCGAATCAAATAGCGATCGGGACTAGTGCTTCTTGCAGTTCCGAACGAAAGATCAATTTTCTACTAATGTGACATTCAGGGAGACCCATAAGAAAAATCGTTTGATGATATCATCGTTGTTGTCACTAGTATAAACATGCAAATATAATACTGTACTTGTAAGAGATATGACGCTGAAAGGCTCTCAATGACAATTTATACTGAAAGACGTTAACTCATTGTGCCCCGTAGGCTTGCCGCGTTCTTGTTTCAGATGAAACGGCCTAGGCCGGGCTATCCCGGCCGTCGAAGAAATCCTAGCCCGGAAACATTTAAAACCAAACATGAAACGTGACATGAGCCGGCCGGCCACCGCCTGCTCTGGCGGACAGCGCCGGATGCTTCGTGCTCATCGTCCAAACTCCAAAGCAACAAAAGTTTTTGCGAGGAACGCATCTGCAAAAGCAAATACTAGCCGCAATGCAACATCATCGTTGCTGTATATAAGTAGCCAGCTAAAGCCAACCAACAAACCAGAGAAATAAGATGGCGGCAGCAGCAAGCAGCATGATCGGGGAGGAGCGGTGGAGCCTGGCTGGCAAGACCGCGCTTGTCACTGGAGGAACTAAAGGGTTGGGGCGCGCGATCGTGGAGGAGCTCGCCGGGTTCGGTGTCCGCGTGCACACCTGCGCCCGGAGCGACGCCGACCTGCGGGAGCGCCTGCGCGGATGGGATGCCGACGTCGACGACGGCCGGCTGCGCGCGCGTGTCACTGCCTCCGCCTGCGACGTCTCGGTGCGCGCCGACAGGGAGGCGCTGATGGCCACGGCTCGCACCGAGCTAGGCGGGAAACTGGACATCCTCGTCAACAACGCCGGCCAGATAATGTTCCACCCCGCCATGGAGAGCACGCCGGATGACTACGCGCGCCTCATGGCCATCAACCTCGAATCCTGCTTCCACCTCTCCCAGCTCGCGCACCCGCTGCTTCTCCTCGCTGGCGGCGGAGCGGTGGTGAACGTGTCATCCATCAGTGGGCTCATCGCGTACCCGCAGCTTTCGGTGTACTCGGCGACCAAGGGCGCCATGAACCAGCTCAGCCGGAGCCTTGCCGTGGAGTGGGCGCGCGACGGCATCCGCGTCAACTGCGTCGCGCCGGGGGGCATCCGGACGGACCTCGTGAGCAGCAGTGGCATCCATCTTGACGCGGAGACGGCTCGGAAGCTCGGCGAGGCAGAGAGCGCGCGCGTCGCCTTTGGACGCATGGGCGAACCCGAGGAGGTGGCGTCGCTCGTCTCGTTCCTGTGCATGCCGGCCGCGTCGTACATCACCGGACAGGTCATCTGCGTCGACGGTGGCCGCACAATAGCTGCCTAGACTAGGATTTCATGGCTGGCTGCCACGGCTCCATTAAACTGTTTCTTCACCCATGTGTGCGGCTGGTAAAAAAATAAAATAAGCACCTTCGTTCCATCTTATAATCTTAACACTTACCAAAATGAACGACATGCATGTGAACTGAACTATTGTTCATGTTGAACCAATACGCTGAGCTTTATTTTTCTGACTAGGGATGTAAACGCAATAACGCATCTGTTTTAAGGATCTATTAGTCACTTTTGCTTCAGTGCGCCTCATTGGCCAAAACTTAATTTGTGTCAAACTCAAACCCGTGGATGGCGAGGATGAACTCGTGGGCAGCCAGGATTAACCCACGTGGGTTTGTAACCGGGGGCACGTTCGTCCGCTTGGAACTGGTTATGGCTGGCGATGATCTTGTTGGAGGCATTGTTTTGAGAGCAGAGACCAGACCTTGGATTTTCACCCTGAAAGGTAGGACTCTGAATTAGTTTACTAGGCTTACCCTGTGTAGTTGGATTCCAAATTGGGCTGTAGTTTACTAGGCTTGTAACATCAATGTTTGTGGCCTCCGAAGCTTGCACTACTGGCCTTTTACTGTTTAGAGAGTACCCAGAACAAGTAAGAGTGTGAACGTAGTTCTGAAAAAAGATTGAAGATGGAACACGGAAAATTTAAAGGCAAATGTACCTACCGGTGTTATATCTACCATCCACTCCCTGCTTTAAAATTAGTGTGGATTTTGACATTTGTATAATATAAAACTAATAATTGAAACACAAGTGAAATTTTTGTGAAACTAAAGTGATACATAAAAAGTATTGTGAAACATTCTGACAAAAAGTGAAACGGATGATGTCACTGCTGACATCACTAGGATTTGTTTCACAAAATATTCGTCTTTCAGTTATGTTTTAATTATGCTGTAGATTTGTTTCATAATTTTGTCGAAGGATTGGTCAATACATAGCTGATGTCACTATTGATATCACTCATGTAGGTGTAGTGGGCTTTAAAAAGAGGTTTTCTATTGAAGATGCCTCTATTGTACTCTCACAATCATCATGACCAATATTATTTCTAAGGTCACAGGCTCTCCAGAGAAGAAGAAGAATTAGACGGTGTGAATCTTTGTTCAAGTTCGCGAGTAATATCAGTAGCCAATCACGTGCAGTAAACTTGAACTGTTATTTATCCGGCAAGCTCCAAATTTCTATCATTTTATATCTGAGCGCTCTCGCTTTTGTGCACGCTACGGTGGCGTGGTAGTTGCTTTCCTCATCAGTACCACAAATGTTGCAGGTGATGTCTGCTTCAAGGGTCTACACCATTTATTCTTTTTAGTAGCCAGGTCATCAGAAGCACATCTCCAAGCAAAAATGCGAACTTTGTTCGGTACCTTGTGATAACGCGTGAAGTACATATCCGTTGGGAACCCCAAGAGGAAGGTGTGATGCGTACAGCAGCAAGTTTTCCCTCAGTAAGAAACCAAGGTTATCGAACTAGTAGGAGATGAAGGCCACGTGAAGGTTGTTGGTGAAGGAGTGTAGTGCGGCGCAACACCAGGGATTCCGGCGCCAACGTGGAACCTGCATAACACAATCAAAATACTTTGCCCCAACTTAACAGTGAGGTTATCAATCTCACCGGCTTGTTGTAAACAAACGATTAAACGTATGGTGTGGAGAATGATGTTTGTTTGCAAAGAACAATAGAGAACAGAGATTGCAGTAGGTTTTATTTCAGATGTAAAAGAATGGACCGGGGTCCACAGTTCACTAGTGGTGTCTCTCCAATAAGATAAATAGCATGTTGGGTGAACAAATTACAGTTGGTCAATAGACAAATAGAGAGGGCATAACAATGCACATACATATCATGATGACTACTATGAGATTTACTTAGGGCATTACGACAAAGAACATAGACCGCTATCCAGCATGCATCTATGCCTAAAAAGTCCACCTTCGGGTTAGCATCCGCACACCTTCCAGTATTAAGTTGCAAACAACAGACAATTGTATTAAGTACTGTGCGTAATGTAAACAATACAAATATCCTTAGACAAAGCATTGATGTTTTATCCCTAGTGGCAACAGCACATCCACAACCTTACGGGTTGCTGTCACTCCCCCAGATTCAATGGAGACATGAACCCACTATCGAGCATAAATACTCCCTCTTGGAGTCACAAGTATCAACTTGGCCAGAGCCTCTACTAGCAACGAGAGAGCATGCAAGATCATAAACAACACATATATGATAGATCGATAATCAACTTGACATAGTATTCCATATTCATCGGATCCCAACAAACACAACATGTAGCATTAGAAATAGATGATCTTGATCATGATAGGCAGCTCACAAGATCTAAACATGATAGCACAAGAGGAGAAGACAACCATCTAGCTACTGCTATGGACCCATAGTCCAAGGATGAACTACTCACGCATCAGTCCGGAGGCGGGCATGGTGATGTAGAGCCCTCCGGTGATGATTCCCCTCTCCGGCAGGGTGCCGGAGGCGATCTTCAGAATCCCCCGAGATGGGATTGGCGGCGGCGACGTCTCAGTAACTTTTCCCGTATCGTGGCTCTCGGTACTAGGGTTTTCGCGACGGAGAGATTATATAGGCGAAGGGGCAGAGTCAGGGGACGCTCGAGGGGCCCACCCCATAAGGCGGCGTGGCCAGGGGTGGGGCCGCGCCCCCCTGTGGTGTGGCCGCCTCGTCACTCCTCTTCGTCTCCTCTTCGGACTTCTGGAAGGCTCCGTGGAAAATAAGACCGTGGGCTTTTGTTTCGTCCAATTCCGAGAATATTTCCTGTGTAGGATTTCTGAAACCAAAAACAGTAGAAAACAGGAACTGGCGCTTCGGCATCTTGTTAATAGGTTAGTGCCGGAAAATGCATCAAAATGATATAAAGTGTATGTAAAACATGTGAATATTGTCATAAAACTAGCATGGAACATAAGAAATTATAGATACGTTTGAGACGTATCAAGCATCCCCAAGCTTAGTTCCTACTCGTCCTCGAGTAGGTAAACGATAACAAGGATAATTTCTGAAGTGACATGCTACTATCATAATCTTGATCAATACTATTGTAAATCATATGAGATAAATGAAGTGATTCAAAGCAATGGTAAAGATAATGACTAAACAACTGAATCATATAGCAAAGACTTTTCATGAATAGTACTTTCAAGACAAGCATCAATAAGTCTTGCATAAGAGTTAAATCATAAAGCAATAGATTCTTAATAGAAGGTTTTGAAACAACACAAAGGAAGATTTAAGTTTCAGCAGTTGCTTTCAACTTTCAACATGTATATCTCATGGATAATTGTCAATACAAAGTAATATGATGAGTGCAAATAAGCAAGTATGTAAGAATCAATGCACACAGTTGACACAAGTGTTTGCTTCTAAGATGGAAAGAAGTAGGTAAACTGACTCAACATAAAGTAAAAGAAAGACCCTTCGCAGAGGGAAGCAGGGATTACTCATGTGCTAGAGCTTTTTATTTTGAAAACATGGAAACAATTTTGTCAACGGTAGTAATAATTCATATGTGTTATGCATAAAACCTCCTATAAGTCGCAAGCCTCATGCATCAAATACCAATAGTGCTCGCACCTTGTCCTAGTTAGCTTGGATTTCCATGGATTATCATTGCATTACATATGTTTCAACCAAGTATCACAAAGGGGTACCTCTATGCCACCTATACAAAGGTCCAAGGAGATAGATCGCATTTGATTTCTCAATTTTGATAGATCTCAACTTGAGGACATCCATACCGGGACAACATAGAAAACAGATAATGGAGTCCTCTTTAATGCTTAAGCATTCAACAACAGATAATATTATCATAAGAGATTGAGGATTAATGTCCAAGCTGAAACTTCCACCATGATACATGGCTTTGGTTGGCGGCCCAATGTTCTTCTCTAACAATATGCATACTCAAACCATTTAACTCATGGCAAATCTCCCTTACTTCAGACAAGACGAACATGCATAGCAACTCACACGATATTCAACAAAGGTGTAACAGGTTGATGGCGTCCCCAGAAACATGGTTACCGCTTGATGTCTACGCACACTCCTTTTCCTGTAGACAGTGTTGGGCCTCCAAGAGCAGAGGTTTGTAGAACAGCAGCAAGTTTTCCCTTAAGTGGATCACCCAAGGTTTATCGAACTCAGGGAGGAAGAGGTCAAAGATATCCCTCTCAAGCAACCACCGCAATCACGATACAAGAAGTCTCTTGTGTCCCCAACACACCTAATACACTTGTCGGATGTATTGGTGCACTAGTTTGGCGAAGAGATAGTGAAATACAAGTGGTATGAATGAATATGAGCAAGTAGTAACGGTGCCGAGAAAATAGCTTGTCTGGCGTGCGGTTGATGGTAGTAATATTGCAGGAAGTAAAGATGCGATAAAACAAGTAAATAAGCGATGATTGCAGTATTTGGAAACAAGGCCTAGGGATCATACTTTCACTAGTGGACACTCTCAACATTGATCACATAATAAAACCACTCTACACTCTCTTGTTGGATGATGAACACCATTAATTGTGTAGGGCTACAAGAGCACCTCAATGCCGGAGTTAACAAGCTCCACAACATTCGATGTTCATATTTAAATAACCTTAGAGTGCATGATAGACCAACGCAATTATACCGAGTACTAACATAGCATGCACACTGTCACCATCAAGCTATGAAAGGGGGAATAGATCACATCAATACTATCATAGTAATAGTTAACTCCATAATCTACAAGAGATTACAATCATAAACTACGCCAAGTACTACATGATGCACACACTGTCACCATTACATCATGGAGGAGGAATAGACTACTTTAATAACATCACTAGAGTAGCACATAGATTAATAGTGATATAAAGCACATTGCAATCATAAAGGAATATAAATAAGCACTTCACTATGCTATTCTGAATTACTCTCTGGTAAGATAACGAACACTAATTCATCATGTAGGCAAACCTTAAAGATGTATCCCCAAGTACTAATAAACACCCCACGCTGTCACTGTGAGCATTCATAGGAGGTACTAACACACCACAATTTCATAGAGACATCCAACTCAAATCATAACTCGGTGAATAAGTATTCTGTGAAATATAGCCTAAGAGACCCACACGGTGCACACACTGTCACCTTTACACACGTGGGACAAGGCGTCCCCGGAGATCACATAAGTAAAATCCACTTGAATAGCATAACGACATCTAGATTACAAGCTCATCATATGGATCGCAATCATGCAAAGCAACTCATGAGATCATTGTATTGAAGTACATAGGAGAGAGAGATGAACCACATAGCTACCGGTACAGCCCTTAGCCTCGATGGAGAACTACTTCCTCCTCATGGGAGACAGCAGCGGTGATGAAGATGGTGGTGGTGTCGATGGAGATGCCTTCCGGGGGCACTTCCCCGTCCCGGCGGCGTGCCGGAACGAGACTTCTGTCCCCCAGATCTTGGCTTCGCGATGGCGGCGGCTCTGGAAGGTTTCTCGTACCGTGGCTTTTCCGTCTCGAGGTTTTAGGTCAGGGAGGCTTAAATAGGCGAAGAGGCGGAGTCGGAAGGGCTACGGAGCCGCCAGACAATAGGGGGGCGCGCCCCCCCTTGGGCCGCGCCGCCACCTTGTGTGGGGCCCACCTAGCTCTCCTCTGGCCCATCTCCGGTGTTCTGGAAGCTTCATGGAATTAAAAGGTGCTGGGCGTTGATTTCGTCCGATTCCGAGAATATTTCCTTACTAGGATTTCTGAAACCAAAAACAGCAGAAAACAGGAACTGGCACTTCGGCATCTCGTCAATAGGTTAGTTCCGGAAAACGCATAAATATGACATATAATGTGTATAAAACATGTGAGTATCATCATAAAAGTAGCATGGAACATAAGAAATTATAGATACGTTTGAGACGTATCACAGCTCAACAAACAACTTATAAGAAATAAGATACATAAGCGACATATTCTTTACCACAATAGTTTTTTAGGCTACTTTCCCATGAGCTATGTATTGCAAAGACAAGGAATGAAATTTTTTAAAAGGTAGCACGTAAGCAATTTACTTTGGAATGGCAGAAAAATACCACATAGTAGGTAGTTATTGTGGACACAAATGGCATAGGTTTTGGCTCAAGGTTTTGGATGCACGAGAAGCATTCCCTCTCTGTACAAGGCTTTGGCTAGCAAGGTTGTTTGAAGCAAACACAAGTATGAACCGGTACAGCAAAACTTACATAAGAACATATTGCAAGCATTATAAGACTCTACACTGTCTTCCTTGTTGTTCAAACACTTTTACCAGAAAATATCTAGACTTTAGAGAGACCAATCATGCAAACCTAATTTCAACAAGCTCTACGGTAGTTCTCCATTAATAGGTTTAAACTACATGATGCAAGAGCTTAAACATGATCTACTTGAGAGCTCAAAACAATTGCCAAGTATCAAATTATTCAAGACAATATACCAATTACCACATGAAGCATTTTCTGTTTCCAACCAAATAGCAATAAACGAAACGACTTTCAACTTCGCCATGAACATTAAAAGTAAAGCTAAGAACACCAGTGTTCAATATGAAAAAGCGGAGCGTGTCTTTCTCCCACACAAGGAATGCTAGGATCCGAATTTATTAAAAAAAAAAAGCACACAGACGCTCCAAGTAAAGCACATAAGATGTGACGGAATAAAAATATAGTTTCACTAGAAGTGACCTGATAAGTTGTTGATGAAGAAGGGGATGCCTTGGGCATCCCCAAGCTTAGATGCTTGAGTCTTCTTGAAATATGCAGGGATGAACCACGGGGGCATCCCAAGCTTAGACTTTTCACTCTTCTTAATCATATTATATCATCCTCCTCTCTCGACCCTTGAAAACTTCCTTCACACCAGACTCAAAACAATCTCATTAGAGGGTTAGTGCGCATAATCAAAAATTCACATGTTCAGAGAGGACACAATAATTCGCAACACTTCTGGACATTACCCAAGGCTAATGAAAGTTAATGGAGCAAAGAAATCCACTCAACACAGTAAAAGAGGCAATGTGAAATAAAAGGCAGAATATGTCAAAACAGAACAATCCGTAAAGACGAATTTTTTCGAGGCACTTAACATACTCAGATGAAGAAGCTCAAATTGAATGAAAGTTGCGTACATATCTGAGGATCACGCATGAATTTTTGCAGAATTGTTAGGTTCTCCTACAGAGAGATCTACTCAAATTCGTGACAGCTAAAAATCTGTTTCTCCGCAGAAATCCAAATCTAGTATCAACTTTACTATCAAAGACTTTACTTGGAACAATAATGCAATAAAGTAAAGATACAAAGGTATTGCTACAGTAGTAACAAGCACCTTGACTCAAATATAAAACAGAAATTGCAGAAATAAAATAATGGGTTGTCTCCCATAAGCGCTTTTCTTTAACGCCTTTCAGCTAGGCGCTGAAAGTGTAAATCAAGTACCATCAAGAGAAGAAGCATCAACAGAGGAGTTGGGGTTTTTCTCAACAATGCATTGTATCTTATCTATGTAAGTTTCAGAAGCTCCTCTTTCATTACTTTTAGGCTTACTATCCTCCTCAAATAAATTTTCAGGAACAATCCAATCAAAATTCTTTTCTAGTGCCTCATGCATTCCTATGAGCTTATAAGGTATTGGTACTTTAGTCTCCCCCTCACAATTAGCTTCATTAGTGTACTTTAGCCTATCTTTTTCCATCTTTTCAAGGGTATTTGCAAAATTGGTATAAAAGCTAAGCATCTTATGTTGAATAAAGACTTTCTAGCCTCTCTAGCTACATCACCAAATTCTTTAAGAAGGGTTTCTAAAACAAAATCTTTCTTCTCTCCTTCTTCCATATCATAGAGTGTAAGAAACATATGTTGCATTATAGGATTAAGATTAACAAATCTAGCTTCCAACATGTGCACTAAAGAGGCAGTAGCAATTTCATAAGTAGGAGCAAGTTCTACTAAGGATCTATCTTCAAAATCTTTAACCGTACTAACATGAGTGAAAAATTCTTCTATATTATCTCTTCCAATGATAGACCCACGCCCTAGTGGTATATCTTTCAAAGCGAACTTAGGACGAAGCATGATGAAATAAACAAAGGTAAACTGATAAATAAAGTAAATGCAAGTAACTAATTTTTGTGTGTTTTTGATATAAAGAAAGCAAACACGACAGAAAATAAAATAAAGTAAAGCAAGACAATAAACAAAGTAAAGAGATTGGATGTGAGAGACTCCGCTTGCAGCGTGTCTTGATCTCCCGGCAACGGCGCCAGAAAAATAGCTTGATAACGCGTGAAGCACATGTCCGTTGGGAACCCCAAGAGGAAGGTGTGATACGTACAGCAGCAATTTTTCCCTCAGTAAGAAACCAAGGTTATCGAACCAGTAGGAGATGAAGGCCACGTGAAGGTTGTTGGTGAAGGAGTGTAGTGCAGCGCAACACCAGGGATTCCGGCGCCAACGTGGAACCTGCACAACACAATCAAAATACTTTGCCCCAACTTAACAGTGAGGTTGTCAATCTCACCGGCTTGCTGTAAACACAGGATTAAAAGTATGGTGTGGAGAATGTTGTTTGTTTGCAAAGAACAACAGAGAACAGAGATTGCAGTAGGTTGTATTTCAGATGTAAAAGAATGGACCGGGGTCCACAGTTCACTAGTGGTGTCTCTCAAATAAGATATATAGCATGTTGGGTGAACAAATTACAGTTGGGCAATTCACAAATAGAGAGGGCATAACAATGCACATACATATCATGATGACTACTATGAGATTTACTTAGGGCATTACGACAAAGAACATAGACCGCTATCCAGCATGCATCTATGCCTAAAAAGTCCACCTTCGGGTTAGCATCCGCACCCCTTCCAGTATTAAGTTGCAAACAATAGACAATTGCATTAAGTACAGTGCGTAATGTAAACAATACAAATATCCTTAGATAAAGCATTGATGTTTTATCCCTACTGGCAACAGCACATTGATACGTCCAATTTGCATCACTATTTTATATCATAATTTGCTATTATTCATTGATATATTTCATATTTGGATATAATACTTATGTTATTTCATCTATTTTGCATGTTTCATGATTATTGGAGGACCGCGCACCGGAGCCAGGATTCTGCTGGAAAAAAGCACCGTCAGAATGCAATATTTCGGAAGATCAACAATTGACGGGAATTACATGAAAATTCCTATTTTTCCAGATAACGAAGGGAGCCAGAAGGGGGAGTTGAGGAGGGCCGCCATGGGCCCCCCTCACAGGCCGGCGCGGGCCATGCCCTGGCCGCGCCGCCCTGTGAGGAGGGGGCCCATAGCCCCCTCTCGCCTCCTTTTCTTCGCGTACTCCTTCGTCCCGAAAACCTAAGCCAGTGGGGGTACGTCGCGAAGAGTCACAGCCGCCTCTGCGGGGCGGAGAACACCAGAGAGAAAAGAGCTCTCCGGCGGGCAGGAATCCGCCGGGGAAATTCCCTCCCGAATGGGGGAAATCGACGCCATCGTCACCGCCATCGAGCTGGACATCATCTCCATCACCATCACCATCATCTTCATCATCATCACCGCCGTCTCCACCGCTGCACCTCGTCACCGCTGTAGGAATTTGGGTTTGATCTTGATTGTTTGATAGGGGAAACTCTCCCGGTGTTGATTTCTACTTGTTATTGATGCTATTGAGTGAAACCGTTGAACCAAGGTTTATGTTCAGATTGTTATTCATTATCATATCACCTCTGATCATGTTCCATATGATGTCTCGTGAGTAGTTCGTTTAGTTCTTGAGGACATGGGTGAAGTCTAAATGTTAGTAGTGAAGTATGGTTGAGTAATATTCAATGTTATGATATTTAAGTTGTGGTGTTATTCTTCTAGTGGTGTCGTGTGAACGTCGACTACACGACACTTCACCTTTATGGGCCTAGGGGAATGCATCTTGTACTCGTTTGCCAATTGCGGGGTTGCCGGAGTGACGAAACCCGAGCCCCCGTTGGTATATCGATGCAGGAGGGATCGCAGGATCTCGCAGTTTAAGGCTGTGGTTAGATTTATCTTAATTACTTTCTTGTAGTTGCGGATGCTTGCAAGGGGTATAATCACAAGTATGTATTAGTCCTAGGAAGGGCGGTACATTAGCATAGGTTCACCCACACAACACTTATCAAAACAATGAAGATTAACCGTATGTAGCGAAAGCACTAGACTAAAATCCCGTGTGTCCTCGAGAACGTTTGGTCATTATAAGTAAACAAACCGACTTGTCCTTTGTGCTAAAAAGGATTGGGCCACTTGCTGCAATTGTTACTCTCGCACTTTATTTACTCGTACTTTATTCATCCGTTACATCAAAACCCCCCGAATACTTGTCCGTGAGCATTTACAAGTGAATCCTTCATCGAAACTCGCTTGTCAACACCTTCTCGCTCCTCGTTGGGATCGACATTCTTACTTATCAAAGATACTCGCGATACACCCCCTATACTTGTGGGTCATCAAGACTATTTTCCGGCGCCGTTGTCGGGAGTGAAGCGCTATTGGTAAGTGGAATTGGTAAGGGAAATTTCTACTCGTTTGTGCTGATTTTATTTCCGCTCGTTGCTATAACTCATTATGGAGAGATCTTCTCTTGAGTGTTTATTTGGGAAATCTGCTACTACTGCAAAGGTAGTGGATGAGGCGCCAGGTAAGGAAGAAATGCCATACAAAATACCTATGAAGATTATTGAACGTGTAGTGGGTAACCGTTATACAGGGGATGGAACTCGTCCACCCCGGAGATCATTTACTGTTCTTACATGAATTATGCGGTTTATTCAAGTGTGCAGGTATTGCTATGGATGAAGTGAGGAAGAAACTATTCTCTGTATCGCTGTCTGGTAAAGCGGCTCATTGGTATAAATTACTGGATAATGGGGATTCTCTTGAATGGAATGATATTGTGCCCCGGTTTTATTCTAAGTTCTATCCTCCAAGTGAGATTCACAAAGATCGGAATCGGATATATAATTTTTGGCCTCATGAAGGAGAAAGTATTGCCCAAGCTTGGGGGAGATTGAAGTCTTTAATGCTCAAATGCCCCATTCATGAGCTTCCTGGTAATATTATTATTGATAATTTCTATGCAAGACTTTCTTTTCAAGACAAGACCTTGCTGGATACTTCTTGTTCTGGATCATTTACTCGCAACAAGGAAGAGTTTAAAAGGGACCTTCTTAATCGGATCCAAGAAAATACTGAAGGATGGGAGAACGACAAGGATAGAGAATCAGGTATAATTTATGATTATAAATGCATTGAAGCTTTTATGGATACTCGATAAATTTCGTAATATGAGTGCTACTTATGGTCTTGATTCTCAAGTTGCTGCAAATCTTTATAAAGCTTTTGCTTCTCATTATGAATTGCCTAAGAAGAACTTTGACAAGTATCATGAACCGTATAAAGATAAAATTGATTCATCTATAAATAAATGTGTTGTAGTTGAAACTGTTGATCATGTTATTCCCGAAGCTTATATTGAAAAAACTCCTTTCCCTGCTAAAATGAAAGAGTACTCGTTATAAATAGTGCGGTTCATAAAAGTGAAAAGAAACCTATAGAACCCGAAGAACAAATAAAAGTTGAACTCTCGTTGTTGCAATTATTAAAGATCTTGTGACTGAAGATGTAGAAGATGGTCATATTATTTTCTGTGAAGATGCTTCTAATATTGTTTCTCATCCTAATAAGTCTAGAAAAGCTAGTGTTCCTATGCTATCTGTTAGAATTGGTGATCCTTGTTATTATGGATTATGTGATATTGGTGCAAGTATTAGTGCTATTCCTTATGAGCTTTACACGGAAATTATGCACGAAATTGGTTCTTGTGAACTTGAAGATATTGATGTGGTTATTCGGCTGGCTCATAGAGAAACTATCTCTCCAATCGGTATTATTCGAGATGTGGAAGTTCTATGTGGTAAGATTAAATATCCTGCTGACTTTTTGGTACTTGGTTCTGCTGCTAGTAAATATTGTCCTATCATTTTTGGTAGACCTTTTCTAAATACTTGTGGAGCTATTATAGATTGCAAGAAAGAGAAAATTTTGACTAAATTTGCTGGTGAATCTTATGAGTTTAACTTCTCTAAATTTACCAAAACCCCTTATAAAATTGATTCGCCTAATAGTGATTTTAAAGTTGAACAGTGTGCATCTATTGTTCTTGCTCCTAATAATCCTTTGCAGCAACATTTGGAGAATAGCGAGAGTGAAGTTTTTAGGGAAGAAAGAAATGAGCTTGATGAAATTTTCCTTTGTCAACCTATTCTGAAGCATGATTTACCAGTGGAAGATTTGGGTACAACACCACCACCAAAGGAAGATCCTGTCTTTGATTTAAAACCATTGCCTGATAATCTTAAATATGCTCATATTGATGATAAGAAAATATATCCTGTTATTATTAGTTCTAAGCTTTCGAGTTTGAAGAAGAAAGGTTATTGGAAATACTCGAAGAAACACCGAGGTGCTATTGGCTACACTCTTGATGACTTGAAGGGGATTTCTCCCTCTATTTGCCAACACGCCATTAATATGGAAGATGATGCGAAGCTCGTTGTTGAGCCTCGGCGTCGTCTAATTCCTAAGATGAAGGATGTGGTAAGAAATGAGGTATTAAGACTCCTTGAAGCTGGTATTATATATCCTATTGCTGATAGTAGATGGGTTAGTCCTGTGCATTGTGTTCCTAAGAAAGGAGGAATGATCATTGTGCCTAATGATAATGATGAGCTCATACCTCAAAGAGTAGTTGTAGGTTATAGAATGTGCATTGATTTTCGAAAAGTTAATAAGGTTACCAAGAAAGATCATTACCCTTTGCCTTTTATTGATCAAATGTTAGAAAGGTTATCTAAAAATACTCATTTTTGTTTTCTTGATGGTTATTCTGGGTTTTCACGAATTGCTGTTAAAACTAAAGATCAAGAGAAAACCACTTTCACTTGTCCTTATGGAACTTATGCTTATAGGCGTATGCCTTTTGGTTTATGTAATGCTCCTGCTACTTTTCAAAGATGCATGTCTGCTATTTTTCATGGCTTTTGTGAGAGTATTGTGGAGGTATTCATGGATGATTTTTCTGTCTATGGGAATTCTTTTGATAGTTGTTTGCGAAACCTTGATAAAGTTTTGCAGAGATGTGAAGAAACTAACCTTGTTCTTAATTGGGAGAAATGCCACTTTATGGTTAATGAAGGAATTGTATTGGGACATAAAATTTCCGAGAGAGGTATTGAAGTTGATAGAGGTAAAGTTGAAGCTATTGAGAAGATGCCCTATCCTAGGGATGTTAAAGGTATTCGTAGTGTTCTTGGTCATGCTGGGTTTTATAGGAGGTTTATTAAAGATTTCTCCAAGATTTCAAAGCCTCTTACTAATCTTCTTCAAAAAGATGTACCTTTTGTTTTTGATGATGATTGTAAGGAAGCTTTTGAAACCCTAAAGAAAGCCTTAACAACTGCTCCTATAGTTGAACCTCCTGATTGGAATTTACCATTTGAAATTATGTGTGATGCTAGTGATTTCGCTATAGGCGCTGTTCTTGGACAGCGAGTAGATAAAAAACTGAATGTTATTCATTATGCTAGTAAAACTCTTGATGCTGCTCAAAGAAATTATGCTACTACTAAAAAAGAATTGTTAGCTGTAGTCTTTACTTGTGATAAATTTAGATCTTATATTGTTGATTCAAAAGTTACGATTCATACCGATCATGCTGCAATTAGATACCTTATGACAAAGAAAGATGCTAAGCCAAGGCTTATTAGATGGGTACTTCTTTTGCAAGAATTTGATTTACATATTGTAGATAGGAAAGGTCCTGATAATCCTGTTGCTGATAATTTGTCTAGATTGGAAAATATTGCTTATGATCCTGTTCCTGTTAATGATAGTTTTCCAAATGAACAATTGGCTGTAATAAAGGTGAGCTCGCGAGACAGTCCTTGGTATGTGATACGTCTCCGACGTATCGATAATTTCTTATGTTCTATGCCATATTATTGATGATACCTACATGTTTTATGCACACTTTATGTCATATTCGTGCATTTTCTGGAACTAACCTATTAACAAGATGCCGAAGTGCCGCTTGCTCGTTTTCTGCTGTTTTTGGTTTCAGAAATCCTAGTAACGAAATATTCTCGGAATCGGACGAAATCAAGACCCGAGTTCCTATTTTCACCGGAAGCATCCGAACACCCGGAAGGACCGGAGGGGGGCACTCGGGCCCCCGGACCATAGGGCGGCGCGGCCCGTGCCCCGGCCGCGCCGCCATATGGTGTGGCCACCCCTTCGACCCTCCTGCGCCGCCTCTTCGCCTATATAAAGCCTCCGTCGCGAAAACCCCGATGCGAAAAACCACGATACGGAAAACCTTACGGAGCCGCCGCCATCGCGAAGCCAAGATCCGGGGGACAGGAGTCTCCGTTCCGGCACCCTGCCGGAGCGGGGAAGTGCCCCCGGAAGGCTTCTCCATCGACACCGCTGCCATCTCCACCGCCATCTTCATCACCGCTGCTGCTCCCATGAGGAGGGAGTAGTTCTCCATCGAGGCTCGGGGCCGTACCGGTAGCTATGTGGTTCATCTCTCTCCTATGTGCTTCAATACAATAATCTCATGAGCTGCCTTACATGATTGAGATTCATATGATGATGCTTGTAATCTAGATGTCATTATGCTAGTCAAGTGAGTTTTACTTATGTGATCTCCGGAGACTCCTTGTCCCACGTGTGTAAAGGTGACGAGTGTGTGCACCGTGTGGGTCTCTTAGGCTATATTTCACAGAATACTTATTCACCGTTGAATGGCATAGTGAGGTGCTTATTTATATCTCTTTATGATTGCAATGTGTTTGTATCACAATTTATCTATGTGCTACTCTAGCAATGTTATTAAAGTAGTTTTATTCCTCCCGCACGTGTGCAAAGGTGACGATGTGTGCACCGTGTTAGTACTTGGTTTATGCTATGATCATGATCTCTTGTAGATTGCGAAGTTAACTATTGCTATGATAATATTGATGTGATCTATTCCTCCTACATATGCATGAAGGTGACAAGTGTGCATGCTATGTTAGTACTTGGTTTAGTCTTTTGATCTATCTTACACTAAAGGTTACTAAAATATGAGCATTATTGTGGAGCTTGTTAACTCCGGCATTGAGGGTTCGTGTAATCCTACGCAATGTGTTCATCATCCAACAAGAGTGTAGAGTATGCATTTATCCGTTCGTTATGTGATCAATGTTGAGAGTGTCCACTAGTGAAAGTCTAATCCCTAGGCCTTGTTCCTAAATATCGCTATCGCTGCTTGTTTACTTGTTTCTATCGCGTTACTACTGCTGCGTTACTACTGCTTGTTTACTCGTCTCGGGCAAAGCACTCGTTCGGTGCCGTTGCTACTACTTATTCATACCACCTCGTATTTCACTATCTCTTCGCCGAACTAGTGCACCTATTAGGTGTGTTGGGGACACAAGAGACTTCTTGCTTTGTGGTTGCAGGGTTGCATGAGAGGGATATCTTTGACCTCTTCCTCCCTAAGATCGATAAACCTTGGGTAATCCACTTAAGGGAAACTTGCTCGCTGTTCTACAAACCTCTCGCTCTTGGAGGCCCAACACTGTCTACAAGAATAGAAGCTCCCGTAGACATCAAGCACTTTTCTGGCGCCGTTGCCGGGGAGGAAAGGTAAAAAGGCACTCATACTACGGTCCCAGGTAAAGTACTTTTCTGGCGCCGTCGTGTGTGTGCTCGAGGCTATTTCCTTTAGATCCTGCAATTGCATCTTTTTTGTTTCTTGTTTACACTAGTTTGGCATAATGTACAAGAGTGAGCTTCTTATTCTATTTCCTGATTTAAGACATGGATTGTTTGATGCGAAAGTTAAAAAACCTATGGAATCTTATTTGCATGCTGGTAGTAATATTAGTATGAACGCTTTGAATACCATTGTTGATAATGATATAGAAAGTTCTAAGCTTGGGGAAGCTGGTTTTCATGATATTTTTAGTCCCCCAAGCATTGAGGAGAAAATTTTCTTTGATGATACTTTGCCTCCTATTTGTGATGATTATAATAGTGGTATTTTGGTACAACCTACTATGGAGAGTGAATTTTGTTGTGATTATACTATGCCTCCTACACTTGATGAGAATAATAATGATAGCTACTTTGTTGAATTTGCTCCCACTACAACTAATAAAATTGATTATGCTTATGTGGAGAGTAATAATTTTATGCATGAGACTCATGATAAGAATGCTTTATGTGATAGTTATATTGTTGAGTTTGCTCATGATGCTACTGAAAGTTATTATGAGAGAGGAAAATATGGTTGTAGAAATTTTCATGTTACTAAAACACCTCTCTATGTGCTGAAATTTTTGAAGCTACACTTGTTTTATCTTCCTATGCTTGTTACTTTGCTCTTCATGAACTTGTTTATTTACAAGATTCCTATGCATAGGAAGCATGTTAGACTTAAATGTGTTTTGAATTTTCCTCTTGATGCTCTCTTTTGCTTCAAATACTATTTCTTGCGAGTGCATCATTAAAACTCGCTGAGCCCATCTTAATGGCTATAAAGAAAGAACTTCTTGGGAGATAACCCATGTGTTATTTTGCTACAGTACTTTGTTTTATATTTGTGTCTTGGAAGTTGTTTACTACTGTAGCAACCTCTCCTTATCTTAGTTTTATGTTTTGTTGTGCCAAGTAAAGTCTTTGATAGTAAAGTAAATACTAGATTTGGATTACTGCGCAGAAACAGATTTCTTTGCTGTCACGAATCTGGGTCTAATTCTCTGTAGGTAACTCAGAAAATTATGCCAATTTACGTGAGTGATCCTCAGATATGTACGCAACTTTAATTCAATTTGGGCATTTTCATTTGAGCAAGTCTGGTGCCCTTTTAAAATTCGTCTTTACGGACTGTTCTGTTTTGACAGATTCTGCCTTTTATTTCGCATTGCTTCTTTCGCTGTGTTGGGTGGATTTCTTTGTTCCATTACCTTCCAGTAGCTTTGAGCAATGTCCAGAAGTGTTAAGAATGATTGTGTCACCTCTAAACATGTGAGTTTTTGATTATGCACTAACCCTCTAATGAGTTTGTTTCGAGTTTGGTGTGGAGGAAGTTTTCAAGGGTCAAGAGAGGAGGATGATATACTATGATCAAGGAGAGTGAAAGCTCTAAGCTTGGGGATGCCCCGGTGGTTCACCCCTGCATATTCTAAGAAGACTCAAGCGTCTAAGCTTGGGGATGCCCAAGGCATCCCCTTCTTCATCGACAAATTATCGAGTTCCTTCTCTTGAAACTATATTTTTATTCGGCCACATCTTATGTACTTTACTTGGAGCGTCTGTGTGCTTTTGTTTTTGTTTTTGTTTGAATAAATGCTTGTGTGGGAGAGAGACACGCTCCGCTGGTTCATATGAACACATGTGTTCTTCGCTTTATCTTTTAGTGTTCATGGCGAAGGTTAAAACTGCTTCGTTCATTTTTATATGGTTGGAAACGGAAAATGCTACATGTAGTAATTGGTAGAATGTCTTGAATAATTTGATACTTGGCAATTGTTGTGCTCATGTTTAAGCTCCTGCATCATATACTTTGCACCTATTAATGAAGAAATACATAGAGCTTGCTAAAATTTGGTTTGCATAATTGGTCTCTCTAAAGTCTAGATAATTTCTAGTATTGAGTTTGAACAACAAGGAAGACGGTGTAGAGTCTTATAATGTTTACAATATGTCTTTTATGTGAGTTTTGCTGCACCAGTTCATCCTTGTGTTTGTTTCAAATAACCTTGCTAGCCTAAACCTTGTATCGAGAGGGAATACTTCTCATGCATCCAAAATCCTTGAGCCAACCACTATGCCATTTGTGTCCACCATACCTACCTACTACATGGTATTTCTCCGCCATTCCAAAGTAAATTGCTTGAGTGCTACCTTTAAATAATTCAAAATTTATCACCTCTGATTTGTGTCAATGTTTTATAGCTCATGAGGAAGTATGTGGTGTTTTATCTTTCGATCTTGTCATTTACTTCGACGAGACTTTCACAATGGACTAGTGGCTTCATCCGCTTATCCAATAATTTTGCAAAAGAGCTGGCAATGGGGTTCCCAGCCCGATTAATTAACTTGCATTAATAATTCTCTTCACATGTTTTGCTCGATTCATCGGTAAGCAACTTAATTTTGCAAATAGACACTCCTTCATGGTATGTGATTGTTGGAAGGCACCCGAGGATTCGGTTAGCCATGGCTTGTGTAAGCAAAAGGTTGGGAGGAGTGTCATCCATAAATAAAGAAAAACTAAACTAAAGTACATGTGTAAACAAAGAGAAGAGGGATGATCTACCTTGCTTGGTAGAGATAACGTCCTTCATGGGAGCCGCTCTTGAAAGTCTGGTTGATGAGGTAGTTAGAGTGCCCACTACCATTCGTTGACAACAACAAACACCTCTCAAAACTTTACTTTTATGCTCTCTTTATGTTTTCAAAAACCAAAGCTCTAGCACAAATATAGCAATCGATGCTTTTCCTCTTTGAAGGACCTTTCTTTTACCTTTTATGTTGAGTCAGTTCACCTATCTCTCTCCACCTCAAGAAGCAAACACTTGTGTGAACTGTGCATTGATTCCTACATATTTGCATATTGTACTTGTTATATTACTCTATGTTGACAATTATCCATGAGATATACATGTTACAAGTTGAAAGCAACCGCTGAAACTTAATCTTCCTTTGTGTTGCTTCAATATCTTTACTTTAAATTATTGCTTTATGAGTTAACTCTTATGCAAGACTTATTGATGCTTGTCTTGAAAGTGCTATTCATGAAAAGTCATTGCTTTATGATTCGATTGTTTACTCATGTCATTACCATTGTTTTGATCGCTGCATTCATTACATATGTTTACAATATGATCAAGTTTATGATGGCATGTCACTTCAGAAATTATCTTTGTTATCGTTTTACCTGCTCGGGACGAGCGGAACTAAGCTTGGGGATGCTTGATACGTCTCCGACGTATCGATAATTTCTTATGTTCTATGCCATATTATTGATGATACCTACATGTTTTATGCACACTTTATGTCATATTCGTGCATTTTCCGGAACTAACCTATTAACAAGATGCCGAAGTGCCGGTTGCTGTTTTACGCTGTTTTTGGTTTCGAAATCCTAGTAACGAAATATTCTCGGAATCGGACGAAATCAAGACCCGGGTTCCTATTTTCACCGGAAGCATCCGGAACACCGGGAAGGACCGGAGGGGGGCACCGGGCCCCCGGACCATAGGGCGGCGCGGCCCGGGCCCCGGCCGCGCCGCCATATGGTGTGGCCACCCTTCGACCCTCCTGCGCCGCCTCTTCGCCTATATAAAGCCTCCGTCGCGAAAACCCCGATGCGAAAAACCACGATACGGAAAACCTTACGGAGCCGCCGCCATCGCGAAGCCAAGATCCGGGGGACGGGAGTCTCCGTTCCGGCACCTGCCGGAGCGGGGAAGTGCCCCGGAAGGCTTCTCCATCGACACCGCTGCCATCTCCACCGCCATCTTCATCACCGCTGCTTGCTCCCATGAGGAGGGAGTAGTTCTCCATCGAGGCTCGGGGCTGTACCGGTAGCTATGTGGTTCATCTCTCTCCTATGTGCTTCAATACAATAATCTCATGAGCTGCCTTACATGATTGAGATTCATATGATGATGCTTGTAATCTAGATGTCATTATGCTAGTCAAGTGAGTTTTACTTATGTGATCTCCGGAGACTCCTTGTCCCACGTGTGTAAAGGTGACGGTGTGTGCACCGTGTGGGTCTCTTAGGCTATATTTCACAGAATACTTATTCACTATTGAATGGCATAGTGAGGTGCTTATTTATATCTCTTTATGATTGCAATGTGTTTGTATCACAATTTATCTATGTGCTACTCTAGCAATGTTATTAAAGTAGTTTTATTCCTCCTGCACGTGTGCAAAGGTGACGATGTGTGCACCGTGTTAGTACTTGGTTTATGCTATGATCATGATCTCTTGTAGATTGCGAAGTTAACTATTGCTATGATAATATTGATGTGATCTATTCCTCCTACATATGCATGAAGGTGACGGTGTGCATGCTATGTTAGTACTTGGTTTAGTCTTTTGATCTATCTTACACTAAAGGTTACTAAAATATGAGCATTATTGTGGAGCTTGTTAACTCCGGCATTGAGGGTTCGTGTAATCCTACGCAATGTGTTCATCATCCAACAAGAGTGTAGAGTATGCATTTATCCGTTCGTTATGTGATCAATGTTGAGAGTGTCCACTAGTGAAAGTCTAATCCCTAGGCCTTGTTCCTAAATATCGCTATCGTTGCTTGTTTCTTGTTTCTATTGCGTTACTACTTCGCTGCGTTACTCTCGCTTGTTTCTTGTCTCGGGCAAAGCACCGTTCCGGTGCCGTTGCTACTACTTATTCATACCACTGTATTTCACTATCTCTTCGCCGAACTAGTGCACCTATTAGGTGTGTTGGGGACACAAGAGACTTCTTGCTTTGTGGTTGCGGGGTTGCATGAGAGGGATATCTTTGACCTCTTCCTCCCTGAGATCGATAAACCTTGGGTAATCCACTTAAGGGAAACTTGCTGCTGTTCTACAAACCTCTGCTCTTGGAGGCCCAACACTGTCTACAAGAATAGAAGCTCCCGTAGACATCAGTATGCTGATTATGCTAACTTTATTGTTTCCAAGTACTTGCCTCCAACCTTTTCAGCTCAGCAGAGGAGGAAATTCTTTTATGACTTGAGGCATTATTTTTGGGATGACCCACACTTATATAAAGAAGGAGTGGATGGTATTCTGCGAAGATGTGTTCCCGAATATGAACAACAAGAGATATTGAGTAAATGTCATGGTAGTGCTTATGGAGGACATCACGCGGAGATAGAACCGCGCAAAAGGTTCTACAATCAGGTTTTTATTGGCCAACTCTCTTCAAAGATGCAAGGAAGTTTATTTTATCTTGTGATGAATGTCAAAGGGTTGGTAATATCTCCGGACGCAATGAAATGCCTATGAATTATACTCTTGTTATTGAACCGTTTGATTGTTGGGGATTTGACTTCATGGGACCTTTTCCCTCTTCGAAGGTAACACTCATATACTTGTTGCTTGTTGATTATGTTACTAAATGGGTGGAAGCCATACCTACAAAAAGTGCTTGATGGTGAGACCTCTTTAAGAATGCTTTTAGACATTATTTTTCCTAGATTTGGAGTGCCTAGATATATTATGACGGATGGAGGTTCTCATTTTATTCATGGTGGTTTTAGAAAAACTCTTGCTAAATATGGTATTAATCATAGAATTGCTTCTGCTTATCATCCTCAAACTAGTGGGCAAGTAGAACTATCAAATAGAGAAATTAAATCTATCTTGCAAAAGACTCGTTAATAAAACTAGAAAGAATTGGGCTAGTAAATTGAAGGAAGCACTATGGACTTATAGAAGCTGCTTATAAAAACCCCATGGGAATGTCACCTTATAAAATGGTTTATGGGAAAGCTTGTCATTTACCTTTAGAACTAGAGCACAAAGCTTATTGAGGCTGTTAGAGAATTAAATAAAGATCCTAAACTAGCCAGGTAATAAGAGGTTGCTGCAATTAAGTTCTCTAGATGAATGGAGAAGTGAAGCTTATGAAAATGCTAAACTCTTTAAAGAGAAAGTTAAGAAATGGCATGATAGAAGGATTATCAAAAGAGAGTTTAATATTGGGGATAAAGTCCTATTGTATCGGTCTCGTCTCAGATTCTTTGCAGGGAAATTGCTCTCGAAATGGTAAGGACCATATGTTGTTGAGGAGGTGTATCGTTCAGGAGCAATTAAAATTAGTTCTCTCCAAGGCAACGCCACGCAGGTGGTGAATGGACAAAGACTCAAGCATTATATCTCAGGTGATTCTTATAATGTTGATGTTGATATTATTCGAGTGGAAACACCGGAAGCTTTCATCAAAGGTCAAATTGAAAGTACGCCAGAACTCGACTTTGAATAGGTAACAGTACAGGTAATAAAAAGTTCGCGATTTACTTTCCGAACAATGTTTTTGCTGTTTTTGGAAAATATGAAAAATTACGAGATCGAAACGGAGTGGAGGAGACGCACGAGGGCGTGCCCCCATAGGCCGGCGCGGGCCCCAGCTTGGCCGCGCCGCCCTATGAGGACACCGCCTCGTCGCCCCACTCCGACTCTAGTTCGACTTGGTACTTTCCGTTTGTTGGAAAATTTTTACTATATAATCCCCGGACCCCGGAGGTCCGTATATCGTTTTCTCGACGTGTTTTGTTTCGAGTTGTTTCGCCGGGATCTATTTTCAATCTAGGAGCACCATGGTCTCCAACAACAAGGACAAGGAACCTTCGGAGGAAGGTATCGAAGACCCCGAGTTGAAGGAAGAAGTCAAGGAGGATGAAGAGGAAGTCGAAGAAGTTCCGCGAGTACGCCCGCGCACCACCATTGCGAGCATCGGAGTGGTGTCAAACCCGTTCAACGCCAAGAAGAGTTCATGGATTAGCACCGGAGGAGGAGTTCCACGTCATTACCTAGCTCCAAAGACATCTTCTTCAGGCACTTACCATCCCTTCCGCAATCTAATCTTCAATAATCAAATTGAAAGGACTCCCAAGGCAGCATTGCCTAGCAATTGGGATATAGATCGTTCTAACACTGCGGGAAGGACGAAGCCTGAAGCTGAAGGATGGGGAAATAACTCCAAGAATTGGGACTCGCCGTTTGATATACTTCTTAATCGCGTCGAGCACAATTCAGAGATGATCCGCAACCTCATGTACAAGATTGATGAGCTTCAGGAGCTTGTGGAGAAGCTTGTCGGGAAGTCATCACCACCATCGCCAAAGGATTAATTCATCATCGGTATTGGCATCCCCTTGGTTTGTTCCAAGCTTGGGGAGTGCCGCGGTATCACATCATCACCACCTTTTTACTTTTTACTATCAAGTAGTGTCATATCATGAGTAGGGAAGTTATAGTATAAGATGGGTTGCAGTGTGGAAGTATCTCTCCTTTAGTTTGTCTATGTATCCCTTGGTGTGAGTTATCGATATGAAATATTAATGAGAAGTCTTATAATTTACATATTGCACACCTTATTTTAGTTTGCAATCTCTACTATATGATTGATCTTGATTTTAGTATTGGTACCACTTTAGGAGCATTGAGTAAATCTGTTTGGTTTTGGCAAACTTAGCATTGGTCAATAGCAACAACACCTTGAGGTTTAAGTAGAAAAGAGATATACATATAGTTGTTTCATTGTTTTCCTTCCTTGTTAGCTCATAGCTTATTATTCTAAAGTTGAAATTGTTTGTGCTTGCAAGAAAGATGCATGATTATGTCTATCACATGTATATTTGCTTGTTTCCCTCAACTCTTATGCTTGCTAATTAACCTTGCTAGCCAAAGACCTGTATTGAGAGGGAATGCTTCTCGTGCATCCAAACCTGAACCCAAACCTATGCCATTTGTGTCCACCATATCTACCTATTGCATGGTATTTCCTGCCATTCCAAGTAAATACTTCATGTGCTACCTTTAAACAATTCAAAATTTATCACTTCTTATTTGTGTCAATCTTTTATAGCTCATGAGGAAGTATGTCGTGTTTTATCTTTCAGTCTTGTTGGGCAGCCTCCACTAATGGACAAGTGGCTTCATCCACTTATCCTATAATTTTGCAATAAGAGCTGGCAACGGGGTTCCCAGCCCCAATTAATCAACTCTCATTAATAATTCTCTTCACATGTTTTGCCCTGATTCATCAGTAAGCAACTTAATTTTGCAATAGACACTCCTCTATGGTATGAGATTGTTGGAAGGCACCCGAGGATTCGGTTAGCCATGGCTTGTGTAAGCAAAGGTTGGGGGGAGTGTCACCCTTAAATAAACTAAAGTACATGTGTAAACAAAAGAGAAGAAGGATGATCTACCTTGCTGGTGGAGATAACGTCCTTCATGGGAGCCGCTCTTTGGAGGTCTGTTTGGCAAGGGGGTTAGAGTACCCGCTACCATTCGTTGACAACAACAAACACCTCTCAAAACTTTACTTTTATTCTCTTTATATGATTTCAAAACTGAAAAAGCTCTAGCACATGATTTAATCCTGCTTCCCTCTGCGAAGGGTCTGTCTTTTACTTTATGTTGAGTCGGTAAACCTATTTCCCTCCATCTCAAGCAAGCATTTTAGTTGTTGTGATCAAACTATTATATTGTGATTTGCTTCATCATGTCTTTTATTCTTCCTTGTTTAGTACAAGTTTTATCTCGAATGAATGAAGTTTTGAAAGTTATCAATGATAATTATGATTGAGTATGCAAGATGAGCCACATAAGCTTTAATATGAGAGCGCTGCTCAATAGATAAGTATAATCTGTTAACTGTTCTCTGACCAAGAACAAAGTTTGCCATCACCAATTATGATTTCTTATGCACACCTTTATTTGTGATTACCTTATACTTGTTTCAAGATGAGTTATATGAGGAAGTTGTTTACTAGAATGTCTTGTGTGAATGAATATGATGCTTCTTGTCCGCATTTGATTTATCGACTCTTCACTCCATAAACATGTGGTCCTGTTTACCGAGTTCAGTTTCGCTTGGGGACAAGCGAGGTCTAAGCTGGGGGGGAGTTGATACGTCCAATTTGCATCACTATTTTATATCATAATTTGCTGTTATTCATTGATATATTTCATATTTGGATATAATACTTATGTTATTTCATCTATTTTCCATGTTTCATGATTATTGGAGGACAGCGCACCGGAGCCAGGATTCTGCTGGAAAAAGCACCGTCAGAATGCAATATTTCGGAAGATCAACAATTGACGGGAATTACATGAAAATTCCTATTTTTCCAGATAACGAAGGGAGCCAGAAGGGGGAGCTGAGGAGGGCCGCCATGGGCCCCCCTCACAGGCCGGCGCGGGCCCTGCCCTGGCCGCGCCGCCTGTGAGGAGGGGGCCCACAGCCCCCTCTCGCCTCCTTTTCTTCGCGTACTCCTTCGTCCCGAAAACCTAAGCCAGAGGGGTACGTCGCGAAGAGTCACAGCCGCCTCTGCGGGGCGGAGAACACCAGAGAGAAAAGAGCTCTCCGGCGGGCAGGAATCCGCGGGGAAATTCCCTCCCGGAGGGGGAAATCGACGCCATCGTCACCGCCATCGAGCTGGACATCATCTCCATCACCATCACCATCATCTTCATCATCATCACCGCCGTCTCCACCGCTGCACCTCGTCACCGCTGTAGCAATTTGGGTTTGATCTTGATTGTTTGATAGGGGAAACTCTCCCGGTGTTGATTTCTACTTGTTATTGATGCTATTGAGTGAAACCGTTGAACCAAGGTTTATGTTCAGATTGTTATTCATTATCATATCACCTCTGATCATGTTCCATATGATGTCTCGTGAGTAGTTCGTTTAGTTCTTGAGGACATGGGTGAAGTCTAAATGTTAGTAGTGAAGTATGGTTGAGTAATATTCAATGTTATGATATTTAAGTTGTGGTGTTATTCTTCTAGTGGTGTCGTGTGAACGTCGACTACACGACACTTCACCTTTATGGGCCTAGGGGAATGCATCTTATACTCGTTTGCCAATTGCGGGGTTGCCGGAGTGACGAAACCTGAGCCCCGTTGGTATATCGATGCAGGAGGGATCGCAGGATCTCAGAGTTTAAGGCTGTGGTTAGATTTATCTTAATTACTTTCTTGTAGTTGCGGATGCTTGCAAGGGGTATAATCACAAGTATGTATTAGTCCTAGAAAGGGCGGTACATTAGCATAGGTTCACCCACACAACACTTATCAAAACAATGAAGATTAATTAGCCGTATGTAGCGAAAGCACTAGACTAAAATCCCGTGTGTCCTCGAGAACGTTTGGTCATTATAAGTAAACAAACCGGCTTGTCCTTTGTGCTAAAAAGGATTGGGCCACTTGCTGCAATTGTTACTCTCGCACTTTATTTACTCGTACTTTATTCATCTGTTACATCAAAACCCCCTGAATACTTGTCTGTGAGCATTTACAGTGAATCCTTCATCGAAACTGCTTGTCAACACCTTATGCTCCTCGTTGGGATCGACATTCTTACTTATCGAAGATACTGCGATACACCCCCTATACTTGTGGGTCATCACACATCCACAACCTTAGGGGTTGCTGTCACTCCCCCAGATTCAATAGAGACATGAACCCACTATCGAGCATAAATACTCCCTCTTGAAGTCACAAGTATCAACTTGGCCAGAGCCTCTACTAACGACGGAGAGCATGCAAGATCATAAACAACACATATATGATAGATCGATAATCAACTTGACATAGTATTCCATATTCATCGGATCCCAACAAACACAACATGTAGCATTACAAATAGATGATCTTGATCATGATAGGCAGCTCACAAGATCTAAACATGATAGCACAAGAGGAGAAGAAAACCATCTAGCTACTGCTATGGACCCATAGTCCAAGGATAAACTACTCACGCATCAGTCGGGAGGCGGGCATGGTGATGTAGAGCCCTCCGGTGATGATTCCCCACTCCGGCAGGGTGCCGGAGGTGATCTTCAGAATCCCCCGAGATGGGATTGGCGGCGGCAACGTGTCAGTAACTTTTCCCGTATCGTGGCTCTCGGTACTAGGGTTTTCGCGACGGAGAGATTATATAGGCGAAGGGGCTGAGTCGGGGGACGCTCGAGGGGCCCACCCCATAAGGCGGCGCGGCCAGGGGTGGGGCCGCGCCCCCCTGTGGTGTGGCCGCCTCGTCGCCCCTCTTCGTCTCCTCTTTCGGACTTCTGGAAGGCTCCGTGGAAAATAAGACCGTGGGCTTTTGTTTCGTCCAATTCCGAGAATATTTCCTGTGTAGGATTTCTGAAACCAAAAACAGCAGAAAACAGGAACTAGCGCTTTGGCATCTTGTTAATAGATTAGTGCCGGAAAATGCATCAAAATGATATAAAGTGTATGTAAAACATGTGAGTATTGTCATAAAACTAGCATGGAACATAAAAAATTATAGATACGTTTGAGACGTATCACCTTGCATCTCCAGATCAATTTCCAGATATTTCTTGAGTCATCTTCCGTACCACTATTGCCGCTGTTAAATTGTGACGACCTCTGAATTTTAAAAACAGTTTTATGAGGGTATCTCAAACGGTGCGACGCAAACAGACGTTTTTTGTTCGTTTGCGTCTACACAGACAGAAAAAAATCTCCAGCGGCCCGACACATAGTGACCGTGCTGTCCGCAGAGACGCAAGCACGGGTCAAATATGCGGCAGCAATGCATCTATGGGGATGGGTCCGCACGTCCGTTTTGGTCTGGCTGGTCCCTCTCTCTACTCCTTTAATACATGGTAGACTCATGTGCTAGCCAATGGTGACCACGCAAAAGATATCTTTTTTCTCTCTCCTTCCTAACTAATGCATGTCAGGGCCCTTGCGGTTAAAAAATGCGTCTTTGTCGCTGGGGAAGGGACAGACGCATACGAACATTTGACTAATTTTCGTGACCGCGTCCGACGCAAACGGATACAAATAGTGTCCAAAATGCGTCGGACCTCTGGAAATGCCCTAAGAACTCTTAACAGAAATAATACATGTGCTCTCGTAGTGTCAGTACTAGGTAGGTATATCTTCACCATGTATCATTGGTTCCAGTTTGATGATTTCATCGGCGTCATGGGAATAATATATGGAAACTGCTGGGTGTCCCCCGGGGGATCTGATTCCCCAGCCCCCGGGTCCCCAGCCGTCGGATCAACCATTTTGACGGTTAGATTTGCATGTAGCAAAAAAACATCTCCCGGCAGCAAAACATCACCCCGGCAGCAAATGACTGAAGCAAAAAAACGGTTCGTTCAGAAAAGAAAATAAAAAGGCTGGGCTCGCCGGAGACCTCGCCGGAGACCACGTAGCAAACATATTACGCAGATGTAGCAAAACCGCAAATAAATTGTAGCAATTTTTTTATTCATATGCTGCAAATCCTCTAAGACATCAACGGAGACATCGCCCACAGCCGGCAGCAACGCCGTCCGAGGTTGCAGCAACTCCGTCCGTCCAGGACAGCAACGCCACAAAGCTGCTAGTAGCAAAAATATTTTGCAATTGTAGCAACATAGCAAAAATAATAATTCCTATGTTGCAAA
The DNA here is from genome assembly GCF_022539505.1 of Lolium rigidum. Classification (NCBI taxonomy): domain Eukaryota; kingdom Viridiplantae; phylum Streptophyta; class Magnoliopsida; order Poales; family Poaceae; genus Lolium; species Lolium rigidum. The sequence goes on along the minus strand of NC_061513.1, from coordinate 39,266,194 downwards.
TCCACGAAACATATGGCCGCAAAATCCCGAAAACACAATCCCGCACGTAGCAACACATAACACCATTGGAAGCAACCCCGACGATTTGGGGAGTGGTAGAAATCTGTAACGGAGCTGCCTTTCAATGGTATTTTTCTAAAGCACAATTTTTCAGTGGTATTTTTCTAAAGATGTGATCTTTTAATGGTATGGATCTAATTTTTCCATAAGGTTGGGGACGATGAAAACGTGGGTGGGGTCCACGCACGTGAAGCTGTCGCTGGGAGTTCGCGTCCGTGCGATCCGTCCCATCTAACGGCCACGCACCCGGAGGTTGCGCCGCGCCGATCCCCCGGGGGAGGACAATCATTTTCCATAATATATCTCCTTGATCTTGCCCTCATTCCACTGCCTACATTCTTGGATGAACAAGTCCTTAACTTTCCTGCATCTTGTACGTGTTTTCACATTAGTGATAGTCTTAGGTGTCCTTCTACGAATCGAGTTGTATATTTGGATATCAATTTTTGAGCCATTTCCTACTCTCCAGATAATCCCCTTTGTAGAAATTCCAAACCGTGTTCAATACCCCTCCATGTTGGTGAAGCTTCAGCTGAGAACACTCTATCTAGAAATCTTCCATTTGAAAAATATCTTGCTTTGAAAAACTAAGGTGTTTGCATGGTATCTTCGTCGAGGGTCGGTTCTTACCAAAGATAACATTGCAAGACGCAACTGGCACGGAAGCAAAAAGTGTGTCTTTTATCATCATGAAGAGACTATTAAACATCTTTTCTTCCAGTGTTCATTTGCTCGTTCTATATGGTCAACCATCCAAATAGGTTCTACTTTATACCCGCCACGTAGTGTTCCGAATATTTTCGGCAACTGGCTTAATGGTGTGGATCCTAGGTTTAAACCACTTATTAGGGTGGGAGCGATTATTGTTATTTGGTCACTATGGCTGTGTAGAAATGACAAGGTTTTTAATAATAAATGCTGTTCTCTTTTGCAGGTCATCTGCACAGCTATGCTCCGTTTGTGGTCGCGTCTACAACGTGTGGTTCATCGAGACCTCTTTACGGAGGTGTCTACACGGTTGAAGGATACGGCGAGGGATATTTTTTCCCAACATGGGTGGCAGCGTGATCTGCGGATTGGCCCGCCTACCACATAGTTCTGGTTTTAGTCATTTGCTTCGGTGTTGCCTAGACTTTTACTTTTGTTCGGTGTGTAATAAATGGATCTATACGGCTGTGTGCATCCTAGTTATGCAGAGGCCGGGTATAATATTATTTGAGTAATAAAGCGCCCATTATCGAAAAAATCTGGACTTTGGAGGATTCTCCAGGCTTGTCTTGCCAACAGTGCCTGGTTGAAAAGTTGTGCGTCTTTGAATCCCACGCTACCCTAAACTTTTGGTAGAGTGAGATTGTCCCAGGAAGTACAGTGTACATTCCTCTGATCTTCTTCTTCTCCTCATCAAAACTTTCTGATGGTTTTTATATAATCCTCATGAAAACCAGCAGGCAATTTAAATATGTTCATTATATAATTTGTGAGCGCTTGAGCTACTGATTGTATCTGATTGACATATGGTTGGAAACGGCTTTGTGTGGGATCACCATCTCTTGGAAGAAATCAAAAGTGAATAGTTACTGGAGCGGACCAGCCGGCCACGGCCTGCGTAGCCGGACACCGCCGAATGCTTCGTGCTCATCGTGCAAAAATACCAAAAATTTGCCGAGGAAGCATATGTACAAGCAATGACAAGCGGCATCCGCAATGTGTATATAATTAGTAGCTAGCCAGCAAAAGCCAACCAACAAGATAATCACTAGTGAGATCGCGATACGAGTATACGACACACCCATCGATCAATCAGAGGTAGATTTCCGCAGCACGCAACATGAGCAGGGAGGAGCGGTGGAGCTTGGCCGGCAAGACGGCGCTTGTCACCGGAGGAACCAAAGGCATCGGGCGGGCGATCGTGGAGGAGCTCGCCGGCTTCGGCGTCCGTGTGCACACCTGCGCTCGGAGCGACGCCGACGTGCGGGAGCGGCTGCGTGGGTGGGACGCCGACACCGACGCGGGCCGGCTGCGCGCGCGCGTCACGGCTTCCACCTGCGACGTCTCCTTACGCGGCGACAGGGAGGCGCTCATGGCCACGGCCCGAGCCGAGCTGGGGGGCAAGTTGGACATCCTCGTCAATAACGCCGGGCAGACCTTCTTCAGGCCAGCGACAGAGAGCACGGCGGAGGACTACGCCCGCATCATGGCCACCAACCTGGAGTCGTGCTTCCACATGTCCCAGCTCGCACACCCGCTCCTCCTCCTCGCCGGCGGTGGAGTGGTGGTCAATGTCTCCTCCCTCGCGGGATTTATTGTCTACCCGCAGCTTTCGGTGTACTCGGCGACCAAGGGCGCCATGAACCAGCTCAGCCGGAGCCTCGCCGTGGAGTGGGCGCGTGACGGCATCCGCGTCAACTGCATCGCGCCAGGGGGCATCCGGACAGACATCTTGAGGAGCAGCGGCATTATTCTTGACCCGGAGGTGATGGGGATGATGGTGGAGGCGGAGAACGCACGCGTACCCTTGGGACGCATGGGCGACCCCGAGGAGGTGGCGTCGCTCGTCTCGTTCCTGTGCATGCCGGCCGCATCGTACATCACCGGGCAGGTCATCTCCGTCGACGGCGGCCGCACCATAGCCGCCTAGCCTAGGATTTGATGCATGGATGCCTGCCACGTCTCGATTGAACTGTTTCTCTACCCATACGTGCGGCTAGTAAATAAAGCATCATGGTTTCATCTCTTGTTGATTTGAACGAATTTGTTAAACTTTGTTATTGTATTCCTGAGCAACCGGCCGGACTCCATCTCATGGATCCTTACTTCTCACGCGACTTACAGTACCAACTCTGCTTAGAGCAGGTCTAACAGACCCCGTAAAAGGGGCAAACCCGTATAATAACCGCCGGTTTGAGGGTTTCGCGTCTACCCGGCCGTCTAGCACGCCCCGTAAAAACGGCCCCCGAATCGTTTTTTGCTGTTTTCGAGTACGGGGCGGGTCCTCGCCCCTACTTGTGCGGGGTGGGAGCGGGGATAGTGGGCGAAGCCAGCATCCCAATTCCGAGCGCGCGCGGACATTTCAGTTCCCCCACCCGTTTTCCCCGCGCGCCGCCGCCGCCACCCGCGCGCCGCCGCCGCAATCCGTCAGATCCGCCGCCACCCGTGCCCCTCCGCCGTCCGCCCAGCCTCGTCGAGGTTCTTCGACGCCCGCCGCACCTCCGCCGCACCCCCGCCGAAGTTCCGCGTCCGTCCGCACCGCCACACGCCCGCCGCACCTCCGCCGCACCTCGGTGAGTATTCCGCCGCGTTCTTCTTCGTTGCCGCCGGTAAATTGGTCGGATTTGGGGCTGATGTATGGTACACCGTGGTAGATGGCTTCGGAGGATGTGCACATGGCGGATTTGGACGCGACGTCCACCGATTGGTCGTCGTCGGATGATTCCGACATCGACGATTTGCTCAACGACGACGACACGGAGATGATGGTGCTGCTCTTCGGCTTGAAGCAAACGGAGGACCGCATGAAGCTGCTGGATCAGCGGAAAGGATCCGTGATGGGGCGTATGTGCATTCCGCGGAACCGCGCGCTCGGCCACGAGCAGCCGATGCAAGATTACTTCGCCGAGGTACCGACCTATCCTCCCCGCCTCTTCCGTAGACGGTACCGAATGCGTAGGACTTTGTTCGAGAAAATCGTCAAAGATTGCGAGGCAAATTGCGATTATTTCAAGCAAAGAAGAAATGCTGCCCAAGTCATGGGATTTAGCCCATACCAAAAAATTTCTGCCGCCATGAGGGTTATTGCATACGGTATACCAGCAGATTATACCGATGAGTACCTTCGCATTGGTGTGCAAACAACCACGGATTGCGTGCGTATGTTTGCCAAGATGGTGATCAAGTTGTATGGAGAGAAGTATCTCCGAGCTCCAAATGAGGATGATACAAAAAGGCTCATGGAGATCAATGAAAAGAGGGGTGGCCGGGGATGCTTGGTAGTTTGGATTGCATGCATTGGACATGGAAAAATTGTCCAAAAGCATGGCATGGCATGTATTGTGGCAAAAGCCGTGATGCTACCATTGTTCTTGAAGCTGTGGCCTCTCAAGACTTATGGATTTGGCATGCTTTTTTGGATTGCCGGGGACACTCAACGATATCAACATCTTGAATAGATCCCCTTTGTTTAAAAGACTAGTTAAGGGTGATGCTCCACCTTGTAACTACAAAGTTATGAACAATGAGTACACCATGGGGTACTATCTCACAGATGGTATTTACCCTAACTATGCAACCCTTGTCAAGTCCATAAAAGAGAAAAAGGACAGGCCTTTGACAAGAAAGGAAGCTTGCTTCACCAGAAATCAAGAGGCATGCCGCAAGGATATTGAGAGAGCTTTTGGTGTCCTTCAAGCAAGGTTTGCAATTGTCGTGGGTCCTGCTAGGTTTTGGGACAAGGAAACTCTTGTTGATGTCATGACATGTTGTGTGATTCTTCACAACATGATCATTGAAGATGAAAGCGGTTTAAACTTGCCATGTTTCTATGACAATGTTGGCACCCGAGTGCAGCCCGAGAGGAACCCTGATCGGCTTGAAGCTTTTCTTGCAGCTCATCGAGGCATTGAAAATGCCGAGACTCATCACCAGCTCACCCAAGATCCGATTGATCACCATTGGCGGTTGCATGGCCAATGATTTTTTACATTCATTTCCCATTGTTGTATGTGTGAAACATTCATTTCCTATTTGTTGTATGTGTGAAACATTTGTTATTTGTTTAATTCTTCCATTAGAACATTTGTTGACATTTCCGAGAAACATTATTGTAATAATTAAGACGATTATTGTGTGATGTAAAACATTTATTTTATGTGAATGGTGTGTTGGTTCTAATATGCAATTTGTCAAAAAACCCTGTTTTGAGGGCCAAAACTCGGGCGAGCTAGCAGAGCCCGTATCCCCACCCCGTAAAACAGAATATTCTGTTTTACGGGGTGGGGATACGGGCTCGCTAGCTCGCCCGAGTTTTTGGCCGGCGAAACCCGGATACAGGGCCCTCTACTCGTGTTATACGGGGCGAAAAAATACGGGGCCTGTTAGACATGCTCTTACAATGCTAAGAGCATGTCTAACAGACCCCTTAAAAGGCCCAACCCCGTAAAATAACCACCGATATATGGGGTAGGCCTCTCCCGGCCGTCTAGCAGACCCCGTAAAACAGGCCCCCGTGTCGATTTTTTACAGTTTCGGCTACGGGGTGGCTTTTGGCCCCTTACTTTTACGGGGCGGGAGGCCGAATACAGGGGCAAACCCTCACTCGTGGCGCGCTGAATTTTCAGAAATCGCAACTGCTTCCGCGCGACGGCTGTTGGCGCTCGTCGGTGCCTCCGGCGTGGCGGCGGCTCGGTTCGCCGGTGAATTCGCGCCGTGGGTGCGAGCGGCGGGTTGGTCGGCTTGAGAACGACCTGCAGGTGGGCGCGCGGGTGGGGTTGGGGAGGCGGACGAGGTGCAGCTCCACGGCAGCCATGGCGGGCGTCCGGAGCGGGAGCGGGCGCGGCCGGCGTGGGGCCGGCCGGAGCGGGCGCGGCCAAGGCTGGCGGCGGCCGGAGAGGGGGTGGGCGGCGGCCGAAGCTCACGCGCGGCCGTGGCCGGCCTTGGCGGGCGGGGGTGGGCGGCCGTGGGCCGGCGGCGGCGGCGGGGGGCGGCCGGTGGGCAGGCGCGGCGGCGGGGGGCGTCCGGGGCTGGGGCTAGGCAGGGGCTGGGCTAGAGGAAGAAGAAGGAGTGGAGGAAGGGGAATTTTTTAATTTGGCATATTTTCGGAATATTCCCTTTTACAGTTTAGTCATACGGGGTCTGCTAGCTCGGATGATTTTTCGGCCGGTGAAAACTGAATACAGGACCCTCTACTCGCGTTTTAAGGGGTGAAAAAATACGGGGCCTGTTAGACATGCTCTAAGTTCTTCAGTGGCCATGCTAGATTCCGCGCCAAGAAGATCTGGGCTGCCCAAGCTGTTTAGCTGTCTAGCCCTACACGGAAAGCTGATATGCTCGCATTAGGGGGTGGCCCCATGATCCCCTATGTCCTTTATGTCTCGGAGAGCTTGATACGGCCGACCATCTATGCAAACAATGCCCATATAATGTGGCCATTTGGAACCTGACGAGATCATGGGGCAAAGATGACAACACCGACAATCGCCTTGACCACCACTCCATTTCCGAGTGGTGGGACGCCTTGATCGACGGAAATCCTAAGAAGGATCAGAAACGTATCAACGGCCGTTTCCTTTACGTGTTATGGAATGGGTGGAAGGAACGGAACAAGCGCATCTTTATTGGGCGTCGGCTTACCTACCTAGAGGTGGCGGATATCATGAGGGAAGACATCCTTCAGAGGACCGTGCCATCACTGGCTTCGGGCCGGCTTTCCCGGCCGAACCGAACTAGTTTCCCCTTTTTGTCTTTTGGTTCATTTGGTGGTTTTATTGGGCATATTCCCACCATAATCTAAATATGTCCTCTCTTATACAGTTTGATTGGTTTTTCCCTCTTGCTTAATGAAAAGGCAGTGCTCCTGCCGGTTGCTCCAAAAAAGCAGTGGGATGAAAACTTGTGGTATGAGTTATGAGTATGATAGATGCAACATGCATGTATCATTTGTATCAACATTATCATTTATGGGGATCTCTTTCAAATATGAAAAACCATTAAATCTGAGCGACCGATCGCTCGTCTCCCACACCCCTGCAACCCGAGGCCTCGTCTCCCTCCTTTGTTTATCTTTTGGGCCTTTGATGGACACACCTAGTACGGCAATTACACGGCCACGTCTCTCTCTCTCTCTCTCTCCTTTGTTTCTCTTTTGGGCATTTGATGGACACACCTAGTACAGGCAACCGCACACACTGGCGAATGTCTGTGAAAGAGGAGGGCAACGATTTCTCTGCACCACCCGAGGGTGCAACCATGGTTCCATGGTGGAGATCATGTTGGAGCTGAAGCGGGGTATTCCAAATTCGTTGAATCACCGCCGGCCTCAGGGAACTTGGAATAGGATAGTTTCTTGAAGCACTTGGAGTACGACTCTTAATGGCAAAGAGTGCCACCGCACAATCAGAATCAAGAGTAGCAGGGTTCAGGTTATATTCGATAGCTAGCCCGGGGACATTACAGCTTCTTCGGCCAAACATTCGTTTTTTTACCGGGTCTACAGCAGCCTTATGCTGGCCTGAACTTACCATATAACTGAAAGTAGAATATTACAAGGGTTTATTATAAAGGTGTAGAGGGTTGGGAGGGGCGAACAAAATCAAGGAGGATCAAAGCTAATGCACCAATTAATAAGCCTAGATGAAGAGGTAGGGGTGGTGCAGCGGAACGGCCAGAGGTGGATGTCTTCAATGCAACGACGGATGTCCAGAGCAAGGTCTGCATCCAAGTTGTTGAACACAAGGTTGCTTCTTATCTTCCAAATATTCCACGGGATGGCGGTAGCGATAGTGGTTGCCTCAGTAATGCAACAATGTGAGCGAAACAGATCGACAAAGCTTTAGATGTCTTGGGTGACGGGGTCGAGATTGAAGGAGCTCCAGACTTGACCAGCTATCGGGCAGGCAATGAGTAAATGTTCATTGTCTCCATCAAGGTGGCAGGTGGGGCATGTTGCAGAATCCGTCAGCTGATGTCGAAACTATCTCTCATTCGTGGGGAGGCGGCGTTACCAAGCAAGCCAGTAGAAGATCTTACACTTCAGAGGTGCAACATTCCACCAAACCTTAGTTGCTAAAACATCAACCTATAGATGTTTGAAAGAGTTGGAGTAGAAATCTTTGTTCAAAAGCATCTTGTTAGTAAGATGGCACGCGCAATTATTTGGATCATTATGGCCAAACATTCTGGTTAATTTGATACCCTAACTACTCCCTCCGTCTCAGTTTACTAGTCTTTCTCGTATTCCTAGGTCGCCAATTTAACCTATATAATTTAAATTATATAATGAAAAAATTATATCATTAGAAAATAGAACATCAAAACTTTCTAATGATATAATTTTTATAACATATAACTAATGCTACGAAAAGTGTTTTTAGCTCCCGAGCTCCAGTGCTCTCACTATGTTAAGAAAAATTTAAAAATATTTTTACAAGTTATAAAAATCATGAAAATAATTCTGAAGACTGTCATTGATACATTCCACAATCATGCAAAATCTTAATCCGATTTTTTTTTATTTTGAGCTAGATAAAAATGAAAAAATCTGATATGTTTTGAAGATTTGAAAATGACTACTTGGATCTACAATTTTGTCATTTTTGTGTAGCTCAAAATATTAAGTATTTGAAATTGATTTTTTGCACTTATGTGGGATACATCATTGACTATTTGCAGATTTTTTTCCAGATTTTTTTGAAACTAAAAAATATGATTTTTGTTTTTTTTAAAACGAGATCATTGGTGCCCATGTGCACCAAATCTCTGTCCCTAATGCTAACTTGATAAAATTTGCGACCTAACGGTACGCGCACGCCTAATAAACTGTAAGAGAGGGAGTAATCTAGCTAAATCATGAGCCACATCATTAGCTTCACGGTAATTATGTGACAATAGGCTGATATTCAATGCGAATATTCTCCTCCCTGCATTGATATGACTACATCATGACAGTCAGAACACCCGTTCAATTGATTACATCGTACTGAACGTTACTGATTTTGAAGAATTTATATTCTCAACAAAGAGTTACCGTTGAGGAGGTGGCGTTTTGGCTCATAGGAGCAAATGCTCCTATTATACAAAATAATTAAAAATTAATTTTAGAAAAGTTAAAAAATTCTGACATAATTTTTTTTGTTGTACATCGTGATATTCTATGTTAGTGCACAAGTTTTCATGGACAAACAATATTTTATGTGACGTGTACAAAAAAGTAAAAAAATGTTTTATACGTAGTCGTGTTATAGCATCAAAATTTGTCTTTTTTATTGGAGCCACAAATTTTTATAGTTTTTTTTGAAAACTTGTGTACGAACATAAAATGTGTAGATGTACATGAAATTTTTTAGTTTAGAATTTTTTAACACTTCGAAATGTTGATTCACACAATGGGAGCAAATGCTCCTATGAGCCAAAGTGAATATCCCTACCGTTGAGTGTTTCTTTATAAAGAAATACTAAAGCGCACTCTTTAAAAAAAAATGGGGAACACCTAGATAAAAAAAGGAATGAAAACTGCAGTGGGCCGATCTTGCGCACTCTTAGTTCAGATGGAACGGGCTTTGTCCGGGATCACCATTTCCGGGAAGAAATCAAACGTGAATCGTGACAGGAGCGGGGCCGGCCGCATGGAGCATGCTTCGTGCTCATCCCAGCGCGCAAAATACCAAAAATTGCCGAGGAAAGCATCTGTACAAGCAAACACAAGCGGCATCCTCAATGTGTATATAAGTAGCTAGCCAGCAAAAGCCAACCAACAAGATAATCACTGGTAGCTGTCCGCAGAACGCAACATGAGCAGGGAGGAGCGGTGGAGCTTGGCCGGCAAGACAGCGCTCGTCACCGGAGGAACCAAAGGCATCGGGCGTGCGATCGTGGAGGAGCTCGCCGGCTTCGGCGTCCGTGTGCACACCTGCGCTCGGAGCGACGCCGACGTGCGGGAGCGGCTGCGCGGGTGGGACGCCGACACCGACGCTGGGCGGCTGCGCGCGCGCATCACGGCCTCCACCTGCGACGTGTCCGTGCGTGGCGACAGGGAAGCGCTCATGGCCACGGCCCGCGCCGAGCTGGGGGGCAAACTGGACATCCTCGTCAACAACGCTGGCCAGACGATGTTCCGCCCCGCCACGGAGAGCACGCCGGAGGACTACGCCCGCCTCATGGCCACCAACCTGGAGTCGTGCTTCCACCTCTCCCAGCTCGCACACCCGCTCCTCGTCCTCGCCGGCGGCGGAGTGGTGGTCAACATCTCCTCCCTCGCGGGGTTTATTGTCTACCCTCAGCTTTCGGTGTACTCGGCGACCAAGGGCGCCATGAACCAGCTTAGCCGGAGCCTCGCCGTGGAATGGGCGCGTGACGGCATCCGCGTCAACTGCGTCGCGCCGGGAGGCATCCGGACGGACATCATGAGCAGCAGCGGCATCACGCTGGACCCGGAGGTGGCGCGGGGGATGGTGGAGGCGGAGATCGCGCGCGTCCCCTTGGACCGCATTGGCGAGCCCGAGGAGGTGGCGTCGCTCGTCTCGTTCCTGTGCATGCCGGCCGCATCTTACATCACCGGGCAGGTCATCTGCGTCGACGGCGGCCGCACCATAGCCGCCTAGAATTTGATAGCTGCCTGCCATGTCTCGATTGAACTGTTTCTCTACCCATACGCGCGACTAGTAAATAAAGCATCTTCGTTTCATCTTAACCGAACATGCATTTTAGTGAAATGAGCAAACATGTGATCCGAAGACCCCAACTATTCGTTCATTTCTCTTGTTCATGTTGAACGAATTTCTTTGACTTTGTTGTTCAAGCGCGATAGGATAGAATTTGTAGTATGGGTATGATAGATGCAACATGCATGCAACATTATCATTTTTGGGTTATCCTTTACATATGAAAAATGATTCAATCCGAGCGACCGATCGCTCGTCCTCCCCACGCCCCTGCACCCCTCCTTTGTTCCTCTTTCTCGTGGGCCTTTGATGAACACACCTAGTTCAAGCAACCAAACGCACATTGAACATATGTGAAAGAGGAGCTCGGGCAACAATCTGTACGCACCACCCGAGCATCCAACCATGGTTCCATGGTGGAGATCAAGTTGGAGCTGAAACGGGGTATTCCATATCCATCGAGCCGCCCCTGGCCTCGGGGAAGATTGTGCCTAGAGGCAGAGGGATTCACTCTCACCAAATCCGACGGTAGAGGGCTTCCACACTAGCAACATGTTGTGATGACCCAAGTTATTTGTGTTAATGTTGAAGTGTTTTTATGCTTGATGGTTGGCTTCAATGTTGCATAGTGCAATAAATTTCTTGGCCGTTTGCCGCGGCGCCTTAGCATATTTGCAATTGAGATCATCGATGAGTAGTGGGAGTTATGGGAGGTAGATGGGAGGGGGCTTTAGGGAGTGACGACGACCTTCATGAGTTCTCAACTTGCCTACTTATCGCCACGATTTGGGACGTGATGCTTCTAAATAAGGGTAACAATATGACGAGTCAACGAATATGTCACGCACTCCCTCCATCTGAAAATAAGTGTATCTTTAGTTTTGTTAAGTCAAATTTACTCAACTTTGGTTATCTTCAAAGAAAAAAAAAGTAGCAACATTTACAACATGAAACTAAAATATTTGTTTGACACAACAACAAACTAACAACAAACTAATATGACTAGACATTTGCAGGACATACTACTAATATGACTAGACATTTGCAGGACATACTTCTGAGCACCAGATTTGACTACCATTAGAGCATCTCCGGTCACGCCCCTAAACCGTCCCCCAAACAGCGCCGGATCGAGCATTTGGGGACGTGTTTTCTTTGTGTCATGTTTGGGGGACGTCGCTCCCCAGCCACGTCCCCCAAACAAAATTTCAGAAATTTAAAACTTGAGCGAATTCATTCAAACTTTCTATATATTACATAGATTCGAACGAAATTCGATTAATTTTAAACTAAACCCTAATCTAGAAGTACTTGCGGCGGCCGGAGGCGTCGTAGTACTGGTGGAAGTTGTACATGTCATCGGTGATGACCTCCTGCTTGACGTGCTCGTCGGGCTCGTCGACGGGCTCGTCCTTCACCAGGCCGCTTGGTCCAGCCTCACCGTCATCGGTGAGGTCCACGAGCGGCTTGCCGGTGTCACGGATGGACATGGCGATCGCTGTGTCGAGGTCGCCCCTCCAGGCGTCCTTGTCGTTTAGCGACGCCAAGAAGCCGCTCACAGCCCTGGGCAGTCCTCAGGGTCGTCGTTGCTCGCGATGAGTCGCTGCTGCCGCTCGTAGTCCGCCAGCAGCCCCGCCTTCCCCGCTGCCTCATCGTCCCGCTCCTCCTTCACCTCCGACTTCGAGATGAGAGGGCGCTGCTGCTGGACCTTTCCTGCTGCCGGCTGCCGCTGCCGCCACACCTCGGATTGACATCCGGCTCCTCCTTCACCTTGCGCTTGGGGACGGTGTAGGGCGCGGGGCGGTGCGCCGAGGACTGCGTCGATCGGGTTGGCCCTGACGAGGAAGAGTTGGAGGAGGACGAGTACGTCCTCCTCGGCTTCCACCGAGCTGCAGGAGACGGTGGCGGTGAGGACGGCGTCTCCAACCTTGCAGCGCTGCTATGGATGCCATCGATGACGTTCTCCAGGGTGTGCCCCAGAACACCCCAGAAGAGGACGTGCCCTTCCTTGTTCCAGTTGTTCGGCCGGTCGACGAGGCCGGTGGTGCTGTTCATCTCCATGTCGTACTGTGCCTGGAAGTAGGCGACCCACCAGGCATCGTTGTCGGTGGCCGCCCAGGTCGGCTCAGCCCGCTTTTCGGCGCCGAGTGCAGACCGCCGGGCCCCGATGGAGTCCCTCCAATGCTCCGAGCCTGGCGACGGCGGCAGTAAGATGCCTATGCCATTGACGGCCATCCTCCAGCCGCCACTTCTTGGCAGGCGCATGTCCGGCGGGACGGGATATCCCGCACGGTACATCGCCCACGCCTCCGCCACGGTGAGGCTGCCGCGCTCGAAGCCGTTCGCCGCGGCGCTCTTAATGTACAGCGGCGGCAGGCGAAGCGGCAGCGGATCGTTGGACGCAATAAAGGGCGTGGACGGCCACGTGGCCATGCACGACGAGACGCGTCCCTGCGTCGCCTGGGAAATCTGGGACGCCATTAACGTTGCTTGACCAAAAGTAGGGGACGGGGTTTTAGGCTTCCGAGCCGCTGACGCGTCAGGCCCGCGTCTCTTCGCCTCACTTTTTATTGTGTCTCGCGTGTCTGGAGCGTCCCCTGTGTAGCGGAGACTGGCTCGGGGCGCCGGACACCGTATCGGACCGTGCCGGTTAAAAAAATGACTTTAAGGCGCGCTGAAAATATTTTTTCATCCAGCGCACCCCAAATCCTCTTGGGAACGATTTTGGGGACGCGGGCACTTATAGACGCTGTGAGCATCTTCGCTCCATCTCAGCCTACCACGTGAACATATTTCTGGATAACGTGACCAATTTCTAGAGCATGCATATGAACCGAACTGTGTGCCCCTCTTTACTCATGCTGAACAAATTTATAAAAGGTAAAAACCATTTCAATTTTCAACCCGTTTCAAGCCACCACATTTTTTTTTATGATGGTAGAGTATACACAGAACCATACAGACGTGGCGTTGAACTGTACTATTGGATATGTTGAAACAGGTCAGTCCGTAAAAAAAGAGTCTGTAATAAACTGCACGTAGACGTAGCACTATAGATAAAAAATTGTAGTGTGACAGATACAACTTGTATCAACTTTTTTCTGGATGGTTTTATAACTTGTATCAACTAAGCGTGGGCATGGGAAACCCGCGGGTTGGGGCTCCTACTCCCCGCTCTGTGCGGCCTCCATCTAGGGCGCCGCCTGAAGGGGCTGCTTCATGGGCTGTGTGGAATGCGGCCCCGTACAGGTATGTCTCTTTTTTGTCATTTCTTCGGTTCATATTTCATAAAAAAAATTCGAAAATTCCAAAAGGTTTAAACTATAAAAATGTTCAGATTAAAAATATTCAGATTAAAATTTGATTTTTCTTGAAATATTGTTGAAACTTGGAAATTGTTGAATCCGAAAAATGTTCAAATATGGGAAGATGTTCAGATTTGAAAAATGTTTAAATCTGAAAAGTTCAAAATAAAAATGTTCAAAAATAAGAAATGTTCAAAAAAATCAAAATTTTAAAGATTAAAAAAAAACTGACCAGAAAAACTTCAAACCAGTAGAAGCCGAAGAATTACAATTGTCACCTTATGAAATTTTGTTGGCAAACCTTGTGAACTACGAGCGTTTCTTTAACCTAAGAAACTCTTAGGCTGGTCATAGTGCATAATATCATAGAGTATCATTATGTACTCCCTCCGTTCCTTTCTGTAGTGCCTATAGATTTTTGGCATTTGTTTCAGAATATAAGGTTGTACCTTGGTTTTTTTTAATTACCCCCTCCCCCGTTCAGCTCCCACACAACATGCGTGAGAAAAAATCCATACAAAATTGGAAACAATTAATTATGATTCCTAATGCATGGCCCAACGATTCCTTAAAATTAGGCAGCAATATTTTACTTTCCTTAATTAAACTTGGTTGCACATATATGGAGAATCAACAAGAGAGATTTGTGGGATTTGTTATGGTAAGTTAGGAAGATATGGATTTTCAAAATTTTACGTTGATCTCAAATCGTTTAGCTAAGGGGTGTTGTGTAAAAAATACTCTTCCGCTAATTTCCGTGCCAAAAAAACCATAGAAACTATAGAATGGAACAGAGGGAGTATATGATACTTGTATATATACTATCTCTATAATAGGTGGTATTATAGAGTAGTATCATAATCTTATAAATTTATTTTTTTGTAAAATCTCAATGCAAATTTATGTATAAGATCTATTTAGCATCAATCTTTTTTTTATTGCACTATGATATGATATGATACCTACCTATGTTACTCTAATCCTATCTCCCCCCTTTAATTAGATGCCACATCAGCATTTTTGTGGGTCTAAGATATATGGTACTACCCAAGATACTAGGACTATGGCTAGCCTTAGGCAAAACAACAAACCTTTTGTCCTTCACTTTGGGGCAACAAAATTGCAGTATATTTGGTGGGAGAGGAGAAAAGCCACTCACGGTGAAGCTGTTCAATCTCCCGCTCGTACTGCACAGTCGATATCTACACTCACTCTGAATTATTCTAGAGCAAAGAAGAGGAAGACATGAATTGACAAACATGGGTGGGTAAAACCAAAGGAGAACTTTGTGAAACTAAATGTGGACGCAGGGTTTAGCGCTGACGCTGGGACTTGAAGTACTGGTGCAATTCTTCGTGACGATAATGGGGGCTTTCTGGCGGCGAGCTGTTGCGGCATACCTTTTATCTCTGACCCATCTTCTGCCGAAGCTAGAGCGCTTCGGGATGGATTAATTCTTGCTGGCCAGATAGGATGCAACAGGATAGAGGTGAATTCCGACTGCATGGATGTGATTGAGGTTATGAATCAAGGCGGGAATTCTTTTGGTCCAGCTGCAGCTATTTACGAGGAGTGTTCGATGCTTTGTCATAGTTTTGTAGAGGTGGTGTTCTCTCATTGTCCTAGAGAAGCCAACATGGCAGCTCATGCTTTAGCTAGATCCTCAGAGGGACCAGAGTCAATTGTCTGGCTCGATGACCCCCCTGACTTCATTTTTAGTGTGTTGGCAAATGATGTAACGATTATGTGACTCAGACATCAAGTTTCTTACGCACTCTTTTCCTTACCAGGGTACCGAAGGGGACTGGAAGGTTTTTAATGAGACGGCTTGCTTGTCTTATATATATAATGGTTTTGCTTTAAAAAAATCGCAGTATAATTAGGACAAGACTTGTAGTGTCCCTAGAACAAAAATTGACTCCACGAAGAACAAAAAAAAAGTCAATAGGAACAAAATCACATTGCAGTTGGGAAAAACTGATAGCATGAAGGAATAAATCGAATCTACATGCGGATGAGAACTGTAGAAATAGGGAAAATTTATAGAGATGATCGGCGAATAATCATGCCAAGCGAACGCACGATTTCGGATGGACAGTGAGGATAGCTCTGGCGACTACGGGGGCGACCCCGCGCTCGCCCTGACCCCTACGACGCCGCCGGCGAAGGGGGGGAGTTTGAGCGCGCCGGCTGGCCGGCGAGAGGCGACCGCAGGGGCGGGGCACCTCCGTGGCAAGTTCTGGGTGCTGGCTGACCAGTCGGACGATGAGGTGGAGACGGCTGCGGGTGCGCCGGTCCTGTCGGGCTCGGAGGAAGAGGAGCAGGGGCTTGCCTCTCCTCGGCGCCGCCCCTCACCGGCGGCGACCACGGAGGACTACATCAAGCGTGCGGAGGAGCTTGGGGGCTCGCTTCGTCACCGTCGACGCCGGCGGACGTTCGCTCCGGGAGGGCGACCGGCGAGGCATGTGGCGGCGGCGGCTTCGTCGCGGTTCTGGCGGCTGGGGGACGCTGAACTGCACCCCAGGAGCCGCGGTGCCGGGCGCTCCGCCGACGCCCTGGGTGGATCTCCGGCGTCCACCGTGCCGTCCGCTGGGGCGGCGCCGCCGGTGGTGCAGGAGGAGCACGCGGCTAGGGTTCCGGGTGCGACGGCTCCCTCTGGGGGTGCGGTCTGCCAGGCCTTGGCTGGGCCTGGGCCGGACACGCAGCCCAGTGGGGACTTCATTTTGGGCGTTCCAACGGGCTTTGAGGGCGGCCTGCTGGAACCTGTGACGCCCCCTCTTCTAAGGGAGATAGTGCGAGGTGGGCCTTTAGGTGAGCTGCAGCCCACGGAGCCTGGCCCAGGCAGACGCGTCCGTTATAAGTGGCTGTGGCTCCCTTCGGGCTGTCCCATTCCTTCGCTAGGGTTTCCTGCGAGAGCGAGTGAAGTGCGGCGGCGGCTGCAGGATCCTTTCGCACCTCCTCACCGTCTCCTCCGTAGGATCCCACCACCATCTCCTCTCTCCCGTTCCTTTGCGGACACGCTGATGGATCGCGGTGGTGATGAGGGTCGCAAGCGGCGCCTCGACGAGCCCGGTCGGCGAGCGGGGGGTGCGGGGTACGGCAGGAGGTTGGGAGGCGGAAGAGATGGGGGAAGCGGAGGGAGACAGGAGGGAGGTGGATCTGGTGACGGCGACTGGCAAGGCCGGGAGGGAGGCTGGAGGCAAGATCAAGGCAGGGCTGAGGCTGGGTACCGGTACCAAGATGGTGACCAGGGCTACAGGTATCAAGAGCGTGGCAGGGATGATTGGGCTGCTCCGCCGCCAAGGTGGAGGGACCAACAGCGTTGGGAGGAGGCTCGCGATGCGCCACCACAGGAGGCCTATGGTGCCAGGGGGCAGGGCGAGCGGGAGGGCTTCGCTGGTCAGGGAGACCGCGGCCCGCGCGCGCAAGCCAAGGCGAAAGGGAAGAAGAATGCGGGCGGCGGCGCGGGTGCGGCGGCGCAGAAGGGCAAGAACAAGGTGGGACAAACCAAGACAGGTGCACCGGCAGTTGGTGAATGTTTCAAGTGTGGCCAGGAGGGGCACTACCAGTCCGAGTGCCAATTTGAGCCTCTTTGCGTCATCTGCAGCGGGGAGGGGCACGCTTCGGCGAGTTGTCCAAGCCGCGGGAAGACGCTGAGGCTTCAGTCCATGGGGCACGCCATTACTGGGGGAGGTTTTTACAACATTGATGTCGAGCCATTGGGGGCGGGGCAGGGTGCCCGGGAGTCCTTCTCTGCCGTCATAAAGTTCAAGGGCGAGCCGCTGCAGGAGGATAAGCTCACAGAAGAACTTAAGCTGCTGGTAGATGATCTTTGGGATTGGCAGGTGACCAAGCAGTCAGAATCTGAGTTTACGATAGTTTTTCCTTCGCGCGCGACTCTCCGCTTGGCTACTGCGAGCGGCAAACTCTTTCTGCCACTGTCCGAGAAGGAGACGGAGATCAGGGAGGCGTTCCTTGCTCCCAAGCCGAGCCTGGTGCTACCGTCGACTTGGGTCCGCCTGTCAGGGGTACCGGAGGACCTGATGACCAAGGAGCGGCTCATGGCTGCGTTTGTCATGGTGGGGAGGCCTATTGATGTGGATGAGCTTTCGATCCTCAAGCATGACAGGGAGCCCATCCGCATGCGGTTCCAAGGGAGGTACCCCGACCGCATGAAGGGGTCGATTCAGGTGTTTGTGAATGGTGAGGGTTACACTGTGACACTGCAGACGGAGGCGGAGCCGCGTGGGGGTGCAGGTGGGAGCAATGGTGGTCCGCCACCTCCTCCTCGGCGGGATCACGACGATGTGGACTCGGATGAGATGTCCTCTGATGATGAATGGAACAAGCACAGGAAGAAATCCACTGAGCAGGAGAAGGAGAAGGGCAAGGACACGGTGCCGGGTACCGGGAAGGGTTCGGGCCAATCTGGGGCTCGGAAGGCGGCCTCGCAGAGCGCGCCCCCTGCGTCCAGGGTCCAGGGAGGATCGCTGGACGGGTTGGTCCAGCCCATTGACCAGTATGGGACCAACCTGGGTCTTGCTATGGGGCTGGATACACCTCTGCGAGTGGGGCCGGTGGCTGATAAGGAGCCAGTCATGGCATTGGGCCGTGGGGTGCTGGAGGCCACGGAGGGTTCGCTGGTGTCTATGGAGACGGACTCACAGGTCACTGACCCGACTGCATCCTGGGTGGCGGAGAGCCCATCCATGGGAGGTCCTCCTTCCAAGATTGCGAGGATGGGCTCGCCGGCGAGGGAGCCGGAGGCTGACACGGAGGACTGGGTGGTGACGGACTCGGAGGAGGAAGACGGGTCTCGCAGGGAGGTGGAGCACACTCCGGCCTCGAAGAAGGATCTGGTGCGCGAGGCCATGGTGGATGCTCCGCTGGTGCAGGGGAAGAGGTCGCCCGCGATCCCTTACGCGCGCAAGAAGAAGGCGGTGGTGGCGGCCGTTCGCAAGAGCGGCAGAAACAGGGGCGCTGCTGCGGGGGCCACGACGCTGGAAAAGGCGCAGCGGCTAGCTGCGGAGAAGAACCTGGAGACCGTCAAGGACAAGGCCAAAGGTACGGACTTCTCGATTCTCGACGTTCTCCCTGACTCTCATCTGTCCTCGGTAGTTAGGGATAGCTGTTTGATTTTCCATCCGAAGACCGGGGTGCCTGGGGAGGCACTGTCATTGATTAGGGCCAAGGAGGCCGCACAAGCGGCTTTGGCGGAAACGAGACACCGCCTCCAGGCGGAAGAGGATGCCAGGCGGGCGGAGGCTGGAGGCAAGGCGGCTGAGGGGTCCGGTGACGCGGGTGAAGGGACATCCGCCCCAGACATCTCCTCGGCGGTGGCCACAGGGGAGGTTACGTGTGCAGGGGCACCTGATGTCTACGTTCCCCCTCCTTTCCTGTAGACAGTGTTGGGCCTCCAAGAGCAGAGGTTTGTAGAACAGCAGCAAGTTTCCCTTAAGTGGATACCCAAGGTTTATCGAACTCAGGGAGGAAGAGGTCAAAGATATCCCTCTCATGCAACCCTGCAACCACAAAGCAAGAAGTCTCTTGTGTCCCCAACACACCTAATAGGTGCACTAGTTCGGCGAAGAGATAGTGAAATACAGGTGGTATGAATAAGTATGAGCAGTAGCAACGGTGCCGGAAAATAGCTTGCTCGGCGTGTAGTTGATGGTGGTAGTATTGCAAGCAGTAGTAACACAAGTAAAACAAGTAAACAAGCGATAGTAACTCAGCAGTATTTAGGAACAAGGCCTAGGGATTACACTTTCACTAGTGGACACTCTCAACATTGATCACATAACAGAATAGATAAATGCATACTCTACACTTTTGTTGGATGATGAACACATTGCGTAGGATTACACGAACCCTCAATGCCGGAGTTAACAAGCTCCACAATAATGCTCATATTTTAGTAACCTTTAGTGTAAGATAGATCAACACGACTAAACCAAGTACTAGCATAGCATGCACACTGTCACCTTCATGCATATGTAGGAGGAATAGATCACATCAATATTATCATAGCAATAGTTAACTTCGCAATCTACAAGAGATCATGATCATAGCATAAACCAAGTACTAACACGGTGCACCCACTGTCACCTTTACACACGTGCAGGAGGAATAAAACTACTTTAATAACATCACTAGAGTAGCACATAGATAGTAGTGATACAAACTCATATGAATCTCAATCATGTAAAGCATCTCATGAGATCATTGTATTGAAGTACATGGAGAGAGATTAACCACATAGCTACCGGTACAGCCCCGAGCCTCGATGGAGAACTACTCCCCCTCATGGGAGCGAGCAGCGGTGATGAAGATGGCGGTGGAGATGGCAGCGGTGTCGATGGAGAAGTCTTCCGGGGGCACTTCCCCACTCCGGCAGGGTGCCGGAACAGAGACTCCTGTCCCCCAGATCTTGGCTTCGCGATGGCGGCGGCTCTGGAAGGTTTTCCGTATCGTGGTTTTTTCTGTCGATGTTTTTAGGTCACGACGGCTTATATAGGCGAAGAATCGGAGTCGGAGGGGCCACGGGCTGCCCACACCATAGGGGGGCGCGCCACCCCCCTGGCCACGCCGGGGTGTGGTGTGGGCCCCCCCTGGCACCTCTCTGGCCCTTCTCCGGTGCTCTGGAAGCCTCGCGAAATTATAAGATCCCCGGAATTGATTTCGTCCGATTCCGAAAATATTTCCTTACTAGGATTTCTGAAACCAAAAACAGCAGAAAACAACAGAACCGGCCTTTCGGCATCTCGTCAATAGGTTAGTTCCGGAAAACGCATAAAAATGATATAAAGTGTGAACAAAACATGTTGGTATTGTCATAAAACAAGCATGGAACATCGGAAATTATAGATACGTTGGAGACGTATCAGCATCCCCAAGCTTAGTTCCTACTCGTCCTCGAGTAGGTAAACGATAAAAGATAATTTCTGAGGTGACATGCTACCAACATAATCTTAATCATACTATTGTAAAGCATATGAGATGAATGCAGCGATTCAAAACAATGTTAATGCAATGAGTAAACAATTGAATCATATAGCAAAGACTCTTCATGAATAGTACTTTCAAGACAAGCATCAATAAGTCTTGCATAAGAGTTACTCATAAAGCAATAAATTCTTAGTAGAGACATTGAAGCAACACTATGGAAGATTAAGTTTCAGCGGTTGCTTTCAACTTGTAACATGTATATCTCATGGATAGTTGTCAATGCAAAGCAATATAACAAGTGCAATAAGCAAGTATGTAAGAATCAATGCATAGTTCACACAAATGTTTGCTTCTTGAGGTGGAGAGAGATAGGTGAACTGACTCAACATAAAAGTAAAAAGAATGGTCCTTCAAAGAGGAAAGCATCGATTGCTATATTTGTGCTAGAGCTTTGATTTTGAAAACATAAAGAGAACATAAAAATAAAGTTTTGAGAGGTGTATGTTGTTGTCAACGAATGGTAGCGGGTACTCTAACCCCTTGCCGGACAAACCTTCAAAGAGCGGCTCCCATTTTATTTTATTTTTGGATGGCACTCCTTCCAACCTTTCTTTCACAAACCATGGCTAACCGAACCCTCGGGTGCCTGCCAACAATCTCATACCATGAAGGAGTGCCTTTTTATTTTAGTTTTATTATGATGACACTCCTCCCAACCTTTGCTTACACAAGCCATGGCTAACCGAATCCTTCGGGTGCCGTCCAACAATCACATACCATGGAGGAGTGTCTATTTTTGTTAATTAATTTGGGATTGGGAATCCCATTGCCAGCTCTTTTTGCAAAATTATTGGATAAGCGGATGAAGCCACTAGTCCATTGGTGAAAGTTGCCCAACAAGATTGAAAGATAAACACCACATACTTCCTCATGAGCTATAAAACATTGACACAAATCAGAGGTGATAAATTTTGAATTGTTTAAAGGTAGCACTCAAGCAATTTACTTTGGAATGGCAGGAAATACCATGTAGTAGGTAGGTATGGTGGACACAAATGGCATAGTGGTTGGCTCAAGTATTTGGATGCATGAGAAGTATTCCCTCTCGATACAAGGTTTAGGCTAGCAAGGTTATTTGAAACAAACACAAGTATGAACTAGTACAGCAAAACTCACATAAAAGACATATTACAAGGATTATAAGACTATACATCGTCTTCCTTGTTGTTCAAACACCTTACTAGAAATTATCTAGACCTTAGAGAGACCAATTATGCAAACCAAATTTTAGCATGCTCTATGTATTTCTTCATTAATGGGTGCAAAGTATATGATGCAAGAGCTTAAACATGAGCACAACAATTGCCAAGTATCACATTACCCAAGACATTATAGCAAATTACTACACGTATCATTTTCCAATTCCAACCATATAACAATTTAACGAAGAGGAAACTTCGCCATGAATATTATGAGCTAAGAACACATGTGTTCATATGAACCAGCGGAGCGTGTCTCTCTCCCACACAAGCATGATGTAATCCAATTTATTCAAACACAAACAAAAATAGAAACAAACAAACGGACGCTCCAAGTAAAGCACATAAGATGTGACCGAATAAAAATATAGTTTCAAGAGAAGGAACCCGATAATTTATCGATGAAGAAGGGGATGCCTTGGGCATCCCCAAGCTTAGACGCTTGAGTCTTCTTGATATATGCAGGGATGAACCACCGGGGCATCCCCAAGCTTAGACTTTTCACTCTTCTTGATCGTAGTATATCATCCTCCTCTCTTGACCCTTGAAAACTTCCTCCACACCAAACTCGAAACAACTCATTAGAGGGTTAGTGGACAATAAAAATTAACATGTTCAGAGGTGACACAATCATTCTTAACACTTCTGGACATTGCATAAAGCTACTGGACATTAATGGATCAAAGAAATCCATCCAACATAGCAAAAGAGGCAATGCGAAATAAAAGGCAGAATCTGTCAAAACAGAACAGTCCGTAAAGATGGATTTTATTAGGCCACCAGACTTGCTCAAATGAAAATGCTCAAATTGAATGAAAGTTGCGTACATATCTGAGGATCACTCACGTAAATTGGCATAATTTTCTGAGTTACCTACAAAGAATTAGACCCAGATTCGTGACAGCAAAGAAATATGTTTCTGCGCAGTAATCCAAATCTAGTACTTACTTTACTATCAAAGACTTTACTTGGCACAACAAAACACAAAACTAAGATAAGGAGAGGTTGCTACAGTAGTAAACAACTTCCAAGACACAAATATAAAACAAAGTACTGTAGCAAAATAACACATGGGTTATCTCCCAAGAAGTTCTTTCTTTTTAGCCATTAAGATGGGCTCAGCAGTTTTAATGATGCACTCGCAAGAAATAGTATTTGAAGCAAAAGAGAGCATCAAGAGGCAAATTCAAAAAACATTTAAGTCTAACATGCTTCCTATGAAGAGGAATCTTGTACACAAATGAATTCATGAAGAACAAAGTGACAAGCATTAGAGGATAAAACACGAGTAACTTCAAGATTCTCAACATAAAGAGGGAAACTTAATATTATTAAGATGCATATAACCATATTTCCCTCTCTCATAATAACTTTCAGTAGCATCATTGATGAAATCCACAATATACCCATCACTTACAACATTCTTATCATGGTTCATATGCATAGAAGTATCATTAAATTTGGCATAAGAAGAGTTATTCTCATTAATAGTAATTGGAGCAGGATTATTATCAAGAATTTGAACATGGTAAACAAGTTGCATATTAAGGGAATTGTTTTTGGTAACCCAATCATGACTATGACAAGTTTCATAAGGATAGTTATAACCTATATCATAGCATTCTTTATAATAATCATCAAAGATCGGAGGCACGAGTGTCATCATAAGAAATAGAATAGTTATCTTTCACGATCGGTTTATCCGTGTCCATACCATCATTGTTATTAGAAGGAGATGTATCAAGAACATAATGACCAGTAGCAAAAGGATTTTCAAACACCTCTTCCCCGAGCTTAGAGCTTTCTATATCATTATGGGAGGGAGCATGGATAGCATCGACACTATGGCAATTATTATCATCATTTTCAGAATTAGTTTCCCAGAGATTTGTAATATCAAAAGTAGTGTGCTCATTCAAATCATGATCGCTAATGTATGTAAAGGGCATAGGAAGATCATCGTATTCAGATTCATTATAACAATAATCATTAGGAGCAACATACTTACGGTTACCTAGCGTTATCTCATTCACGTGGGGATACGTCGTTACCTCTTTCTTTTTATTCCCCTTATTCTTCTTCTTCTTCTTCGTTCCCTTCTTCTTCTTCTCCTTCTCCTTTTTCTCGTTCCCTTCTTCAGGAGGGAGAGGCTTGAAGGGTGGCTTGTCCGCATAACCTGATTTACTTTAGAAACAATAGAAGAAACTTGGGAGGATCCCTCCTTTTCATTAATTAGTTGAAAACACACAGCGGTCCTATCATATTTTGGCAAGGTGTCATCTTCTAAAATATTTTGTATGTAAGTATTTGTATGGCTATTATTAATGCAATAATAAAAACACCCATGCAGGACATCATCAATATCAAGATCACTCATATGTAACAAAGAGATTTTTCTCGACAATTCTTCACACCCCAAAAATAAAGTAAGTTCATCATGCTGATTAGGAGTAATTTCATCATCACAATACAAATTTGCAGCACTCATTGGGTTCAAATTATCATTGGAGGGGCATTGAAAATTAAAATGACCCACTTCATGGCAAACTTCACAAATAAAAGGATAGAGGGCACAAACTTTTTACCAAGATCATCTAGAGCCCTAAACCACTTTCTAGTTTTTTCATTAGCATGGTGGATACAATATTCATCTTTGATTTGATTAACTCCACAAGGTCTATGTATTCCACAAAAATTAACATGCTTATAGGAAATAACATTCTTAGGAGTTTGAGCATGCTCATTACAATAATTAACAACAATTTCATTCTTCATGCAAGCCTCTTTAAAAGGTTCATGATACTTATCAAAATTCTTTTTGGGCAATTCAAAATGAGAAGCAAAGGCTTTATAAAGATTTGCAGCAACTTGAGAGTCAAGACCATAAGTAGCACTCATATTTCGAAATTTATCGGTATCCATAAAAGTTTCAATGCATTCATAATCATAATTTATACAGACTCTTTACCTTTGTCGTTCTCCCAATCTTCGGCGTTCTCCTTAATCCGATCAAGAAGGTCCCTTTTAAACTCTTCTTTGTTGCGCGTGAATGATCCAGAACAAGTAGCATCCAGAAAGGTCTTATCTTGAAAAGAAAGTCTTGCATAGAAATTATCAATGATGATATTACCTGGAAGCTCATGATTGGGGCATTTGAGCATTAAAGACTTCAATCTCTCCCATGCTTGGGCAATACTCTCTCCATCATGAGGCCAGAAATTATATATTCGGTTTCGGTCTTTGTGAATTTCACTTGGAGGATAGAATTTAGAATAAAATAGATGCACAATATCCTTCCAATCAAGAGAATGCTCATCCTTCAGCAGTTTATGCCAATGCGCCGCTTTACCAGACAACGACATAGAGAATAATTTATTCTTCACTTCATCCATAGAGATACCTGCACACTTGAATAACCCGCATAATTCATGCAAAAACAGTAAATGATCTCCAGGATGCACAGTTCCATCCCCTTCATAGCGGTTATCCATAACACGTTCAATAATTTTCATAGGTATTTTATATGGAGTACTTTCAGTAGGTGCATTTAAAATATCACAAGCATCATTAGAGTTATCGCATATGGGAGATAAAGTGTTATCAGAGCAAATTTTCTCACCTAAAGATGGGAAGCTAAAAAGTTCAAAACTAGCTTCCCCAAGCTTAGACTTCTCCATAGCATTAGCAGTAATTGCATTCATACTAATAACATCGCTACTAGCATGCAAATGAGGTTCCATTGGTTTTTTAATGTTTGCACCAAACAATTCTAAATCAGGTTTTTGTTGTTTTCCATTATGCCTAACTAGTGTAAACAAGAAACAAAAAGATGCAATTGCAGGATCTAAAGGAAATAGCTTCGAGCACAAACACAATGGCGCCAGAAAAGTACTGTTACGTGGAACCGGAGTATGAGTGCCTTTTTACCTTTCCTCCCCGGCAACGGCGCCAGAAAAGTGCTTGATGTCTACGTTCCCCCTCCTTTCCTGTAGACAGTGTTGGGCCTCCAAGAGCAGAGGTTTGTAGAACAGCAGCAAGTTTCCCTTAAGTGGATACCCAAGGTTTATCGAACTCGGGGAGGAAGAGGTCAAAGATATCCCTCTCATGCAACCACTGCAACCACAAAGCAAGAAGTCTCTTGTGTCCCCAACACACCTAATAGGTGCACTAGTTCGGCGAAGAGATAGTGAAATACAGGTGGTATGAATAAGTATGAGCAGTAGCAACGGTGCCGAGAAAATAGCTTGCTGGCGTGTAGTTGATGGTGGTAGTATTGCAGCGAGTAGTAACACGGTAAAACGAGTAAACAAGCAGTAGTAACTCAGCGGTATTTAGGAACAAGGCCTAGGGATTACACTTTCACTAGTGGACACTCTCAACATTGATCACATAACAGAATAGATAAATGCATACTCTACACTTTTGTTGGATGATGAACACATTGCGTAGGATTACACGAACCCTCAATGCCGGAGTTAACAAGCTCCACAATAATGCTCATATTTTAGTAACCTTTAGTGTAAGATAGATCAACACGACTAAACCAAGTACTAGCATAGCATGCACCCTGTCACCTTCATGCATATGTAGGAGGAATAGATCACATCAATATTATCATAGCAATAGTTAACTTCGCAATCTACAAGAGATCATGATCATAGCATAAACCAAGTACTAACACGGTGCACCCACTGTCACCTTTACACACGTGCAGGAGGAATAAAACTACTTTAATAACATCACTAGAGTAGCACATAGATAGTAGTGATACAAACTCATATGAATCTCAATCATGTAAAGCAGCTCATGAGATCATTGTATTGAAGTACATGGAGAGAGATTAACCACATAGCTACCGGTACAGCCCCGAGCCTCGATGGAGAACTACTCCCCCCTCATGGGAGCAGCAGCGGTGATGAAGATGGCGGTGGAGATGGCAGCGGTGTCGATGGAGAAGTCTTCCGGGGGCACTTCCCCACTCCGGCAGGGTGCCGGAACAGAGACTCCTGTCCCCCAGATCTTGGCTTCGCGATGGCGGCGGCTCGCGGAAGGTTTTCCGTATCGTGGTTTTTTCGTCGATGTTTTTAGGTCACGACGGCTTATATAGGCGAAGAATCGGAGTCGGAGGGGCCACGGGCTGCCCACACCATAGGGGGGCGCCCCCCGGCCGCGCCGGGGTGTGGTGTGGGCCCCCCCGGCACCTCTCCGGCCCTTCTCCGGTGCTGCGGAAGCCTCGCGAAATTATAAGATCCCCGGAATTGATTTCGTCCGATTCCGA
Organism: Lolium rigidum; assembly: GCF_022539505.1. Taxonomy (NCBI): domain Eukaryota; kingdom Viridiplantae; phylum Streptophyta; class Magnoliopsida; order Poales; family Poaceae; genus Lolium; species Lolium rigidum. The sequence goes on along the minus strand of NC_061513.1, from coordinate 39,238,974 downwards.
AAATATTTCCTTACTAGGATTTCGAAACCAAAAACAGCAGAAAACGAGCAAGCGGCCTTTCGGCATCTCGTCAATAGGTTAGTTCCGGAAAACGCATAAAAATGATATAAAGTGTGAACAAAACATGTTGGTATTGTCATAAAACAAGCATGGAACATCGGAAATTATAGATACGTTGGAGACGTATCAGCACCTGGCGCGGAAAATCTGGGCGTCGACACACCCGAGGTGGCCGGGCGCGCTGGACGACCTAGGCGAAATTGTACTCAGTCGTGCAGGCCCGTGTTGACTGTCCGTAAGGGACAGACCAAGCGGAAGGGGTCCAGATGAGGTCGCTTATCTACAACCTCAGGGGTTTTGGGCGGCTAGGGCGCCGCTCTCAACTCAGATCGTATATGAGGCAGGAAAGGGTGGATATTCTTGGCCTACAGGAGACCATTAGACCGGATTTCACCTCAGGGGAGCTTAGGAGTCTGGAGTGCGGGGGCCAGTTCGCCTGGAAATGGGTACCAGCGGATGGTCATTCAGGGGGACTGCTGCTGGGTTTTAGGGACGAATGCTTTGAAGTTGGCGTGTGGAGGAAAGGGAAATTCTTCATTAGCGCGGATATCTATCAACGCAGTAACAAAGCTAAGTGGTGCTTTGTGCTCGTCTACGGCCCAGCGGACCACTCTAGGACTGGGGAGTTCCTAGATGAGTTGGTGAGGGAGGTGGCCAACTGCCAGCTACCTTTGGTGGTGGGAGGTGACTTCAACCTCATCAGAAGGAGACAGGACAAGAGCAACGAGGTGGTTTGCTGGTCGAGGATTAGACGCTTTAATGATGCTATTGCGGCTATGTCCTTAAGGGAATTGAATCGAGCAGGGGCTAGATTCACTTGGACCAACAACCAATTGGACCCTATCCGCTCGGTGCTCGACAGGGTGTTTGTCTCACCGTCGTGGGAGACGATGTTTCCGCTTTGCTCACTCTCGGCGGTCACCAGGATAGGGTCCGACCACAACCCCCTATTGCTGGATAGTGGGGAGTGCGGGATCATGCGACCACCACGGTTCTTCTTTCAGACGTGGTGGTTTCGTGTGGCCGGGTTCGACGAGCTTATTAGGGGCAAGATTGAGTTTTGCATCCATGGGAAGGGGCCCCATCGCTGCAGCATCGACCTCTGGCAGTGTATCTCCAGGAGCTTACGCCAGTTCCTCAAGGGGTGGGGGGCGAACCTCGGAAAGGAGAAGAGGGACTTCCGGGCGGAGCTCTTGCGCAAGGTGGGAGAGTTAGACTCAATCGCGGACTCCGCAGGGCTGGATGAGGAGGGATGGGCCCTCCGCTACCACCTTGAGGACCAACTTGTCCACTTGGATGAGGTTGAGGAGGAGTACTGGAGACAACGGAGCCGTCTCCAATGGACCCTCAAAGGGGATGCATGCACGGCCTATTTTCATGCGATAGCTAATGGGAGAAGGAGGAAGTGCATGATTCCGCGTCTTAGGGTAGACAATACGGAGATAGATGACCAAAAGGGTTTGATGGACCATATCTATAACTTCTACTCGGGGCTGATGGGGGCTGAGGGAGAACAGCGGATGTTTTCACTTGGCTCTGACCTCTGGGATGAGGCGGCCAAGATCTCTCATGAGGAAAACTTAGCCCTGGAAATTACTTTCACGCCTGAAGAACTGGACGAGATTCTCCACTCGATGAAACAGGACTCGGCTCCGGGACCGGACGGCCTGCCGGTTGTGTTCTTTAAGAGGTTCTGGGGAACACTTAAAGGACCTATCCTTCAGATTCTCAATGATTTTGCCCTAGGGAGGGTGGACATCGCTCGGTTAAACTACGGTATTATCTCCCTTATACCGAAGATGAAAGGGGCCGACGACATTAAGCAGTTTCGGCCCATAGCTCTTATCAACGTCATTTTCAAGTTCATAGCTAAGGCGTACGCGATTAGGCTTGGACCTTTAGCGGATAGGACGATCGACAGGAACCAGACTGCGTTCATTAAGGGTAGGTGCCTGCACGAGGGTGTGCTGGCCCTGCATGAGATCTCTCACGAGCTGAGAGTCAAGAAACTTAAGGCCATTCTTCTTAAGCTGGACTTCGAGAAGGCTTACGATCGGGTCAACTGGGATTTCCTGAGGGAAGTCCTCCTGAGAAAGGGATTCTCAGGGACGGTGGTGCACCGTCTGATGCAACTGGTCATGGGGGGACAAACCGCGGTGAATGTCAACGGGGAGATTGGCCCTTACTTTCGAAATGCAAGGGGCGTTCGTCAGGGAGACCCTCTTTCGCCTATTCTATTTGACTTCATGGCGGATTCGTTGGCGGCTATTCTTTCGAGGGCCAAGGAGGCGGGGCACATCCAGGGAGTGGTGCCGCATCTCATCCCTGGAGGGGTGACCCATCTTCAATACGCGGACGACACGATGATTATGATCGAACCTTCGCGGTTGGGGATTGCGAATCTGAAGTTTATCCTACTCGCTTCGAGAATATGTCGGGGCTCAAGATTAACTTCGACAAAAGCGAAGCCATTGTGACAGGGGTCTCAAAGGAGGAACAATGCGAGTGGCGGCGGCTCGAACTGCAAGCTAGGGAGCTTCCCTTTCCGCTACCTTGGCCTCCCGATGAGCGACGGGAGGCCGACCGTAGCAGACTGGTTCTTCCTGACAGAGAAGGTGGGACATAGGGTTGACCCCTGGCAGGGCCTCTACCTGACATCGGCGGGAAGGCTAGAGCTGACAAACTCTTGTCTCTCCAGCTTACCGATGTTTGCTTATGATTCGACGCATGGGGCGATGAACATCACTCGTGGCCGATTCTTTTGGGAAGGAGTTGGTAACAAGCGCAAGTATCATATGGTGGACTGGGCTACTGTTTGTAGACCTAAGGAGTATGGTGGGTTGGGAATCCTCAACACCAAGAACATGAACATTGCGCTTTTGGTAGGGTGGATTTGGAAGCTCTATCACAACGCGGAAGGTCTTTGGGCAGACCTCATCCGAGCCAAGTACCTGGGCAATAATGACTTGTTCTCCCCATTGGTCCCAACTAAAGGGTCTCAGTTCTGGAATACAATACAGAAGCTCAAATGGTACTTCAAGCTCGGGGCTAAGCACCTCGTTCGCGATGGGAGGCGGACGTATTTTTGGTTAGACTGGTGGACGGGGAGGGCCCCCTTACACCTGTCTTTCCCGCGCCTCTTCGCTTGTTGCGATAACCACTTCGCCACGGTGGCCGCGGTCAGGGCGGATGGAGGATGGCACATCAGGTTTCGGCGTACCTTCGGTGCGGCAGAGATGGTGGAATGGGGAAACCTTTGCAGGATTTTTGATCTTCATCCGTACTCCATGGGGGAGGACCAGGTTTCTTGGACCCTGGAGCCTTCCGGGATCTTCTCCTCCCACTCTCTCTACCTCCGCTTGTCGCAAGGGGCGACGGTTACATTCTTCAAGGAGGTCTGGGCTACTAGGGTTCCCCCGAAGATTAGAGTGTTCCTCTGGCAACTCATTAGGGGGAGGCTTCCGTCCGCGGAACAGGTGGCCAAGAGGCATGGTCCTTCTGACGGGAGTTGTGCGATGTGTGGAGTCTTGGAGGATTGCGACCATATCTTCTTCAATTGCCACCTCGCGAAGTTCTTATGGGCAGGAGTTAGGGAACTCCTCTCATGCAATTGGAATCCGACAGGGGTGGGCGATTTCATCGCCTTAGTGCAAGGCCTGTCGGGACCCTTACGTAGGTTAGCTTGGTATGCCTTTGCGGCGCTAGGTTGGACGCTTTGGAATACACGCAACAAGCTAGCTCTAGAGGGGAAGGTCATTGCTCATTCGGCTGATGCTCTGTTCTTGATGTCTTTACACATGCAGAGCTGGAGGGTGCTGGTCAGACAGCGGGACCGGGGCCTACTGGACGAGGCGCTGGGAGAGCTTAGGCGGCTACATGCGAGGACGAGGACGACGGCGACATACCAGGCGTCCCAGTGATTCTTTTTCCTTTTCCTTGTATGATGTGCCTTAGTGGCGTATGTCCGGGCATGTAGCAGTGTGGATGTTGGTGAGATCGGTCTCAGACTTGTCATTGTATCGTTTGACTTTGCCGTGAGGGCTTTATATATAAAGCCGGGCCATGGGCCTTATGTTTAAAAATTTATAGAGATCGTGGAAATGAAAATAACCACAAAGGGACACGCCTTGGAATGAAAAGTTGGCATTTAGAATGAATCATGCAGATGAAAAAAACTAGGAACAAAAATTTTATGGAAGTAAAAATTTAAATTAGGAGAAACAAATATTTCTACTAGAGGTCAAATTGGTGAAAAAAAAAACGACATCACCATCAGAGGTGAAAAAAACGACAGATATGAGTGGTGTGCGCGCCGCGTCTCGGTGCCTGCCGATTCCGAGTCCGATCAGAACCCTGCTTCCAAACGGCTTCATATGCCAAACTCGACTCCAGCCACCATCAGCGCCTCCAAACTCCCAAGACCCGACTCGATCGCTGCAACAATGTCGGTGGGATCACAGCACGAGACATGTACCACGGTGCGAGCACGCGCCAGGATGACGGGGTTCGAGATGCGGCTCGAAGCGCCGCGCAAAGGAGATGAGCCGCCGTGCCTCGTCGTCCGCATCAGGTGCTCCGTGAGCATGTCCACCGAGACTCGCCTGGTGGGTGGAATCACCCGGCGGTTCGACCAGGAACGCCGGGAGGGAGCCACGCACTGGTTCACTGTCCAAGACCCCGCCGTCCTCCGCTGCGAGGCCGCCTGCCACGCCGCCGTCCGCCGGATGCTGCCGCACCTGCCGCAGCTCGCGGAGTACTACGGCCACCGCGCCGACGAGGTCCAGCTCTGGGACGGGTGCGTGCCGCCCGGGCTCGTGGCCGGCATCGTCCGCGAAGTGGCAGCCGGTGGGGCTCACCGGAGCTACGCCTGCGACGTCTGGATGCACGTCGACTTTGTGAGCGTGTACAGCGAGGCCAAGGCGTTGCTGCTGTCGTGTGAGCGCGCCGCCGCCATGGCACGAGCTGGTGCTGATATTCTTGCGCGCGGCGCCGGGCAGTGCGCGATCTGCATGGAGGAGCTGCTGGGTGAGGCCGATGGCGTCATGAGTTTGCCCGGCTGCTCGCACGCTTTTCATAGAGGATGCATCCTCAAGTGGTTCCAAAGGGCGGCCACATGCCCGTCCTGCCGGCGTGACATGATGCAGTATCTCCCTAAAATCAGTCGTCTATGGCACTTGATGATGTAACTCTCATGTGACAGTAAGGCGGGGACTGGAAGGTTTTTAATGAAACGACTTGCTGACCTAATATATAAAATTAAAAAAAAGTCTATAGTACATGTTGGAGTAGTTGTGCCTATCCTTAGAGCATCTCCACCGGCGTCCCTAAATAGGCACCGGCAGGTGCGCCAGCACAGCTTCCTCCATTTGGGAAACGGGCTTCCACACCGGCTTCCCCCAAACCGGCGGCCCCAATAGAATATTTATAATAAAAAGTTAGAAATATGGATAGAAATTCGAATTCACGTATCCAAATATGAAGTCTAGGCCAACATCCGGCTACCAAATCGCAGCCATACATAGTCCGGCTGCCAAAAAAGACAAATTGGGCTTCGAGGCCAAATAATCATAGGAACGGCGCCATCGGCGGCTCAACTTCAACGATGTCCTCCTCATCGGCGATCTCCTGCGGCACCTCCATCGCCGGCACGGGCTCCACGGGCGCCGACGGAGGCATGAACGTCGCTGGTGCCGATGCTGTCACGGACGCCGCAGCAGCAGCTTGCGCCCCAAGCACCTCTTTGCTTATGCGCTTGCGGTACATCTCGTGCCACGCCCTCGCCAATGGGTCCATAGCCGCCATGTCCGCCATCAAGATGTTGGATTCTTGAGTCATCTTGGCCAACCAAAGCTGCACCGCTTCATTTGTGGCTTTCATGGCCGCGGCGTGAGCTTCCATCTTCGCCGCCTCCACCTTCTCCCTCTGGCAACCTCCACCAGCGGCCGCCCGTCTAGCGACCCTCTCTCTCCCTCCACCGGTGCCGCCCCTCCAGCGACTCTCTCTCTCTCTCTCTCTCTCTCTCTCTCTCTCTCTCTGATGCCGACCATGCCACCGCTGGTGGAGCTGCTCCGGCTCCAACCATCACAACACATGGTCAACGGGAGAGATAGAGTGGAAAAGATGTTTTTTATTTTCAATTGGGCTCATAGGTGGTTCCCACCTACCAGTTTCGTGCGAATTATTATTTTTTGCACCTATAGGCTGGTCCCACCATCTGTGATGTGCCATGTCAGCCTTATAGGTGGGCTCGGACGGTTAGAATCTCGATCAATTCATGATTAGAGCGGGTTTAGTGTTTTAGAGTAAAGTGATGAGAATGTGACATATTTTTACGAAAGTGTGGCGTCTTTTTACGAAAATGTAAAGTTATATCGAAGTTAAAATTAAGTTTGAAAACTGGTGGTTTTATATTCGAAGGTTCTCTCGTTGGAATCAAGGATCCACATCAGCAATGAATCCCAGGAAGGATCTAGCATGAAGCAAGCTTCATCCACATAAGAAAGAAAATAATTTAAACAAAGGAACAAACCAAGAGTAACATCATCCGAGTTCATGAACAAACCAAAACGCACCCAGTCTCAAGTCAGAGCCCGGCAACAACTAATACTAGAATAAATACACACAAGCTAAAGGAAAATAAAAAAGGACAAAGCAATAGCATGTTTTCCAAATCCTCATCCCATGTCATCTTCAAGAAATCCTCAAGAGCCCACCACAGCTCTTTTCCAGAAGTAGCTGGTTGCAATATAGAAAACTTGAATGAACATCGGTGCAAAGCACCCGCCACCTCCTGGTGCATGCACATATCTTGCTCCAAACCGCATCCATGCCGAGCCAAATTCGCCCCTGAAAACGTAACTCATTTCTCACAGACCAGATAGACCATAAGGTAGCGGAACAGAAAAGATTAAGCACAGCGTTCTAGTTATTACTAATCCACCATCCAGCGACCGATTCAAAATCAGCCCCAACCTAAACTTTGAACACATCTGACTAACAACAAAATATTTAAAGAAAAGATGGTCAACCGTTTCAAAATCAGAGCAGAATAGAGAAGTCCTATCTTCCACATGGCGCCTCTTATGCAATTTATCTCTTGTTAAAGTTTTGTTATTAGCCAACAACCAAAGGAACACATGAATCCTGGAAGGAACCAAAAGTTGCTTGATAGCAGGGGTGTGGACAAGGGTAACTCTCCAGATGGATCCGGCATCCACACTAGATTATCGTCAACATCAGAAAACTCAATAGAAGAAACTAAATCGAAGAAGAAGAAGAAGAAGAAGAAGAAGAAGAAGAAGAAGAAGAAGAAGAATGCTCCAGGGGCAAAAAAGTATAGAATAAAAGTTCAGTACCACACAATGACATTTAGAGGTAAACAATTATTAGCGTTCTTTTATTTAAAAAAAAAACGAAACGAATAGACTCGAAGCTGACGCACTTTGAGATGGAACGCAGGCCGGACGGCCAGCCGTGCACCGTGCGCTTCCGGTGGTGCTGCATGAACTTGGTGAAGGAACATCACTTGATAGGAGGAGGAACAACGAGGGATGTTGAGGAGCTGGAGGTGCAGGAGCAGGAGGTCGCGCACCCTGTCCATGGGGGCCCCGCCGTGCTCGGGACCAAGAGCGCGTGCCGCCGCGCCATCCGCCGGATCCTGATGGAGGTTCTGCCAGCGCGCATCCAGTACTGCGACGTCGACCGCAACGAGCAGGGAGGCCAGTGGGACGAGTTCGTGCCCACCGGTCTGGTGGAAAATATCGTCGCCGGCGTTTTGTCGGGCGGCTGGGGGAGCTACGCCTGCGAGGTTTGGATGCACGTGGAGGTGACGCGCGTGTACAGCGAGGCGGAGGAGCTGCTGCTCTCGTGCGAGGCCGCCGCCGTGGCACCGTCCGGCTCTGATAGCCGGCGTGCACCTGGTGCCGGCGAGGCGTGCCCGATCTGCATGGAGGAGCTGGCTGACGGCGGCGTCACGGGCTTGCCCGACTGCTCGCACGCCTTTCACAGGGAATGCATCCTCAAGTGGTTCGGGAAGGCGGCGACGTGCCCGTGTTGCCGGCGTGACATGATGCACTATCTCACTGAAGCAGCAATCTCGTCGGCCCTGGCATTTCTATCGGAGATTGAACTCGTCCTGGATGCGGCCAGGAGAGCGAACTCGTCGCGACGAGCCATCCGGCGCCATCGGCAACGTCGCGCGGCTCCATACAGCGCGCAGCACGACGTCAGATCGGAACATCTTGTACACGCTGTACTGTTCACGCGAGACGATGGATCGTTCTTGCAGCATGAAAGGTCCACGCACCGGCGTGTCCCCTTTTCGTCACGTTGGGACTTGCTATAACCGGTCGCATATTTCCCAGCGAAAACCGACCACTCTCGTTGTTGCTCTACTCCAGCGTACGTCTGTATTCTATTAGATGAAAAAATAGAGTTGTAATAAATGAACGATTCAGTGCTTTCTTTGATCATAGTTTGGTATGTGGTATATTGGATCAAATGCGATATCCTAGGTTACTACTTCTTCCCATATGGTTCTTTCTCCATTAGAGATGTGTCAGAGATAGGGTTCTAAAAGGATATATGGTTGGGAACAACCACACTTTAAGAACAATATCCTGCCTTATACAATATTAAACAATTTGTACGTCATAAGAGCAACACGCTCTAGAAGGTGACGGAAACATCTCCTCCGTCTATGACGTTTATGCGGGATCTCATTGGACCTAGGTTGACTGCTTGGAATGAGTTGCTACAACGCTTACACTCAGTTCAGTTGCTACATGGTTTCGTTGAATTTTGCCGGGGTCTCACTAAGAATGGAGTATTCTCGGTAGGTTTCATGTATAAGACTTTAATTGAACATATTCAGCATGTGCTTAATAATAAAAAATATTTGAAAGATGAAGATACCATTGAAAACTAAGGTGTTTGCATGGTATCTTCGTCGTGGGGTCATTCTTCCTAAAGATAACCTTGCAAAATATAACTGGCATAGATGTACGAGATATCTTTTCTATCATGAAAAAGAGACAATTAAACATCTATTCTTCCAGTGCCGGTTCGCTAGATCTATATGGTCAATCATTCAAATAGGTTCTAGTTTATATCCTCTAAGAAGCATTGCAAATATTTTTGGCAATTGGCTGAATGGGGCGGATTCTAGGTTTAAGGTTTTTATCAGGGTGGGAGCGGTTGCCATAATTTGGTCGCTTTGTCTATGTAGAAATGACAAGGTTTTAATAGTACATATTATTCTCTTATGCAAGTCATCTACCGATGTACGGCTTTGCTCCATTTATGGTCACCGCTCCAGCGCCTGGAGCACCGTGACCTCTTTACCGGGGGGGGGGGATCCCCTTCCTCAATCTGCCTCCCTTTCGCCGCTGCCACCAGCGTCCAGCCGTGGTGGAGGCGCACGTAAGGTGCTAGGGTGGAGGTCGCGGCGACTATCTTTGAAGGGGCGGCATCAATTCAACGATGATGGTGGTCGTGGGCGACGATCCTTGCCAGGCAACGGTTGTCTTGCCCCGGATCTTTGGGTGTGGGGAGGGGGGTGGAGGCATGTCGCGGGTCTAGGTAGGTCCCTGCCTATATGCCCGTTGTCTTCAGGCAGCGTGGTGGGGCTTTGGGTGGTGTGGCAGATACGCCAGCTGATCACCCCTGGCACCACAACAACGAGGAGGCGGAGGCGATCATCCGGTGTGTTGCGCTCAAATGGGGATCTTGGCTACAGGCCACGATCCGATCTTTGGATCAAGATCCGGGCCATAGGGGCTTTGCCAGGACATGATGCAAGGGATCTGGTGGAGGCACAACAGGTTTCAGCCATGAGTAGGTTCTCACCTTGTGCACACTTTGTATGTAGAGCAGGCCAGGTGCGTGTGCAGCGCCATGCCGGACACTGTGATGTGTGATTTTCCTTGGACATGAGCCTTCTCGACAAGGTTGCACACGCACCCTGCTTGCTGTGTTTCTGCGGGACCGCTGCTGATCGAACGACATGCCGTGGACGAACAACTTAGAGCATCTCCAGTCGCGTCCCCCAAACCGTCCCCAAACCGCGCCAGATCGAGCGTTTGGGGGACGTGTTTTGTTCGTGCCGCGTTTGGGGGACGTCGCTCCCCAGCCGCGTCCCCCAAACGCCGCCCCCAATCAGAAATTCAAATAGATGCATTCAAAAGAGATCGTTCCCGCCGATTCGTCGCGATCAGAGTAGCGGCGATCGATCAAAGTACTGGGCGCGCGATCATATTACGGACCGGTGGTGCATGCAAATTAGAAGAAGGGGAAGGGGTTGGTCGACGGCGTCGTGTCCTGAGTCGACGCAGGCCCGTCGAGCACGACGACCTCGTCGCGATCTGCCTGTTCCTGTGCATGGTGCGTCCGCTCCGTCGCCGACGCGGAGGCCGACGCAGGTGTAGCAGAGAAGACGCGTCAGCCTGCTCTTGCTGCGCTGCCGCTGCCGCCGATGCCGATGCCGCTGCCAGGGCCGCCGCGTCCGCCGCCGCCACTTTGGCTTCGATGTCGTCGAGGATCTGGCCTTTGAAGAAGTTGTGCGCCGCTCGCGTCCGGGGAGACATTCCCTCTGTCGACGTTCTCAGCAGGGACATGTCGTCCCTGCGTTTCTTGAGCTCCAGCTTCTCCTCTTGCCTCTTGAGCAGCTCGGCCCACCTTTGGTCGGCCTTCTTGTCGCGGGAGATAAAGGTCGAGGAGACGTCGGCGAGGCATTTCGTGATCGACGCCTGCGTCTTCTCAGACGACGCAGCGTCGTCCAAGGCGGCCTTGGCAGCCTTGTTGCCAGTAGGACGCCCTGTCGAAGTTGCCAGCGGCGCGTCCCGGATCAATGGCGTCCTTCCCCTTGGACAGCGACAAGCGCGTCAGCCGCCATTTCTCATTCATTTTGAGCTTGCCATAGCAATGCATCAGCGCGAAAGACTTGTGACCTTCCGAGTTCTTGGCGTACAAATCCATGGCCCGATCAAACTAACAAAAGGAAGCAGAGTCATTTCATCGAACACAATGTGGGCGCTACGGATTATGGAAGAAGCAGTCGTACCAGTTGGCCGACGTCGGCGCCGCTGTCGCCTCTGGTCTCTAAGTCGTGATGGTACCCATGGAAGGAGTTCACCGACGCCTGGATGATGGCCCATCGCGTCGACATTGCCTTCTCGGCTCCTCTTCATTGTCACTTTCCGGTAGTCGCTGTTGATGAGCTTGCGCTCATCGAACTCGGCCTTGATCCTCGCCCAATACTTCCCGCCTTTTTGGTTGGCGCCGATGATGGAGTCATGGCTCACCGTCGCCCACGACTCGCACAGACATTGATCTTCCAGAGGCGTCCACTTCGGGCCTCGTGTGCCCGACGCCTTCTTCTTCTTCTTCTTCTTCTTCTTCTTCTTCTTCTTCTTCTTCTTCTTCGTCCTCACGCCGTCCGCGTCTACCTCCACGAGATCATCGTCACCGGCACCCTCGTCGTCCTCTTCCTCGCCGCCCTCTTCGTCCTCATCGTCGTCCTCCTCGTCGTCCTCCACCCCGTCCTCTTCCTCGTCGTCCTCCTCCTCAACTGATAGGGCAAAGGTGGCCGATCTTTCGATGAGACGTGGATAGATCGATTTGTTGGTGGAGTTCGTGCTTGACGATCCGACTACACGTGCAAAGCTCGTGCGCCAATGCAATCGCTAGGACAATCTCCGGGAGTTACTGATCTTGCGGGAGCACGATCAGCCCGACCAACAAGGGTCTTAATTCCTACATGAAATCGAGAACAAGTAAGAACTAAAGATGCAATCAGAATATTGCGAATAGAGATGAAAGCTTGATTGATAATGGTGGGATTTTGAATAGTCGGTCTTGTTCTGGGCGTTGGCCTCAAAAGAAGTACACGTAGTTGCAGCAATTGGCTAACTTTTAATCTAATCAAAATCCAAGTTCTAATGACGGCTACAGAGTGATATATATGGGGGAAGTCAAGGGATTTTCGTCCAACCAGCTAGGGTTGGCCAAAAACACCCCTAAATGGGCCTTCCTCCACTTATATGGCCTCTTAAAATACCCTAAAATACCTAATCCGAAAATACATGGGCCTGGCCCATTAAATAAGGTGACGCAGCACCATAAATAACTCTTTGGACGAATTTTATGATGGAGTAACTTGTATAATTCATCCAATCATCATTGCTTCACTATGGTGGCTTCAATGTTCTGAAATCCTCGCTTGCAACGCCATCCTGAATCCTTGCAGGTCTGCTGCCATCTCCATGCACATTCCTAATCCAATGCTTGGCGTCCATGCTAGATCCATTCCTAAATAATATAAATACATTTGATTTAGGCAGCATCATATTCTCATATATATCAGGAAGGATTCCTAGTAACGAATGTACCGAGATGTGGTTGTAGGAGTATTGGTTGTATCTATCATAGAGATGTCCTCATCATCCTCCCCTACTTGAATTGAAGTCGTCCTCGACGTAGTCTCATCTTTTTCACCAAGATATGCCTTCAAATCGCAGGTAATCATGTCCTCATCATCCTCCCTTTCTTGAAAGAAAAGCCGTCCTCGGCGATGTTTATTCTGTAAACATGCTAACAAAAGAGACAAGGTATATGCATGGTATATGTATATGTCATCCGTTTTAACAGATCTCTCATGTTTCCCATTTAAGTTTGTACATATTCCAGTATTGTAGTAACGTAGAAGCTTATTAGTCCCCATTAAACATTTATCACAACTCAATTTGCAGATATAAGTGAAGCACATATTAACTCCTTTCAAATGATAATGCTCATCATTAAACCATCCCAAAGTTGGTAAACCAAACTGTAAGGTCTCAAATTTACTAGCCACGTCATGTTGAATTAAACAATTTTGCAGCAAGTTATTTGGCATAGAATGAATACCAACATTGGAGGTCATATCAAAATGAGAAAGCATATATACAAATTCATTTTTATTGGAACTATAAGAATCATCACACATGATGCAAATCCTATGTACCATAAAAACATTGTTGTTGACATACTCCCCAACCAAATTAAATGTAACATCGGGGGCGTAGGCACTCTTTAAACAAGGAAGTTCATCAATTTTATGTCTAGCATGTGACAAAGATATAGGTGGATCCATCACAATAGAAAACAAAGAATTAGCATGAAAAATCTTAGCCAACACTTCATTGTTCATAACCAGTTTTATATGATCCATACTAGAGTCATCTTTCAAATCACAAGGTGCATTATCAGGAGCAAGAATTTCAGTTTGTACACTCATATCAATAGAGGAACGAAAAACAACACATGGTACACACAAATCTGTAGGTCTCTCATAACTAGAGTCAACCAAAAGATTGCTAGTCATATCAATAATAATTTCAGTGGTATGATCACATGGTACTTGCAAATCAGTAGTATGCTCCTCTAATATATGCGGTGTGGCCAAATCATCAGCGAACTCAACACATGGTATATTAATATCAACATTGCATTCATCAATCTCATGTGGAGGGATAAAATCAGTACCTTCACTTTTACCTTGTGACTCCAACGAAGAAGATGTTCGCAGCGACGTGTCACAAGTCTGTGGCTGGGCGACTCGCACTACAATATTCATGCGTGGAACGTTGGAAGAAACAACCGGTGCTAGTGTGCATGACTTGAAGGAGTGGGAATGGTCCAACGTTTTCTCCTGTATGTGTTTCTCAAAAGCACAAGCTCGAACATATATACCCATAGTAGAATGAGGAATATACTTAAACATAACCTTAATATCAGGGTTCAAGCCGTTGAAAAACATTTGTCTAGTACTTTCCTCAAATTCCTTTATATCACAACGGTACATGTAAAATTTAAATTCCTGATAGTAAACATGCACAGTATTACTACCTTGTTCTAATCGTTCAAGTTTGCGGAGCAGTTCACGTTGATGAGAAAGAGGCACAAATTTACGCCTCAAAACAGATTTTAAATCTACCCAAGTAGTAGGCGTATTATCAACATTTTCTTTATAACTCATATCCCACCAAATGGAAGCAAAATCTGTCAAAACTCTAGCAGCAGTTCTTACTTTCTCATGTTCAGTAAAATCATGGCATCCAAAAATATGGTCGACTTCAAACTCCCAATCAAAATAAGCATCAGGATTATACCTACCCTCGTAAATTGGTAAAGAAATAACCTGATCATGATCCCCTGAAACTAGTCCCATCTCTCGTGGCATGGAGGATTTACTCGTCCGCCCACAACTCGGAACTTCAGAACCTGTCATCATTAGTGGAAAACAAGAAACAAATCACAAGTATATGTTCCTATTAACTACTAGGATGTGGTGGTCAGTCGCTCACAAGTATTGCGAATCAAAAATTCTTACAAGTTCTTACCATTCAGGAGGTGGTGATCGGCAACTAACAATATCAAGTAACTCCAAAGATTGAGCGAAGCGATTGCCAAGCACACGTATACCGCACGATGTAGAAATATGTATAGCTGTAGGTAGGCTCAAAATATGTGGAACTACCACCACGATAATCAATGTAAAGCTGAAAATTCGTTCAAAGTTGTCAATTGCTGGTTTTAGGCTAGACTATACTAGAGACGCGAGCCTAAAACACAAACGAAATCACGCGCTGGAAACGAATTATGAGTAAAGATTGTGGATGTAGGAAAAGTTGCAGCCAATAGAGACAACGGCACTGGACACCAAACGCAGAACCGGAGATAGAAGTGCAGTCCAGCGGTAGAGAAAAAGAACAGATCACGTGCAATATTGCTCCTTACAGAACTCCGCTAGTTAAAGAAAGGAACGTGTTGCTCTTTCCTCCAACGAAAACTCCAAGGCAAACACGTCAATATTTTTTTTTTCTTTCAACAAGGTGTATGAAACGATCAGATCTGTCCAGAGACCAAAGTCGGTCTTTTTATTCTCACTTTTTTTTCTCAACTTTTTTTTTTCCTCAGCTTTTTTTTTCTCACTTTTTTTTTTACTTTTTCAACTCGTTTTTTTTTTCTCTCGTTAGAACGGAACAACTTCTCAACAGATATTCTAAACAGACTCAAATTCCACAAGGCAAAACTACGTTCAGCCGAAGCAAAACTAGATTTCTCTTTGCTTGTATAATATACTATAGAATATGCACCGTTTCAAGAAGAAAAAGACAAGGGAAACAACCCAGCTAAAGATGGAACCTGATCGGGTACAGTTCTTTCGTTTTGTCTAGTCCGATCAAAACTTTCCAACAAAGGACTGGTATATAATAGTAGGAACGGATCTGACCTGCTTCAATACGTGATACCAAAAACTGATGTTCTTTCCGCTCTTATAGATAGCAAAGCTCAAAGGCGATCTACGCTTTTTTTCTTTTGACCGAACTCTATGGCAGCATGGAACTGAAGAAAGATGATGCGGTGGGGTGAACACAAAAATTATTTGGATGGCGTGAAGATAGTGGATGGTGGTGGCAGCGAAACAAAAGATGGATCAAATTGGGCGACGTGATAAGAACGTGGTTAGAACTCGAAACTCTAAAAGACTAGACACTAAAAACCAGCAACTCGACACACGATGCAACGAAAATTCAACAAAACAAAAACAAAGTGGTAATAGCGAAAAGGCTAAGACTGGTTTAGGCGAGGATGAACTAATCTAACTTCTTTTTGTGGGCCTTTTTTCTGGGTTATAGGTAAAAACAAATCTACACTAGGAAAACTGTAAATCTCACCGAGCAACCTGAAATCTGATACCACAAATAACTCTTTGGACGAATTTTATGATGGAGTAACTTGTATAATTCATCCAAGCATCGTTGCTTCACTATGGTGGCTTCAATGTTCTGAAATCCTCGGTTGCAACGCCATCCTGAATCCTTGCAGGTCTGCTGCCATGTCCATGCACGTTCCTAATCCAATGTTTGGCGTCCATGCTAGATCCATTCCTAAACAATATAAATACATTTGATTTAGGCAGCATCATATTCTCATATATATCAGGAAGGATTCCTAGTAACGAAGGTACCTGAGATGTGGTTGTAGGAGTATTGGTTGTATCTGTCATAGCGATGTTCTCATCATCCTCCCCAACTTGAATTGAAGTCGTCCTCGACGTAGTCTCATCTTTTGCACCAAAATATGCCTTCAAATCGCAGGTAATCATGTCCTCATCATCCTCCCTTTCTTGAAAGAAAAGCCGTCCTCGGCGATGTTTATTCTGTAAACATGCTAACAAAAGAGACAAGGTATATGCATGGTATATGTATATGTCATCCGTTTTAACAGATCTCTCATGTTTCCCATTTAAGTTTGTACATATTCCAGTATTGTAGTAGCGTAGAAGCTTATTAGTCCCCATTAAACATTTATCACAACTGAATTTGCAGATATAAGTGACGCACATATTAACTCCTTTCAAATTATAATGCTCATCATTAAACCATCCCAAAGTTGGTAAACCAAAATTCAGTATTTCCAAATTACATGCTACAACTAGCTTAAAGAATCGATCATGCAACAAGCTATTTGGCATAAAGTCTATACCGTTATTGGAGGTCATATCAAAATGATTGAACATAGGTGGAATTTTACTTCCCATCAAACCAATAGTATATGGAACATCAACACATGTAATGGAAATTCTATTCACCAAAAAATCATTGTCTACGCCATACTCTCCAATTAAATTAAAAGTATAACCATGGGCATAAACACGCTTCAAATATTTGAGTTCAGAAATCTTATTTCTAGCATGTGATAAAGACATAGGAGGATCCATCTGAATAGACCATAAACAAATATCATTGGAAATTTCAGTTATCACTTCATCATTTCTAACCAGTTTTATGTGAACCAAATCAGATGCCACTAACAAATCGGAAGGCTCATTCACAACATGTAGCTCAATAGGTATAGGCAAATCAGTAGAAGAACCAATTTTAGGAGCATTCAAAATAGTATGTATCTCATATACACAATTCTCTAAGCCATGTTTATCAACAACAATTTCGATGCATGTACTCAGATTTAAAGAGGAATTAAACTGAGCAATATGTGCACTCATAACAGAATCTATTGTAGTTGCTTGATCACATGGTACATGCAAACCAGTAGCTAGATCCTCTAATACAGACGGAGTGACCAACTCATTTTCTATCTCAGCACATGATATATTTAAGTCAACAGTGCTTTCATCAATCTCATGTGGAGGGATAAAATCAGTACCTTTATTTTTACCTTGTGAATCCGACTTAGAAGATGTTCGCAGCGACGTGTCACAAGTTTGCGGCTGGGCGACTCGCACAACAATATTCATGCGTGGAACGTTGGAAGAAACAACCGGTGCTAGTGTGCATGAATTGAAGGGGTCGAAATGGTCCAAAGTTTTCTCCTGTATGTGTTTCTCAAAAGCACAAGCGCGAACATATATACAAATAGTAGAACGAGGAATATACTTAAACATAACCTTAATATCAGGGTTCAAGCCATTGAAAAACATGTTTCTAGTATTTTCCTCAAATTCTTTTATGTCGCAACGGTACATGTAAAATTTAAATTCTTGATAGTAAACATGCACGGTGTTACTTCCTTGTTCTAACCGTTTAAGTTTGCGAATCATTTCACGTTGATGAGAAAGAGGCACAAATCTATGTCGCAAAGCAGATTTTAAATCTCCCCAAATGGTAGGTTTATTATCAATATTTTTTTTATAAGTCATATCCCACCAAATAGAAGCAAAACCCGTAAAAACTCTAGCAGCAGTTCTTACTTTCTCAAGTTCAGTAAAATCATGGCATCCAAAAATATGGTCGACCTCAAACTCCCAATCAAAATAAGCATCAGTATTATATCTACCCGCATAAACTGGTAAAGAAATAACCTGATCATGATCTCCGATAAATGGTCGCACGTGCATCTCCATGTTCGTCATGGTCTTCGGGTCGGCGGATTGGTCCTCAATTCCTGGCATGGTTAGTACCCAAAAATCGCAAGTGTATATGCCTACAAGCTACGCAAATATGGTGGTATCACGCGCAATTCGTCAAGCAAAATACAAAGCTCTTACAAGTTCTTACCAAACAGGAGGCGGCGATCGGCAACCAGCAGTATCAAGTAACTCCGAAGATTGAGCGAAGCGATTGCCAGGCACACGTACAACACACGGTGTAGAAATATGTATAGCTATTGGTAGGCTCAAAATATATGGAACTGCCACCACGATAATCAATGTAAAACTGAAAATCCGTTCAAAGTAGTCAAGTGCTGGTTCTAGACTGCGATAGAGACAAGAGCCTGAGACACAGATAAAAACACGCGATGCAGCGACTATGGTAATCGCCAATGCGCTGGAAACTGACGACCAGAACAGAGGACAATGGTGTGGACGCTACTCCGAGTGCTAGTGGTGCTGGACTGGCACAAAACACGCGAACCAAGAGCGGCGGCCGACCGATGAAGTGACGCGCAACAGTAGTCAGACTGCGACACGATGAGAGCACCGTCCAGCGTTAAGGCAGAAAAAATAGATCACGTGCGAGTCCAAGAAAGGAAGGAGACGTGGTGCTCTTTGCTCCAATTGCACGGACTCCAAGATATACACAACAAATTCTTCTTGTTTTTTTTTTTAACAAGAGACGAATGACTCTGGCCCTTGCAAGAACAAATCGGCCTCTCTCTTATCTCACTTTTTTTTTCAAAGCTCTCTATTTTTTTCAATCTCCTTTTTTTCTCTCTTTCTTATTTCTTTTTTTTTCTCTGTTTTTTTTCTTCTTTTTTTTTTTCGACCAACTTTCTCCCTCACAGATTCGATTCCAGATAGACTCAAGGTGGACTATATGTTATTGCCCACGATCCAAACTTTCCAAACTGTAGATGTACATGCTATTATATGAATTTTTCTCAAGGAAAGAGACTCAGATCGGCCGAGCATGGATGGAACGGAAGCAGTAGAAACTTACGGTGAGACGATCAAATTTTCCAATGAAAAGGAGCCACTACCAGGACAAGTAGAAACAGATCTTACTGTCCTTGATATACGAAGCACAAACTGAATTCTCCTTCGCATGCAAATATAGCAATGCGCACAATCAATCTGCCTGTCCTTTTTTTTTCCTCTAACCAAACAGACTCGGTGATGAAGTAGATCAAAGTGATCTATAAACCAACTGAACTCGTGTTGACCAAAGCGCAAGCGCACGCAAGAAAAGATGGTGGCGGAAACTAGGAAGAACAATGGGTGGCCGGTGATGAGAAGCAAAACAAAAATATTCTGACGACAATGGCGAGGCGGAAACAAAGGTGGATGAGACTAGAACTCTAAACTTAAAAAAAACACTAGAAACCAGCAACTCGACACACGATGCAACGAAAATTCAACAAAACAAAAACAAAGTGGTGATAGCAAAAAGGCTAAGACTGGTTTTCGGCGAGGATGAACTAATCTAACTTCTTTTTGTGGGGCTTTTTCTGAGTTATAGGTAAAAACAAATCTACACTAGGAAAACCGTAAATATCGCCGAGCAACCTGAAATCTGATACCACTTGATAGATTACCTCCGATACCCATAACCCAGATTACCTCCGAATTTTATGACTTCAAATCTTGAACAAGTAAGAACTAAAGATGCAATCAGAATATTGCGAATAGAGATGAAAGCTTGATTGATAATGGTGGGATTCTGAATAGTCGGTCTTGTTCTGGGCGTTGGCCTCAAAAGAAGTACACGTAGTTGCAGCAATTGGCTAACTTTTAATCTAATCAAAATCCAAGTTCTAATGACGGCTACGGGGTGATATATATGGGGAAGTCAAGGGATTTTCGTCCAACCAGCTAGGGTTGGCCAAAAACACCCCTAAATGGGCCTTCCTCCACTTATATGGCCTCTTAAAATACCCTAAAATACCTAATCCGAAAATACATGGGCCTGGCCCATTAAATAAGGTGACGCAGCACCATAAATAACTCTTTGGACGAATTTTATGATGGAGTAACTTGTATAATTCATCCAATCATCATTGCTTCACTATGGTGGCTTCAATGTTCCGAAATCCTCGCTTGCAACGCCATCCCGAATCCTTGCAGGTCTGCTGCCATCTCCATGCACATTCCTAATCCAATGCTTGGCGTCCATGCTAGATCCATTCCTAAATAATATAAATACATTTGATTTAGGCAGCATCATATTCTCATATATATCAGGAAGGATTCCTAGTAACGAATGTACCTGAGATGTGGTTGTAGGAGTATTGGTTGTATCTATCATAGAGATGTCCTCATCATCAACCCCGTCGTCCTCCTCAGCACCGGCGCCGTCGTATTCGAGCGGACCCCTGCGGCCGGTGAAAGGGCCGCCGTCCGGACCGGGTCCTGGCTCGCGCTGCTCGTACGCCGGGGAGTAGAGGTTGTTGGGGTTGAAGCCGCCGTGCGGCAGCGCATCCTGGTAGTGCGGCGACAAGTTAGGCGTCACACACCCGGGAGTGCCGGAGGGGCCGTCGTTGTAGAAGGCAGATGACGACGGAGAGAAGACTCCCGAAACGTACACCGGCACGTTCGTACTATATGGGCTCGCGTTGGTGGCGGCGATACACCCGGCCATTATGTGCTGGTGCTGCGCGCCGCCGAGCCTTCTTCTCCGGCTCCGCCGCCCTCCGTCCTTTCCGGCTCCGCCGTCGATAGCTTCCGGCGCGGGCAATCTTGCTGCCATTGATCTTCGGTCATTCCTTCGGGCTTCTTCTTCGCAGCCGGCGCCTTCCGCGGCTTCGCGAACGGCGCTTTCGCCCCTATCGTCGCATTGCCCGGCGGCTTCTTGGCCGCTTTCTTCGCCATCTTTTTGGGGGCTGTCGGCGGCGCCATGGAATGGGGAGAGGGTAGCGGCGGCGGGAGGGAGAAAGAAATCGGCGGGATAGGAGAAATGAATCGGCGGCGGGATATGTTTTGGGAGGCCTGTGCGCGGCGGTATAGGCGCGATTTGGCGGGAGCGGCGGGATTTGGCGGGAGTGTGAGACGAATTTTCCCTGTGCCGGCGACGGGTCGGGCCCGCGTCGGTTGGCCTCGCTTTTCGTTGTGTCCGGCGTCCCCGGAGCGTCCCCTGTGGGACGGGGACGGGCTCGGGCGCCGGACACCGTATCGGGCCGCGCCGGACAAAAATGGGCTTTGGGGGACGCGGCTGGAACTCTTTTTTTGTCCGGCGCGCCCCAAATCCCTTTGGGGGACGGTTTGGGGGACGCGACTGGAGATGCTCTTAGCACACGGGACGTCCCCTAAGTCTCGCCGCCGTCCGAGTACAGGCTCGGGTTGAGGATCAGAACGAAGTTCAGGTTTGGACGCGGATGAAAACCTCACGCGAGATTGCGATAGTTTAACCTGATCGGATCCATCTCATCCGTCTGTTTCCCCCTTCCTTCTTTCTTCGTGGGCCTTCCTTTCTTCATTGCCGTTCAACTGGGCAGGTTAGACCGTGCGTGGATCAGCGATCGGTGCGGGTTGTTTCAGCGATTGGAGGTGGGGCGTACGAGTGTACGACGTACGGGTCGCTTCGCCGTATAATAGAAAAAAATATCATTGAAATGCGCATAGATATAGTTTTAAATAGCATGCAATTTATATTTAATTAACCAAATTATTAGTAAATTACCTTAAAAAGCAAGGTGGCCTTGTATTTATTTAAGAACGGGAAGTAAGATTGTTTCAATATAATATCCGAGTCCGACCAGTATTCGTGCTTCCCCGGCTACATATATGCGATATGCCAGCAGCCTATGTACCCTCACGCAGAGCCATCTACACGGGCTCCCAACTCGATCGATCGCTGCAACAATGGAGGTCATGTCGCAGCCGCAGTGCGACGGCCTTTTCACGGAACGAATAGACTCGAAGCTGACTGGATTCAAGATGGAGCTCAGGCCTCACGGCCAACCGTGCACAGTGCGCTTCCGGCGGTGCTCCGTGAACTTCGTGAGTGAGCATCACCGCATAGGACGAGGAAGGATGACGAAGGTCGAACGCAACGATGAACTGGAGGGGAAAGAGCAAGAAGTCGAGCACCCCGTCGACGGCGGCGCCGCCGTGTTCCAGACCAAGAGCGCGTGCCGCGGCGCCATCCGCGGGATGCTTATGGAGGTGCTGCCGGCGCTCATCAAGTACTACGACGTCGACCGCACCCAGGAAGGCCATTGGGACGAGTTCGTGCCCGCCGGTCTCGTTGAAAGAGTCGTCCAAGGCGCGGCGGCCGGCGGGAGCTACGCCTGCGACGTGTGGATGCACGTGGAGCTGACGCGCGTGTACAGTGAGGCGGAGGAGCTGCTGCTGTTGTGCGAGGCCGTCGCCGTGATACCATCGAACTCTGCTCGTCGGCGTGCACCTGGTGCAGGCGACGCGTGCCCAATTTGCATGGAGGAGCTGACTGACAGCGTCACAGGCTTGCCCGGCTGTTCGCATGCCTTCCACAGGGAATGTATCCTGGAGTGGTTCTATAAGGCGCCGACGTGCCCGTGTTGCCGGCGCGACATTGTTAGTTTTTGTATTGCAGACGAATAGGTTAAGTCATCCGTATATTCCCAACCGTATTGGTTAGATTCTTGTAGTGTACTTATTTTGCAGTACTTCTCTGGTATATAGGAGAGGCCACGCCATACAGCGATTGAGCCGTTCCCCTCGATCTAATCTCAGTCCGTAAGCTACATGGCTCCACCGCCACCATGCCCTGCCTGCACCACCACTGCCTTCCTCAACATCAATTCTGCTCCCGCTATGGGCACCATATGCCCGGTCGCGGAGCATGAAAAAAATAACACAAGAGGTGGGAAATTTCATAGAAAACAGAAATTTTCATGTTCCAAAAGAAAAAAAGAATGCAAATAACGACCAAAAGACAACTAAATATGGCCAACAAGTAAATACAGAAATTCTCTTCGAATCTTCATAGCTTTGAAATCAGCAATAAAATCTTCATAACCAATTTTTGAAGCAATTTCCCGTTCAATTTGTAGGAACATGCTATCGACAAAAAATTGTATTTCATTTTGTTACATAGCTTTATTTTGTTACAAAAAATTGAACATGCTCTCATTTTATTGCTCTATATATCTCTGCTCATAAATACCTTCCAGTTGTAAAATGACTAGGTTGACCAGGGTTGCACCCACACATGACATATGTTTCCTCCTTGTCTGGAACATTGCTGCCATTCTCCACATAGAACTCAAGAACCATCAGAATGAATTGATCAAATTATTTATCTAATTTCATCTTTTCTAAAAGGCACTTCTGTGAAATGCATTAGACGAACTATATTTAATATGTCATGTGATTTCTTCTATAAATTCTTTCCAAGATCTTCAATGTGCCGTGACCCTACTGTTGTGGGTATACTTCAAGGGTGTACCATCGACAGTGCCTAGATCCGGCAAGCCCGGGTGGCCCATAGACGGTGATGTGGCATGTGGCCCATCGGGCGGCCCAATTGCTGTTGATCATGAAGGATGAAGTCCGGCCCAAGATCAGTAGGCCGGATCCGCACCGACCTTCGGAGGAACCCGGATCCATGGAGGCCCATGAGGAACCCGGATCCAGTACGACGTATATGGAAGGCGGATCCTTGACGTACACGGCAAGACATTGTACCGTAGTTAGGCAATCTGTAATCCAGCTAGGACTCTCCATGTAAACCCTAGATCCGTGCGTCTTTATAAGCCGGATCCCGGGAGCCCTAGAGGCACAACCACAACTCATTGTAACAACGCGAAAGCGCCCAGATAATTCCAGACAAGCAGCAGTAGGCCCTGTCATCGTGCAGGTGATCCGAAGCTGGGTAAATCGCGCACCACCATCCCGTGTGCACTCCGCCCTATGGCCCCTACTTCTTCTCCCCTCGTGAGGATCCCTCCTCCGAGGTACCGTCGATTAGGCAACGACAGTTGGCGCCCACCGTGGGGCCAGCGGCGTCTGGAGGCCGGAACCGGGAGGGTTCCGCCATGGGAAGCTACGACGACACCATTGCGGTGGGGCGTGTCCTTTACGCCGGAAATCTGCCGATCGTCCCTCCGGATGAGTGCTGGATTCCGGCTAAGACTGACCCCGTCAAGCTCTCCATCGTCCCAGTTGGCGGCATACACATCTTCATTGGGGAAACCGTCGATTCCGACGGAAACCCGCTGGTAAGTAGCGCTGACGCGACCGCCGCTCAGCAGGACGCAGTCGTGAAGATCCAATCTGAGATGCAGGAACTTCCCAAGGAAGATTCCGCCTTGGATCTGTAAAAATCAAAACCCACCCAATCCGCCCCGGAGCAGGAGATAGAGGTGGAAGACCAATGCAGATCCGCCTGGGTCTCCCAGGTGTTAGAGAAGCAAAGGTGTCACTTCGTACATTTCTTGACCCATACCGCCGGAACCGCCCTTCATGAAGTCGGAGCCGGTCCTGAGCAGGTCGAGGCACCGGAAAACAACGTTGCTCCGGATCAGCAGGAGGCTGTCGGAGAAAGCGGAACTCCGGTTGAAGAGTCGATTTTGGGCAACCTAAGCCCAATTTCCGGGGATACCCCCTCCATGGACACTGAAGAGTTCGATCGCAAGGTAAAGGAATTCGGATACGGTGATCAGCCCGAAGTTGAATCCGCCCAGCCTAAACAGGTTCTCGCAACCTTGGCAGCGCTGGACCAACGAGAATCAGGGGATGACAACACCTACTCCGATCCACAGCCATCTCGCGCAGGATCTCCGCTCTCGCGAGAACATCCGCGCAAGGAAATCTTATCCCCAGAAGAACTGGTTGAGCAAGCAGGCATGGATGCAATCGCACGTTCAGATGTCCTAAACAAACCAATCACCCCCGAAGACGCGGTAAATGCAGAGGCTCTAGAAGCCACAAGACTGGAGATGCTGGAAACAGCCCAGAAATTCGCCCGAGCCGCCGCAGCAATGTTGGATGAAAGGAAAGAAGCCGCGCGCTTCGTGGAAAATTTCCACCAGCGAGAGCTTGAGGTTGACGAACAACTGGTAAAAGTCCAGGAGCTCCAGCAACATTGGAAAGACAAGGTCACCGAGCTTCAGCAGGAGGTCGATCAAATCAGGCGGGATGCTATTCCCCCCCCCCCGCAAGATCACCTTCGCGACCCCCACTGAGCAACGGCCACTCGCAACTCCAAAGGATAACATGAAGAAGGCCGCGGAGATCTTGAAGAAAAAGGACGAAGAAATCGACATCGAATACGTCCGTACGCTCGTTGCCTCAGCAATGAAGCAGCAGAGCAAGGCAGACACTTCGCGCAGATTGGAATCCAACCCGGAACATTGCATCTCTACCGCGCAGAAGGACGCCTACAACAATCGCCATCGAGATGACGAATCGCGAATCGGATCCTCGGAACGCAGAAGGAAAAAACAAAAGAACACCCGAATCCAATCCCTATACCTTCAAAGACTCCTCCGTCAGATCCGAGAAAGGGAAAGGATGCGATGTATACTGGCAGGGACAAGTACCGGAATCCCTCACCTCCGCCCAACGGATACCCGCGTCCTCCACCTCCTCGCCGCCGCAGTCCAGCCGGAAACGCCAGGCCTCATGGTCCAGGTGGAATCAACATCCGCGACAACATGCCGCCGCCGAGGAACAGAGAGCGTACGCCGGAACCCCGCCGAAGCCGGAACAATGATCAAGAGCCCGAGCCTAGGAGGAGCCGGAATGAGGATCGCGAGCCGGAGCCACGCCGGTGTCGGAACGACGGCGGCAGCCAGCACCAAGGTGAAGGCAGCCATCGAAGCCGGAGTCAACACCGCGAAGGACGGGGAGACTCAGATGGTGGAAGCAAGAGGTCACATCGCCCCCCTCGCAGGTCTCCCTCACCACCACCTAGCGGTGGAGGCGGAGGTGGAGGCGGAGGCGGCGGCCGGAGATCTCGCTCTCGCTCAAAATCCCCCCGCCATGGCTCGCGTGACGCACGGGAACGCCTCAATGAGTACAAAACCGATTACATTGGCCCAAAGTGCTTCGGCAGGATGATTCGAGAGGAACCAAAGCCAAGGATGAACCTCAAGCTACCCGGAAACCTGAAGAATTATGTTGGCACGGAAAGGCCGGATACCTGGATTGAGGACTACTATAATGCAGTAACATTTGCCGGAGGAACCCCTAATATCGCCTGCCGCATGCTTCAGCTTTACCTTGTAGGTCCAGCCCGGATCTGGCTTAGTGACCTCGAGAAGAACTCCATCTTTTGCTGGTTTGACCTGAAGAACGCCTTCGAGAAACACTTCAGGGGCACCTACAAGAGACCTGCCACAACAAGTGACCTACAGGCATGTATCCAGAAGAAGGGTGAAACATCAAAGAACTTCCTCACCCGATGGTTGGCATGCAGAAACGAGTGCGAGAACGTCGATAACCGCACAGTAATGCACGCCTTCATTGGTGGCTTGCAGCGAGGAGGACTACTGCGGCACAAGCTAACCTGCTTGGTCAATGCAAACAAACTGACGTTGGATGACATGATCACCATCGCCAGCGATCACACTTCCGCCGATGACGACGCAGGCGGAGATCTAGCAGCTACAGCAATTCCCCTGCATCAGCAAAAGAAGAACCGTGATAACGGTAACACCAGCGGCTCTAAGCGGAAAAATCCACCTGATGACCAGAAGAGTGGCGGCTCCGATATGGTTGCCATGGCTTTTCAGCGCGGTGGTCAAGGAGGCGGAAGAGGCCGCGGAGGCGGTGCTGGAAGGGGCCAGCAGCGTGGCGATGAGGTAACGGCTGCCGGAACCCGCGCCCCCCAAACTTACGAAGAATACAGAGACATGCCTTGCCTGGCCCATCTGGATCCGGCTACAGGGAAGTCCACTCACACCAACCGCAACTGCAAGTGGGTGAACGATCTCAAATCTGACCCGGAAGCAGGATACAAGCGAGCCCGGAAGCACCGCCCACGCGGCAAAGGAGGCAAGGGCAAGAACAAGGACAAAGAGGAAGACAGCTCCGAGGCAATGGATGAGGATGACGCTTCGCCAGACCCCAAGGACGGATCCGCAGCTAAATCCAACCCCTTTGGCAAAAAGAGTGTTGGCGCGTACCACGCCTTCCTCGGAACCCCAACAGTCTGCGCAAGCAAGTCAGCTCTCCAGATTCTGAACGCCACAGTTCTGGCTGTGCCGCAGTATGTCAAGTGGTCGGAAGTCCCGTTTACATTTGATAGGCAGGATCACCCTACCATTGTGCCAAAAGAATGCTACACCTTGGTTGTAAGTCCCCGCATCGACGGGTATGACTTTTCCAAGTGCCTCATGGATGGCGGAGCCAGCCTGAACATCATGTACCTGGAGACTCTGGAGCGGATGAACCTTACCAAGGAGCAGCTTAAACACAGCACCACTGAATTTCATGGTGTAGTTCCGGGTAAAAAGGCGAACTCCCTTGGCAGCATCAGACTTCCCGTGGCCTTCGGCGATATTAATAATTTTCGCGAAGAGATGATCACGTTTGAGGTCGTGCCCTTCAAGAGCTCCTACCACGTCATCTTCGGCAGGCCCACCTATCACAAGTTCCACGCAAGAGCGTGCTACATCTACAACAAGCTCAAGATCCCGGGTCCTAATGGTATGATTACCGTATCCGGAGACTATAAGAAGGCTCATGAGTGCGAGTTAGGCGAAGCCGCCTTCGCAGAGTCCGTAATATCTGGAGAGGAGCTGCAGGGCTACAGAGCCGCGGTGGATCCAACTGAGATGCAGACCACCAAGAAGCAGATCTCCGAACAGAAAAACTCATTCAAGGCCGCGATAGAGACCAAGAAAGTCAACTTCAAGGAAGGGGACGCTACGAAACAAGTCTCGGTCGGAGCCAACATGGACCCCAAATAGGAAGACGCGCTCGTCGAGTTCCTCCGCGCTAACATGGATATCTTCGCATGGCAACCTTCTGACATGTCCGGAGTACCTAGGGAACTCGCCGAGCACTACCTCAACATAAATCCGGGGGCTAAACCGGTGAAGCAAGCTATGCGACGCTTTGGAGATAAAAAGCGCCGCGCCATAGGAATGGAACTAGCTAAGTTACTAGAGCCAGGTTTTGTAGTAGAGGTTATCCATACTGATTGGGCCGCAAATCCCGTCCTTGTACCCAAAAAGAACACTGAAATACTAAGAATGTGCATCGATTACTCCGGCTTGAACAAGCATTGTCCGAAGGATCCGTTCCCTCTGCCGCGCATTGACCAAGTCATTGATTCGACGGCAGGGGCGGAACTTCTGTGTTTTCTTGACGCATATTCCGGGTATCATCAGATCCGGATGAAGAAGTCCGACCAGAAGGCGACCTCGTTCATCACCCCCTTTGGCACTTACTGCTATGTCACCATGCCCTTTGGTTTGAAAAATGCAGGTGCCACTTACCAACGTACGATGCAGCGGTGCCTGAAGGACCAAATTGGCCGGAACGTACACGCTTACGTCGACGATATCGCGGTCATGACCCGGAAAGGATCCGACTTGATCAGCGACCTCACAGAAACCTTCGAGAATCTCCGTCGATACAAGATGATGTTGAATCCGCTGAAGTGCGTCTTTGGCGTGCCAGCTGGAAAACTCCTTGGCTTCATCGTCTCTCACAGAGGCATTGAGGTTAACCCGGAAAAAATCAAGGCAATCCTGTGTATCAAAAGGCCAACTTGTCTCAAAGATGTGCAACAACTAACGGGTTGTGTCGCAGCAATCAGTAGGTTTGTTAGCCATCTTGGCGAGAAGGCGTTACCTTTGTACAAGCTGCTGAAGAAAACAGACAAATTTGTCTGGGACGACGCAGCGGATGCAGTGCTTAAAGGATTGAAGGAAATACTCACCTCTCCACCTATCCTAGCAGCTCCAGAAGAATCAGAGCCCATGCTCCTATACCTGGCAGCTACCAACAAAGTCGTCAGTCTCGTCATCGTGGTAGAGCGAAAGGAAGAAAGTCACGAATACGGAGTCCAAAGGCCTGTCTATTACATTAGCGAGGTTCTAACGGAATCCAAGCAAAGATATCCTCACTTTCAGAAGCTAGCCTACGGCGTGTTCCTAGGAAGCCGGAAGCTGAGACACTACTTCCAAGAGCACCCGGTAACAGTTGTGAGCAAAGCTCCACTGTCGATGATTCTCAACAACGCTGACGCGACAGGACGCACAGCAAAATTGGGCATCGAATTACCCGCCTTCGACATCACATACAAAGCCAGGACCGCGGTCAAATCCCAAGTCTTGGCAGATTTCGTCGCAGATTGGACAGAGGCTCCGGATGCAAATCTGGAGCCGGAACCAGAAACATGGGTCATGCACTTTGATGGATCCAAGCAGCACTAAGGCTCAGGAGCCGGAGTCACCCTGAAGTCCCCTACCGGAGAAGAACTGCAGTACGTCCTGCAGATTCACTTCGAAGCTACAAACAACATGGCGGAATACGAGGCTCTACTACACGGTCTGCGCATCGCTAAGGAAATCGGGATCAAGCACATAATTTGCTGTGGAGATTCCGACCTGGTGGCACAACAAGTAGCAGGAACCTGGAACGCCAGAAACTCCGTCATGGCGGCTTACAGAGATGAAGTTGACGAGATCGCCAAGTGCTTCCTCGGATACGAAGTCAAGTACGTCAGGAGAGACGATAACGCAGCGGCAGATATGCTATCCAAGCTCGGATCCGGCAGGAAACCAATTCCGCCCGGCATTTTCCTAGAGCATCTGCGGATACCCTCAGTCAAGGGCGCTAACCCGGAAAACCAAGAGGTGGCAGTATCTCCGGCTAGAGAAGTGATGGCTATTATTCCGGCCTGGACGCAGCCTTTCCTGGACTACCTCATCGATCAGAAGTTGCCGGAGGACGAGGTCCTCGCACGACAGATCATCAGACGAGCAAGATCCTACACAATAGTTGATGGACAGCTCTACAAACGAAGTGCAACTGGAGTTTTTCTCAAATGCGTCTCCAATCAGGATGGAATCGAAATCCTCAGAGAGATCCACGCAGGGGATTGCGGGCATCACGCCGCTCCCAGGTCCCTCGTTGCTAAAGCTTTCCGGCTTGGATTTTACTGGCTCACAGCTAAAGAAGATGCTGATAAGCTGGTGAAAACTTGCCGAGGTTGTCAGTACTACGCTACTCAACCAAACGCTCCAGCCCAAGAGCTGAAGACCATCCCTATCACCTGGCCATTTGCGGTCTGGGGGCTTGATATGGTTGGTAAGTTAAAGAAATCATCTCCTGGCGGTTTTGAGTACCTCCTGGTCGCTATTGATAAATTCAGTAAATGGATCGAGGCAAAGCCAGTGAGAAAAGCCGATGGTGCTACGGCACTCAAATTTGTCTGCAGCCTCGTGACGAGATTCGGCATCCCGCACAGCATAATCACAGACAATGGCACGAACTTCGCCCAAGGAGAATTGAAGTATTATTGTCATGACGTTGGGATCCACCTAGACCTAGCATCCGTGGCTCATCCACAGTCCAATGGTCAGGTCGAAAGAGCCAACGGACTCCTTTTATCCGGAATAAAACCACGCCTTGAAGAACCGCTGCGCCGCGCAGCTGGAGCTTGGGCTGAGGAGTTGGACTCCGTCATGTGGAGTTTACGAACTACCCCCAACAGGTCAACAGGATTCACTCTGTTCTTCCTGGTATACGGATCCGAAGCCGTGCTCCCCTCCGACATCATCCACGATTCACCACGAGTCTCCGCCTATGATGAAGAAACTACTGACGAGGCCAGACAGCTATCTGTGGACCTGATCGAAGAAGCTCGGAACTTAGCAGACCAACGCTCCACCATTTACCAGCAGAAACTCCGACGCTACCATAGTCGTCGAGTTCGGAATCGCTCGTTCACAGCTGGAGACTTGGTCCTCCGCCTTCGCCAGGTGAAAGATCATAAGTTGCAATCTCCATGGGAAGGACCCTTCGTCATTAGCAAAGTACTTCTCAACGGATCGTACTACCTTGTCGATTTCCGAGAGCTAAAGGATAGACCTGCTAACTGGTACCGGAAACGCAAGCGAGAGGATCTGGATGACATCTATGACGAAACAGAACATCCTTGAAACATTGCACAGCTACGTTCTTTCCACACTTAGCATAGAATTACATACTTTGTAACAGTTATACGTGATCAATGAAATAAAGCTTTCGGTTCACTCTTTGAGTCTTTTACCTCCTTTACTTATTCATTTTAGATCATGTATGTTTTCCGACTAAAACCGCAGAGCTGGATATTTCCACCTAGGCGTGTATGAAAGTTGTGATTTTTCAAAATCGTCCTTTAGGACGTAAGCTTAAGTTTTCTGATGGAAATTTTTCTGTTGCGAATTCGTGGATTCCTAGTAGCGATTTCCGGCACCTTGGCTGGGGGCTTGTTTCCGCGGTTATTGACGGATTGCCATTGGGCTTCGTCGCCGCTGGCGAGCATTTCCGGCTAAAGGTCTTCCGGCTCGCGGAAGGTCAAGCGAGTAAGCCGGAAAACATCGAAATCAGCACTTGCTTTCCAACCAAACGAAACATGCAAATAACATTAAACGGATAGCAGGATAAGTTGTTTCCGCCCATTCACACATGTTTTCGTCCCTAGTTACTTAAGAATTTAAGTTATATTACAAACCCACTCCGGGGCCAAAATGATGCATCAGTTTTAACTGTTTCACAGGATTCTACTCGGAGGATTGGTCCTCGTCAGAAGCAACGTAGGCGGAGCCATCGCCAGAATCGTCGCCGGAGTCTTCTTCCTCATGATCCGCGCTCGACCCGGAGCCTTCCTCAGCGAAATCATCTTCATGGAGGTCCTCCTCATCTTCATCCTCCGCGTCAGAGAATCCCATGGGAAGATCATGCTTGTTGTACCAGAACGAGTGGTTAACTCGTCCGACAAAAAGCCGTTCATACCCTTGGGTCTCCGCGAGA
Source organism: Lolium rigidum (assembly GCF_022539505.1). NCBI lineage: Eukaryota > Viridiplantae > Streptophyta > Magnoliopsida > Poales > Poaceae > Lolium > Lolium rigidum. The sequence continues at coordinate 39,207,023 of NC_061513.1, read as the reverse complement.
AGGAGCCTCATGTTGGTGCCCTTGGGGGCTCCGCGTGCGACATTAGCAAAGTTCATGGTTGGGAAGTGCGCCTTGCACGTCGCCAACACAAGGGAAGCAACTCCGCGGGCGGAAGATTCCTGCCAATCCTTGATGAGCTCCGGCACCTGCTTGATAAGTTTGGTCGTGGTGTCAATCACCGTAGTTCCGGCTCTCTTCAGGGATAGCGATTTGGCGACTCCGCAACACGCCTTGAAGAGGTTATCAATAGAGCTCTGCGCCTCCTCATACGCTTCAGTTCTCTTGAGGGCGGCATCCTTCGTCCACTCAAAACCAAGACTCGCTGCGAAAAATACAATCAGTTTTTCCGCGAACAGAAGCGCAAGTTTGAAGAGGTCGGAGTCATAAAGAAAGAAAAAAGAGGTCCTTACGGAAGATAATCTTGTCAATCGCCTCCGCCTCCGACTCGTAGTTCTTGTTTTTGGCGGCCAAGGTCTAGATTCTCTGCAGACTCCTTTTGAGCTTCTCAGCGAGATCCGACAATTCTTGGGTATGCCTCTCCAAGAGTTCTTTTTTCTTTTTGGCTTCCTCCTCGGAGGATTCCTTCAGGAACTTCTTGAGGGATTCATTTTCCGCCTCAAGAACTTCGATCTTGGCGGACAGGGAGTCGATGGAGGGGCGTTTGGCAATTTTATCTGGAACTCGGAATTTCAACAACAAAGTTAATAGAGTTACATTGACGATACTGGGGCTCAGTCGGAGTTATTACCTTCAAAACCCTTGATGCGGGTCTCCAGCAGCGCGATGGCCTTCCGATTATCCGCGTCCCTGGTTTGAAGCAGTTCAATTTCTTGTCTCTGCTCCAGCACATGGGTGCGTAAATCTTCGTGCAGTTTCCGCGTGTTCTGTGAGAGCAGTTTAAGGATTAGACGGAAATTCAAACTTGTGGGGGCTGGACGGAAGTTAAAATCTTTAGCATGTGAAAATTTTGATTTTCCGCTACAATCTACAAGTTTAAGACATTGGCTCATACATGTTACTCGGAAAATGCATTAACCAATGCCTGGGGGCTGGTGTTACCTTACGCACATTCTTGTGCTTGGCAAAGAAAGCCTTGATGCCGCTCTCAAGCTCTGTCAGCTCTTGTTCCTCCGTGTTCGCAGGCCCCCACACTTGCTCCATCATAGCGGAGATTTCCGCGTCGCGCTGTGAAAGGGAGACCTTTTGCAGAACTGGGAAGAAGTGAGGATGAGTCTGGGGCGTTCCGGTGGCGCCGCTCAAGAGGAGTTTCCGATCAACTAGATCAGTCGGAACTTCAGTGGAGGTAGCTGTGGGTTGCTCAGGCGGAGGTGCAGATGAGGAGGCGCCCTTGCCGGAATCGCCCTTGTCAGATTCGACAATTGGATCCTCCGGAAGGTCATCAATGTTGATGACGTCCTTGGGATCCGACTTGGCGGCGGATGAGGCCTTGGGCGGAACCTCCACTTCTGGGGTAACTGGAATAGAAGCCGGAGATGGCTTGACCTTCTTCTTGGCGATCTTGGGGGCTTGGCTTCCGGAGCTTTTGCTACAATAAAATATTAAGGAGCATAAACAAGTTAAGTGTATGTTAACTCACAGCAGCAACAAGATCTAGTTACGGAAACCAAATGCTTACCCAGTTGGTATAAAGAATTGCTGGATGTTGGGTTGAGCGCGGTTGCTGGCATCGATAAGCTTGAGGCGTTTCTTCTCCGCCTCCGCCTTACGGGTAGCCGCGGTGCTAGGCACCTCGCGGGTACGTTTGGTTGCGGGGCTGGGGGGGAGCGGCCCTCTTCCTCTTGGAGAGACGCGGAGCTTCGGGAGCTTCCGCTTCAGATGCGGCTTCCGGGTCGGTGTTGCCCGTTTGCGGGGCCCGGAGGAGAGTTTCGAGCTCGCCTTCCTCGAGGGCTTCGAGCTTTGTTACCGAACCAAGACTTAGATAAAATTTAAGGTATGAAGGAAATGACAGGCACGTCAAGATAACGTACCGCGGTCCCCGAACCGTTGGTGTGGATGTCTTTGTTACACACGTGAGCGTGAAGTTCACGCGGAATCTTGATGAGGAGTCGGATCCTCTTATCGATGGCGTCGGCGGAGAGGTTGTCTTTCGTAGAGCGCATCGGATCATCGCGCCCCGTGTAGTGGAACATCAGGCGGTCCCGATGTTGAAGTGGCTGGATCCGCTTGGTGAACCAAGACATGGTAAGATTTTTCCCTGACAGACCCTCCTCCGTGAGCTTGCAGATCCGCCTAACAGCGCGGGTCAGCTGAGGCGACTCGGAGAGGTGGGGGCACTGCGTCCATGCCGGAGTTTCGATGGTGGGGCTGTTCTTGAAGGGCGGTAGCATCTTTTTGCTCGCCGGGTCGGAGACGTCCTTCAGATAGAAGAAGCCTCCGGACCAGTACCGCGCGGATTCGTGGCGGTCGGTTGGAGGGTAGACGCGGCCCGGGCGGAGCATGAAGGTGATGGACCCACAAGTCGCCAGCTCGGAGGTCTGGCGGACCTTCTCCTTCTTGACGGAGAAAAAGTATTGGAATAAGGGAAGTTCGGGAGTTACCCGGAGATGGCCCTCGCAGAGAGTGACATGGTTGCTAATCGCCAGGACGCTGTTCGGCGATATGTTGTGGGGTTGGAGCCCGTACTCCTTCATGATTTCCGAGAAGAAATCTGATGGCGGAAAAGAAAAACCTCGCTCCACCAGCGCTTTAGTCACCACCATCTCGCCATCCTGAGGGGCTGGAGCCAAAGAGCCCGGAACTGCTCGCCAGCTTCCGGGACGCAGGAAGCCTTCCGCCTCCAAGTTCTTCAGCTCTGTTTCAGTGGTGGTGCAGGGCCACCATTTCCCTTTGGCTTCAGAGTCTCGCTGACGAGCCTTGGATTTCTTGGCGGCAATTTCTTCCGCTTTCTGCTCCGCCTCTTCCTCCCCGGAGGCTTTCTCCGGGTTAGCAGAGGTTCCTTCGGTGTCCTTACCGGAGTCCTTGGTCGGATCCAGTTGGACCGGGACGAAGGGAGGAGGGGCGGAGGAGATAGGAGTTGCCATGATTGGCTCAGAGGTTGGAGGCGGAGTCGCAGAAGACATCTGAATAAAAAGCAGTGGCGGAAAGCATGACTTAGTCGGATCTACATCGTCGTCCTAAAAATTCATCCCTACCAACTACGGCGCAAGGAAGAAGCTCGAGAACTCACCGTAATGGTTTCCGCGGTGGTCGGAGTCGCCGGCGACGAAGCTTTTGCGCGGTGTCTCGCCGAAGTTAAGAACAGGATGAACTCGGTGCGGTGGTGAAGCAGCTCCGGCGAAACTCCGGCGGGATTCCGGCAGACTCCGGCACGGCGGGGTGAGAGCTCAACGGCGGCGCTTCGCAGAGAGGTGAAAGGGGGGGTCAATGAGAGGTTTAGGGGTTGACGGTGGATATTTATAGGCCGTGGGAGGAGATTCGTGCTCTGCATCCTGTGGTCGGAACGCAAGCGTCGCACCGTTGGATGCGCGACACGTGTCAAAACCCGAAACGGTAAAAATGGCTAAGGATAAGTTACCGCTCAAATCGCGCGAAAATGGCGCCAGAATTGGCGGAACCGTTTGAGTCTTTTGAGATTCCGGGTAAAAGCGTGAGGATAAGTAATTCTCGTTCGCAAGCAGGGGAGTAACCCAGAGGCATGATCTGTTGATGTATGAAGTCCCGCAGGATGAGAGAATTTTCCGACTAAAGGTTGGGAAAGAAGAAAATGTGAAGTTGGAGTTCTTCAAGTTTCTCCATGTTACCAACATTGCCGGAGACCATAAGGCGCTAGCAAGGCGGAAACAGGAGGTGAAACTCGGAGAACTCTGGGGGCTACTGTTGTGGGTATACTTCATGGGTGTACCATCGACAGTGCCTAGATCCGGCAAGCCCGGGTGGCCCATAGATGGTGATGTGGCATGTGGCCCATCGGGCGGCCCAGTTGCTGTTGATCATGAAGGATGAAGTCCGGCCCAAGATCAGTAGGCCGGATCCGTGGAGGCCCATGAGGAACCCGGATCCAGTACGACGTATATGGAAGGCGGATCCTTGACGTACACAGCAAGACATTGTACCGTAGTTAGGAAATCTGTAATCCGGCTAGGACTCTCCATGTAAACCCTAGATCCGTGCGCCTTTATAAGCCGGATCCCGGGAGCCCTAGAGGCACAACCACAACTCATTGTAACAACGCGAAAGCGCCCAGATAATTCCGGACAAGCAGCGGTAGGGCCCTGTCATCGTGCAGGTGATCTGAAGCTGGGTAAATCGCGTACCACCATCCCGTGTGCACTCCGCCCTATGGCCCCTACTTCTTCTCCCCCTCGTGAGGATCCCTCCTCCGAGGTACCGTCGATTAGGCAACGACACCTACGATGTGCGTCCGTTGCCGACAAGAGACGAAGGGATTGTCAAAAAGGGTTGACGTAGAAGAATGGGATGGAGGTTGAGGAATGGTCAAACATGAAGAAGATCTCGCAATCGGTCGCCATGGAGGCCGAAGGCATCTGGGTGGTCATATGACGAAAGTTATTGGTGTATGTTCGGTCGCAGTGTGGTTGAACTGGGAAAAAGGAAGAAAATTGGATGGATATGCTGATGGGCTAGGCTAGATGGTATTGAATGAAAAATGCACTTCGTAAATGGGGATTATGTTCTAGCATTGCCTCCACGACACTACTCCCTACTTGGGCCCCTTAGACACCCTTCATATCGATGCCATGTTCTCCACCCCCCTAGGGAAACACCTCAGGTATCCTCGTCTCTAATCTGGGTAGTCCACCACCAACCGACACCATACTGACGACTCCATTCCATTTTTCTCATGTTCTCACGATCAAGCTCAAGCTAGAAAAATACATGTGTTAGGGCACAACATGTTCTACCCCTCCTCTGTAGCCATTGCCTAATTGGCCACATCAATGGATCACTTCCCTTCTCACTGGTCTACATCACCATGACGAAAATAGATGGTGCTTGAACCACATCTCCCAATCCGGTGCCCTGCTCATTGGTCAAACATGATCAAGCCATCCTCTCCATAGTCGCTCTCGAGGGATAGCTGGCACGGTTCTATTTGCAACCACTGCACATCATGTGTGTCTGTGATTGAGATCAGGTTTTCCTCCTAGGCCATGGCACGATTCATGCAAATCTACAAGCAACTTGCAGAAATGAAGATACGTGATCGTTCACTGGTTGCCTTCTTCAATAAGATCAAACCATGGCGATCAGCAGCTCCGTGATGAAGAGATCACCTCCTACTCTTGATAGCGACTATAACTTGCATATTGAGGTCATTAATGATAGCAACACTGAAAGGATCGTATGCCGCACCTAGAGGGGGGGGTGAATAGGTGCTAACCAATTTTTAGTTCTTTTTCAATTTAGGCTTGACACGAAAGGTAAATTCTCTAGATATGCAACTAAGTGAATTTACCTATATGACAAGGATATCAACTAAGCAAGGTATAGCTACGCAATAGTAGATAGAGTGGGATAGAGGTAACCGAGAGTGGAGCACGCGATGACACGGAGATGATTCCCGTAGTTCCCTTCCTTTGCAAGAAGGTACGTCTACGTTTGGAGGAGTGTGGTTGCTACGCAAGCCAAACCAACAGCCACGAAGGCTTCACTCGGATCTCCCGTGAGCAACGCCACAAAGGCCTAGCCCACTTCCACTAAGGGATTTCCTCGAGGCGGAAACCGGGCCTTTACAAAGTTCTTGGGGCACACATCCACAACCAAATTGGAGGCTCCCAAATCTGTAAAAATACAACAATCAACAACAACACATCAACAACAAATCAACTAGGGAACCAAATAGGAACACTAGCATGAGATCCCTCAAACAAGAGAGGGGGAAATGAAGAACGCTTCGGTGAGGATGTAGATCGGTGTCTTCTCCTTCGAATCTCCAAAGATCAAGAGCTTTGGTTGGGGGAGGAAGGAGATCTTGCAAATCTTGACTTTCTTGAGGTGGCTCTAATGGAGGTGGCTTGGCAGATTTCTTGTGTAATGATTGAGCAAGCAACCAAGGTAGAAGAAGGGGGTATTTATACCCCTCTCGAAATTGAGCCGTTGCTTTGCTTCAGGGGCCGGATAATCCGGTCTAAGTAGGGGCCGGATAATCCGCCCCCCCCCGGATAATCCGGCCTTCAGAAAAGCGTGACATTATCCGGCCAATTATCCGGCCCATGTACTGATTCACATTTCTTCCAGTCCTTAGCCAAAATCGAGGGGGCCGGATATTTCCAAAATATCCGGCCCGGATAATCCGGCCCTGGTACAATACCGGGACATTATCCGGCCAAATGTCCGGCCCCCCTACTGCGCTGCATTCCCTCGAAGACTTAGCCAAAATCAGGGGGCCGGATATTTCAAGAATATCCGGCCCGGATTATCCGGCCTGGCCATACTTTTCCTGTTAACTTTTGACAGACCGACCAAATCCAACACACGCAAATATGAAACTATGTAATCCCTGTACCACTTAATCAAACATTAGTGTATCACATATATTGACATCAAACACACAAAACATAATGCAAGAGATGTTCTTTCAATCTCCCCTTTTTGGTGTTTGATGACAATATACGGATTTGCCAAGGAATCACAATAGAGACAAGCATGATGGCGAGACATAGAGGCACTCCCCCTACATGTGTGCATATAAGTAATTTGCATTTGAATACAAATACACAACACATAGGAGTATGGTGCCTCAACATAAGAGATATCCAACATGAGCTCTAACAAAAGACATTGACACATATGAAGTTGAGATAGGAAGCAAGAAATCATACCCATGCGTAGATATATAATGCGGAGATATAGCATCACACACAATGTAATATCCTTGATCTCAACAAATAGAAATCCGAAAACCATAACAATGTCTCACACCACATAGCACATAGTTTTGAACGGCACACAAACAAACCAAATAGTTCAACTAAAAGGGGAACACAAGCAATATAAGAATGATAAACGCATATGCTTGTGCCCAAACCATGCAAATCCCCGAGAATCCTAATAGAACACTTCTCCCCCTTTGGCATCGAGACGCCAAAAAGGGGACAAGCGCGATGCTACACGTCCCATGAGAATCACTCGGAGGCATCATCATCATCGGACTCGTATGGCACTTCCTCTTCTTCTTCTTCCTCATCAGTGTCAGGTGCATCCGGAGAGCGGCGAGAGGTGTTGGACCTTTGAAGGCAATCATCAAGATCACTCCAAGGAACCTGTGCTGAGTGCCAACCACTGTAACCCTGGTGAGCTGGAGGCTGAGGCGGGGGTCCTTGTTCACCACTAAGCTTGTGAAGAATAACCGCCTGAGTATGCTTAATCTCAGAACGCTCTCGGCTAGCTGCATAGTTCTCCTTATGGATCTCAATATTCATGCAAAGGATATAGCGCTGGAACCAACTAAGCCGGGTCACTTGCTTCCTCATAGCTGGGACATCATGATGACGAGTGATACGTCCAAATTGCATCACTATTTTATATCATAATTTGCCGTTATTCATTGATATATTTCATATTGGGACACAATACTTATGTTATTTCATCTATTTTGCATGTTTCATGATTATTTGGAGATCAAGCACCGGAGCCAGGATTCTGCTGGAAAAAGCACCGTCAGAATGCAATATTTCGGAAGATCAACTGTGGAAGGGAGTTTTTCCAAAAATCCTATTTTTCCAGATGACGAAGGAAGCCAGAAGGAGGGGCCAGGAGGACCCGTGGTGGGCCCACACCCTAGGGCGGCGCGGCCCATGCCCCGGCCGCGCCGCCATGTAGTCCGGGGGCCCACGACCCCTTTCGCCTCCTTTTCTTCGCGAAACCCTTCGTCTCGAAGACCTAAGCCACGGAGGGATCCTCACGAAGGGTTACAGCCGCCTCTGCGGGGCGGAGAACACCAAAGAGAAAAGAGCTCTCCGGCGGGCAGGAATCCACCGGGGAAATTCCCTCCCGGAGGGGGAAATCGACGCCATCGTCACCGCCATCGAGCTGGACATCATCTCCATCACCATCATCATCATCTCCACCATCATCACCGCCATCTCCTCCGCAGCACCTCGTCACCGCTGTAGCAATTTGGGTTTGATCTTGATTGTTTGATAGGGGAAACTCTCCCGGTATCTATTCATACTTGTTGTTGATGCTATTGAGTGAAACCATTGAACCAAGTTCATGTTCAGATTGTTATTCATCATCATATCACCTCTGATCATGTTCCATATGATGTCTCGTGAGTAGTTCGTTTAGTTCTTGAGGACATGGGTGAAGTCTAAATGTTAGTAGTGAACTATGGTTGAGTAATATTCAATGTTATGATATTTAAGTTGTGGTGTTATTCTTCTAGTGGTGTCGTGTGAACGTCGACTACACGACACTTCACCATTTATGGGCCTAGGGGAATGCATCTTGTACTCGTTTGCCAATTGCGGGGTTGCCGGAGTGACAGAAACCTAAACCCCCGTTGGTATATCGATGCAGGAGGGATCGCAGGATCTCGGAGTTTAAGGTCTGTGGTTAGATTTATCTTAATTACTTTCTTGTAGTTGCGGATGCTTGCAAGGGGTATAATCACAAGTATGTATTAGTCCTAGGAAGGGCGGTACATTAGCACAGGTTCACCCACACAACACTTATCAAAACAATGAAGATTAATCAGCTCTATGTAGCGAAAGCACTAGACTAAAATCCCGTGTGTCCTCGAGAACGTTTGGTCATTATAAGTAAACAAACCGGCTTGTCCTTTGTGCTAAAAAGGATTGGGCCACTCGCTGCAATTATTTCTCTCGCATTTTACTTACTCGTACTTTATTCATCCGTTACATCAAAACCCCCGAATACTTGTCCGTGAGCATTACGGTGAATCCTTCATCAAAACCGCTTGTCAACACCTTCTGCTCCTCGTTGGGATCGACATTCTTACTTATCGAAGATACTACGATACACCCCTATACTTGTGGGTCATCAAGACTATTTTCCGGCGCCGTTGCCGGGGAGTGAAGCGCTATTGGTAAGTGGAATTGGTAAGGAAAACCTTTACTCGTTTGTGCTGATTTTATTTCTGCTCGTCGCTATAAATCATTATGGAGAGATCTTCTCTTCAATTTCTATTTGGGAAATCTGCTACTACTGCAACGGTAGTGGATGAGGCGCCAGGTGAGGAAGTAGTACCATATAAAATACCTACGAAAATTATTGAACATGTTATGGATAACCGCTATGAAGGGGATGGAACTGTGCATCCTGGTGATCATTTACTCGTTTTTGCATGAATTATGCGGGTTATTCAAATGTGCGGGTATTGCTATGAATGAAGTTAGGAAGAAGCTATTCTCTATATCGCTGTCCGGTAAAGCGGCGCATTGGTATAAATTGCTCGAAGAATGGTGATTCTCTTGATCGGGAGGACATTGTGCCTTTATTCTATTCCAAATTTTATCCTCCAAGTGAAATTCATAAAGATCGGAACCGCATATATAATTTCTGGCCTCATGATGGAGAGAGTATTGCCCAAGCTTGGGGGAGATTGAAGTCTTTAATGCTCAAATGCCCCATTCATGAGCTTCCTGGTAATATTATTATTGATAATTTCTATGCAAGACTTTCTTTTCAAGACAAGACCTTGTTGGATACTTCTTGTTCTGGATCATTTACACGCAATAAAGAAGAGTTTAAAAGGGACCTTCTTGATCGGATCCAAGAAAATACTCGAAGGTTGGGAGAACGACAAAGATAGAGAATCGAGTATAATTTATGATTATAAATGCGTTGAAGCTTTTATGGATACCGATACATTTCGTAATATTAGTGCTACATATGGCCTTGATTCTCAAGTTGCTGCAAACCTTTATAAAGCTTTTGCCTCTCATTATGAATTGCCTAAGAAGAATTTTGATAAGTATCATGAACCGTATAAAGATAAAATTGATTCATCTATTAATAAGTGTGTTGTAGTTGAAACTGCCGATCGCGTTATTCCTGAAGCTTATATTGAAAAAACTCCTTTCCCTGCTAAAATGAAAGAGTACTCTGTTATAAATAGTGCGGTTCATAAAAGTGAAAAGAAACCTAGAGAACCTGAAGAACAAATAAAAGTCGAACCTGCTGTTGCAATAGTTAAAGATCTTGTGACTGAAAATGTTGAGGATGGTCATATTATTTTCTGTGAAGATGCTTCCAATATTGTTTCACATCCTAATAAACCCAAACAAGCTAGTGTTCCTATGCTATCTCGTTAAAATTGGTGATCATTGCTATTATGGTTTATGTGATATTGGTGCAAGTGTTAGTGCTATACCTTATGAGCTTTACACGGAGATTATGCACGAAATTGATTCTTGTGAACTTGAAGAAATTGATGTGGTTATTCAGCTGGCTAATAGAGAAACTATTTCACCAATTGGTATTGTTCGAGATGTGGAAGTTCTATGTGGTAAGATTAAATATCCTGCTGACTTTTTGGTACTTGGTTCTGCTGCTAGTGATTATTGTCCTATCATTTTTGGTAGACCTTTTCTAAATACCTGTGGAGCTATTATAGATTGCAAGAAAGAGAAAATTTTGACTAAATTTGTCTGGTGAATCTTATGAGTTTAACTTCTCTAAATTTACTAAAACTCCTTATAAAGCTGATTTGCCTAGTAATGATTTTAAAATGGAGCAAGTGTGCATCTATTGTTCTTGTTCCTAACAATCCTTTGCAGCAACATTTGGAGGATAGCGAGAGTGAAATTTTTAGGAAAGAAAGAGAGGAGCTTGAGGAGATTTTTCTTCGCCAACCTATTCTCAAACATGATTTACCGGTGGAAGACTTGGGTACAACACCGCCACCAAAGGAAGATCCTGTTTTTGATTTAAAGCCTTTGCTTGATAATCTTAAATATGCTCATATTGATGATAAGAAAATATATCCTGTTATTATTAGTTCTAAACTTACAGAGTATGAAGAAGAAAGATTATTGCAAATATTGAAGAAACACCGAAGTGCTATTGGCTATACTCTTGATGACTTGAAGGGGATTTCTCCCTCTATTTGCCAACATGCCATTAATATGGAAGATGATGCGAAGCCAGTTGTTGAACCTCGGCGTCGTCTAATTCCTAAGATGAAGGATGTGGTAAGAAATGAGGTATTACGACTTCTTGAAGCTGGTATTATATATCCTATTGCCGATAGTAGATGGGTTAGTCCTGTGCATTGCGTTCCTAAGAAAGGAGGAATGACTCGTTGTGCCTAATGATAATGATGAGCTCATACCTCAAAGAGTAGTTGTAGGGTATAGAATGTGCATTGATTATCGAAAAGTTAATAAAGTTACTAAGAAAGATCATTACCCTTTACCATTTATTGATCAAATGCTAGAAAGGTTATCTAAAAATACTCATTTTTGCTTTCTTGATGGTTATTCCGGGTTTTCACAAATTGCTGTTAAAGCTAAAGATCAAGAGAAAACCACTTTTACTTGTCCCTATGGAACTTATGCTTATAGGCGTATGCCTTTTGGTTTATGTAATGCTCCTGCTACTTTTCAAAGATGCATGTCTGCTATTTTTCATGGCTTTTGTGAGAGTATTGTGGAAGTATTCATGGATGATTTTTCTGTCTATGGGAATTCATTTGATAGTTGCTTGCGAAATCTTGATAAAGTTTTGCAGAGATGTGAAGAAACTAACCTTGTTCTTAATTGGGAGAAATGCCACTTTATGGTTAATGAAGGAATTGTATTGGGACACAAAATTTCCGAGAGAGGTATCGAAGTTGATAGAGCTAAAGTTGAAGCTATTGAGAAGATGCCCTATCCAAGGGATGTTAAAGGTATTCGTAGTGTTCTTGGTCATGTTTGGGTTTTATAGGAGATTTATTAAAGATTTCTCCAAGATTTCAAAGCCTCTTACTAATCTTCTTCAAAAAGATGTACCTTTTGTTTTTGATGATGATTGTAAGGAAGCTTTTGAAACTCTAAAGAAAGCCTTAACAAGCTGCTCCTATAGTTGAACCTCCTGATTGGAATTTACCTTTTGAAATTATGTGTGATGCTAGTGATTTTACTTGTAGGCGCTGTTCTTGGACAGCGAGTAGATAAAAAATTAAATGTTATTCATTATGCTAGCAAGACTCTTGATGCTTGCTCAAAGAAATTATGCTACTACTGAAAAAGAATTGTTAGTTGTAGTCTTTGCTTGTGATAAATTTAGATCTTATATTGTTGATTCAAAAGTTACAATTCATACTGATCATGCTGCAATTAGATACCTTATGACAAAGAAAGATGCTAAGCCGAGGCTTATTAGATGGGTACTTCTTTTGCAAGAATTTGATTTACATATTGTAGATAGGAAAGGTGCTTGATAATCCTGTTGCTGATAATTTGTCTAGATTGGAAAATATTGCTTATGATCCTGTTCCCGTTAATGATAGTTTTCCAAATGAACAATTGGCTGTAATAAAGGTGAGCTCGCGAGACAGTCCTTGGTATGCTGATTATGCTAACTTTATTGTTTCCAAGTACTTGCCTCCAACCTTTTCAGCTCAGCGAGAGGAGGAAATTCTTTTATGACTTGAGGCATTATTTCGGGATGACCCACACTTATATAAAGAAGGAGTGGATGGTATTATGCGAAGGTGTGTTCCCGAATATGAACAACAAGAGATACTGAGTAAATGTCATGGCGAGTGCTTATGGAGGACATCACGCCGGAGATAGAACCGCGCAAAAGGTTCTACAATCAGGTTTTTATTGGCCAACTCTCTTCAAAGATGCAAGGAAGTTTATTTTATCTTGTGATGAATGTCAAAGGGTTGGTAATATCTCCAGACGCAATGAAATGCCTATGAATTATACTCTTGTTATTGAACCATTTGATTGTTGGGGATTTGACTTCATGGGACCTTTTCCCTCTTCAAAAGGTAACACTCATATACTTGTTGCTGTTGATTATGTTACTAAATGGGTGGAAGCCATACCTACAAAAAGTGCTGATGGTGAGACCTCTTTAAAAATGCTTTTAGATATTATTTTTCCTAGATTTGGAGTACCTAGATATATTATGACTGATGGAGGTTCTCATTTTATTCATGGAGGTTTTAGAAAAACTCTTGCTAAGTATGGTATTAATCATAGAATTGCTTCCGCTTATCACCCTCAAAGTAGTGGCCAAGTAGAACTATCAAATAGAGAAATTAAATCTATTTTGGGAAAGACTGTTAATAAATCTAGAAAGAATTGGGCTAGTAAATTGAAAGATGCACTATGGGCTTATAGAACTGCTTATAAAAACCCCATGGGAATGTCACCTTATAAAATGGTTTACGGAAAAGCTTGTCATTTACCTTTAGAACTAGAACACAAAGCTTATCGGGCTGTTAGAGAATTAAATAGAGATCCTAAACTTGCCGATGATAAGAGGTTGTGATGACCCACAAGTATAGGGGGTGTATCGTAGTATCTTCGATAAGTAAGAATGTC
>NC_061513.1:39183124-39193436 GCF_022539505.1 Lolium rigidum | reverse complement strand
TTGTCTCGCGATATTTTACTTGTCCGAGGTTTGATCTTCGGTATCACTCTATACCTTGTTCAACCTCGTCTCTCGACAAGTACTCTTTACTCGTACCGTGGTATGTGGTCTCTTATGAACTCATTCATATGCTTGCAAGACATTAGACGACATTCCACCGAGAGGGCCCGAGTATATCTATCCGTCATCGGGATGGACAAATCCCACTCGTTGATCCATATGCCTCAACTCATACTTTCCGGATACTTAATCCCACCTTTATAACCACCCATTTACGCAGTGGTGTTTGGTGTAATCAAAGTACCTTTCCGGTATAAGTGATTTACATGATCTCATGGTCATAAGGACTAGGTAACTATGTATTGAAAGCTTATAGCAAATAACTTAATGACGAGATCTTATGCTACGCTTAATTGGGTGTGTCCATTACATCATTCATATAATGATATAACCTTGTTATTAATAACATCCAATGTTCATGATTATGAAACTAATCATCCATTAATCAACAAGCTAGTTTAAGAGGCATACTAGGGACTTCTTGTTGTCTACATATCACACATGTACTAATGTTTCGGTTAATACAATTATAGCATGACATATAAACATTTATCATAAACATAGAGATATAAATAATAACTACTTTTATTATTGCCTCTAGGGCATATCTCCTTCAGTTAGTGCTGACGATAGCCACGACCATTGCATCGGGAAGACGCGAGCAACGCTCTCTCTCTGTCTTGCGGGCCCAAAATCCTCGTCAATTTGACACGTCGTGCAACTGGGGGACACACGTCCTCCACTTTTCCTGGCGCACGCACTGTAGCGCATGTTCCTTCCCTTCATAGTGAAATTACGTTGTTACCCCTTATCCACGTGTATATCATCCATCCCATAATTTTCCCATCCAACGGTGCGTCGATTCGCCGCACCCCTACTTAAGGTCATCGTCTTCCTCCGCTCGTACTTTCGCTTGCGCCGCATCTATGCTTTCCTCTGCGAAAAATTCTCCATTGCGCCCATCAGTTCTTGAGCTCAACCACGCCCGCACATTTCTCCCACACCATTGTTGATGCCACCGCGCGCGCGGCTCACTAGGCACAGCACTCCAGAGTCGAGGATGGCGGCAGAAGATCTGGGGAACACCGAGTGGGAGAGATCCAAAATCTCTGCCCAAGACATCAACTTGCTGAAGAAACTTGGGATCAGCAAAAAAGAAGGAATCGTTGCGCTTCCCCAGCGAGGAGAGCTATCCATCTCCTCCAATCGAGTACCGGGTCAGTTTCATCGACCACCTCATCCGAGGCCTTTCCTCCCCCATTCACGATTTTCTGCGTGGGTTGTATATGGATTGCAACTTCACCATCTCACCCCCAACTCCATCCTGCACATCTCTATTTTTATCACTCTTTGCGAATCTTTCCTTGGGGTCCAACCGAACTGGACTCTCTGGAAACGCATCTTTCTTCTCCGCCGCAATGGCTCCCCCAATGTCGCCTATAACATAGGTGGCGTTGTTATCTGCGTCCGCCCTGACGTCGAATACTTCGACGTCAAATTCCCTGACTCAGTTCAAGGGTGGCGCAAAAAATGGTTGTACATCCACGAAGAAAGCCTCGACTCTGCAGAACCCAACATTCCCCCTTTCGATGGCAACGAAAAAATCTGTCGCCGCCGGTCCTGGGATGCAGAGGCTACCGACGAAGAGAAAAAGGCGACAGAGGCTCTGATGACACGTATCCGTGAGCTTCAGAATACGCGTGGTCGAGAATTATCGAGTGTCCAAATCACCGCGTACTTCCTTAGGATTAGGGTGCAGCCTTTGCAGGCTCGCAAAAACCCCCTTTGGATGTATTCTGGAGACAAGGATGTGGATCGCCTGTCGATAGATTTATCGGTCAAGGACTTAGAAAAACTTGTCCGAAAGATCTCGTCGCTGAGCAAGAAAGACACCGTCCCATCATCTTGTCGTGTAACACCATACAGCGCCACCAACGCGCTCCCGCAGGTAATTTATTTTATCATCTACTTGTTCATTCACTCTCTTCTTTTCTCTTTTTGTACTTGCATTTCTTCATCTGCTATTATTGATATAGTAATGTGGCACGTGCAATGCACGTGTATTTTGCAGTATATCCCAACTCCAATACACATTTATCTGTATGCAAACTATGTATGTGGTATTATTATAATAATAACCCTATTGCAATAAGGAGTATTTAGATGTAATTATCAGTTATGCATGCTCAACGATTGAGTTGTCCATACGCTCTACCGATTTAAGATTGGTCCAAGGCTAATAAAACTCATAACTAATTACACAGGGATAGGAAAACTACATCACTTATAGTTTCGGGTTACAATCATCCTCGTCCAAAAATGAAAAAAATATTAACAAGAAAAGATGGCATAGTCCGATGTGGAATCCGAACATTTAGAAATTATTTATTCATAACTTTGAAAATCATTTGGATTTGTATCTTGAAATAAGATACTACACATCGCATCTAAGATGAGTTAAAGAGTGTCTCAATACAAATCGATCAAGCATCCATATGGGCAAATAGCTCATGATCATTTGAATCCGATAGCTAAATCATATTAATGTTTTTGGCGACAAATACATGAAACAACATGAACTCCAGGAGTAAGCATATCTCAGAAAATCCAAGAGATATGCGAGCATCCTTCCATATCCACCCGACAACAATATTTTAGTACTCTTAAACATCCATGTAATATCAAAATTATTACCATTATTCACGCACTTGTGTAGGTCACATGTCACATTTTATTGATTTACAATAACATTTACATTGTAATAAGCAAAGGCAAGAGAAAACCAGGGAGACCCCGATGAGAAGGAAAACTAATTGCGAGCAGTCAATGGAATTGCTGCTGTAGCCGTAGCAGAGAAGGCGGTTTGATTCATGCAGTAGCACTTATCGTTGCTGATGGATCAGTTATTTTCCCTTTTAAGAAAAGATGATGGATCAGCTTGCTATTACAATATCTATATTCATCACATGCCTTGCGCTGTCCCTCTACAGCAGCATTCCGACAGGGTATCTCACTCTGCTTGCCAATAAAACTAACGGAGAAGCCGGCATCTCAACTGCAGATTAACCACGATGAATCATGTGATCTCTATCAAGCATTCAAGCTAGTTATTGTCAAATAAGAAAACTAAATGAAAGGAAAGGGATATCTTTCAGGATCTCTTCAGACAAAGTCCACAGGAAAGGACTTTCCTACCAAGAATTACAGTCGGGGTCATGAACGATAACTGCAAAAATGGAAGAGGTGGATTGACAGTAGTTAATGATGCACTTGGTAGCATCCGGCTACTTCTAAAGCAGGCCCTATAATAGAAGAGGATGACCGAGGATTCATTTTCCTTCTTCCATCTACACATTAAACGTGCAATGATTGAACAATTGGATTTGATGCGCTCTTCCTCAATGAATTTAAAAAAGGACCTGAATATTATCAAATAGTGCTAATCAGATTAGGATTTACTGAAAGAACTTTCCCTATCAAAGACCAGCTATTAACTTATAATGAAAATATAAATAAGGCCATTTAAGTTGTAATGAAGTTCAGGTATCATTAGTTTATGCAAGAATATAGTACATGAAACTGAATTCATGTTATGTAACAAGAAAGATGCTTACCAGCCCATTAGCAGAGGCCGATTCAGGTAAGTTATTGTCGGCAAATACAGTGACTCTCTTGTGGTTAATGTGGGAGGTTGAATTGTTATCCATACATATTTTCTCATGATGTCGTCGACGGCCTCAGCGGCGCCCTCGTCGACACCAAGAAAAAATCAAAACGTGGTACACTCCAACTCTCTGTCTCTCTTTCTCGCCCATGGTATCCTTCTATGTATAAGCATGCCATTGGCACAAAATAATGATGAACAGTCCCTTTACCCATCTTTACCATTTACTGAAGAAAATGCAAAAGTTAATGATTGACACATCTTTACAATTGTATCAAAGAAGACGACTTTGTATTTCATGTTCAATTTGTGTTCTTTCCTCAATTGGGACTTCACTGCCAAAAGCCGTTTTAGATCCTTCTTTTGATCTGCACTAAGGCATCAATACTTGACAGCAAAAAATTGAGAAATAAAATTAATAACATGCTCCATACTATACTTTTACAATATTCAGATAATATTACTCCATCTGATTCAAATTAATTAACTGAGGAAGTAGATATTTTGGTTCAGGCTGAGATAGAACATTTTTTTTTTTGAAACGAGGCAAAAGCTTTGCCTTTCATTGATATAGGAGAAAAGAGTTGGCCCGTTTATGAGGAAAACTGGCCGAAAAACCTTACAACACGACACCACACGCCAGCCCCGAGGCTGCGCTCCACACGGGTCGACGACCAACCAGGTCGACACCACACCTCAACGCAACAGGCGGAGGCGAAAGACCGGAGCCACCGCTCCAACTACCACGCCGACCCCAAGGCCGCGCCCCGCCTGGCCGAAGACAAACCCGCCTCCGCCGAACCACCAAAACACTCCACAAACCCCTCTGTCCAGTGGACGTCCAAAGCGAGGCCCCAACGGGCAAAGCGACACAAGAGCGCCGCCCACGCCCGATCCCGCGAGGGATCTAGGGTTTCCCCCGGAGAGCCCGGGCGGAGATCAAGAGACACCCGCTTCGACGACGCCTTCAAGAAGGATGCGGCGCCCACGGGCGTCACCGTCGTCGGTCCTGGCCGGCCGCCAAGACAAAGCTTTCGCCCAGCGAAGAGTCCCAAAAACTCGCACCCGCCCAACAAGGACCGGCACAGACCACCACCTACATCCGCCGGATCGCGGCCTCCGGAGCAACGCGCCTGTAGCCAACGGAGCACCGCCGAAGAGCACCGTGGGCGCCGCCGGAACGCCACATAGAGGGGACGCCGACCAACACCAACACGGGGCTCGAGGAGGAGCGCCGAAGCCCGCAGACAAGAACTCCCAGATCCGACCGCCACGCCGCCACCGCGGCCGCCGCACCGCCGAGGAAATCGGGGTCGCCGTCCCAACGCGCCTCTCATCCAGCTCCATCTCCCAGGACTTATCGCGCCCGCCCGGGTCTCCACACGCCGGCGACGGCACTCCACCATCGCGCCGCACGGCCCCTTCACGCCGCCAGGGGCCAGAAGCGCTGCCGCGCCAGCCACACCCGCAGAACGTCGCCGCGCCCGCCGCATGCTGCTGCACCCGCCGCCCAGAGCCGCGCCCGAGGGAGCTCCCTCACGCCATGGACGCGGGAGGGGAAGGAGCGGAAGACATCTCCCCACGCCGGCTCGACAGATCCCAGGGAAGGCCCTCCTGGCCCAGATCTCGCCCAGCCGCATCGTCGCTCACCTCCCGCCGCACGCCGCCTCGCCACTCCAGACGCTGACCCCGCCGTCGAGCCGAGCAGCGGCCGCGCCCGCCCGCAGTCCGAAACGCCGAAGCCAGGGGAACTCCCGTGCGCCGGGAGAAGAAAAAGTGCCCCGCCGCCACCATCCTTGGGGCGAGCACGGCTTTGCCGATGCCCCTCCGGCGGCGGCGACGCGGGGGAGGGCGGTGGGGGACCGCTAGGAGCGGCGGCGGCTAGGGTTCCCCCGTGTCGCCAGAGGAGGGCGACGCGGGGGACGGTTCGTCTCTTTGTTTGGGTATATACTAGCATCTGTTTAGTTGAGATAGAACATTTTAATTCGTGTATTTTATACGCAAAAGAAGCTCACTCTATCCGGCAACAAAAAGGAAATATTTCCTAATGCTATTATATGCATAAGCCTTAAATAAAACATTCCTTTGTTTGGGGCACCTGGTTTTGTGGCATCCAACCAGTCATTAGAGATGTGCTCAATAGCATGACAAGCTCGACTGTATAGTCCACAACTTGCTTGGTGCTTTTTTGACGTCAACAACTTGCTTGCTCCTAATTGGAACAAAAGATATATATCTCGCGTGCTAGATTGAGATAAACCATGAACATATATTGGAATTGGGATGGACCAAGAACTGACTATATGCCCTAAATATGAACGTGGAGAACTGCAGCTTGTCAATAACTAACATTCTAATTGGCATTGCAATTTTCCAACAAAAAAATAAGAAATAACTACGAACAAATCGGAATAACTGAAAATGCTAAATGCAGTAATAGTTAACTGGCTCAAGCAAAACCTTTGCAAGATTATAATTGAATAGGTCTCAAGAATAATTAAAGAAGTCAAATGCACTAACAGTTATAGGCCTAACCAAAGCCTATCAGTAAAGAATATTCAGAAAGCAGAAAGAAGCATCCTGCCAACGTATCAGAATTCTGAACTGGTACGTGTAAACTGCGAGTCCGTGAAATTCACTAATCTATGCATCACTCTCGCGGTCTTGGGGTCTTGCCTGACTATATGACCTTGTTGCATGCAACAAACCGGGTCAAAAATGATGAACATGTCAGGATAAATCAATGCAAGAAATAAACTGATGCTAGATTTGTCATGTAATGCATAATTGATTGCCAAGCAAGAAAGAAAACAGAGCTTCAAGATCAGATCATTTGAGTACCTTCATGTGTTAATAAATTACTGTCAAATATGCATTAGAACAATTAGATTATTTCCTAGCAATGGGAGAAACTGTAAATAATTATCTTTACATATCCGATTTGTGGTAGCATTGACCAATTGGTACCAGGTTATCGAACCAAGATCGAGGCACTACGGCAAAGAGGACGAAGTGAGTATTATGATGGAGGGGACGTGAGAAACTCTGACCGGTTCGCGGCGCCACATCCTGGTGTACCCCGTTTGGGTTCCTCATCGGCGCCGGATCGAGAAGAATGGCAATGGCATCAGCTGCAGTAGACGGCGAGGACGGTGGGTGGTTTGACCACCGCAACCGCGGGTCGAGAGGAGCAACCGGCGGTGGCCTCGCCGAGGGAACGCGTGGGCCAGCAACGCCTCCGTCTCCTGTGACGTTGGCGGCGGCGAGCGATGGCAGATCACCAGGCTGTGCAAGGAGGCGGTGGTGGTGGGCAGTTAGAGCGCACCAGGCGCATCTGAGGCATTCCTGCTGGAGGTTGTGGAGGGTGTTCATGGACGCCATGGAGGCGTTCGTGCTGGTGGGCGGTTGGGGATTTGCGTGTGAGTGGATCTGACATGGGAGCGCAGCGGGGCGGGGTTAGTTTCCTTCTTTTACGGGACCTCGATGTGTTAAGCGCTCAACGCGTTGAGCGTTCAACATTGAGCCAATCTTGACCGTAAATTGATCTAGTTTAATGGCTGAGATGTTTTGGATCTCCGGCTCTCTCTCTTTTTATATTAGTGGAGATAAATTCATGTCGATACTCTTTCTATCTTGTCCAGGGCCATAAAACTGCGTCGCCTCTTCCTCCCCTTCCTGAAGGTGGAGAAGTCGAAGAACGGACTGTTGTCACCGACGACAACCAGGGTACTTCTCGCCCTGAGAGTGAAGTCGCGGGTTTTCAAAAATCCGCGGCTTCCTCTGAAAAAGAAGTTGATTCTGAGGCTAGCGAATCGGCACACTCCCTTCCCTCCGCTGTTTCTCCAAGGAACAAGAGAAAAAGGAACGAAGTTGCTGATTCTGGCACCTCCAAAGCCGGCGCATCTCCTACCGAAGAAGTTGTTCTTGCCGAAGAAAGGACAACTTTCGACCCTTACTTGGATGCCCTTGTCAGCTCGTAAGTCCTTGCTTCTCTTTTTTGTTTGTTCTTCGATATTTTGCCTATGTTGTTTCTTATTTTGTCGCCGTTTTATTGTAGTGGTGACGAGGATGAAGATCCACCTATTGACGCGGCTGCTCGAACGAGTACGTCGCGTACTTTAGTTGTTTCTGAAGCTCAACCTGATGGGGAGGAAACCTCGCCTCCTCAGCAAAACATCGAGCATCCAACTCCAGTTGCAAGCCCCCGTGCCCCTTCTCCAAAGAGGGCTAGGGTCGAGCTAGGCAAGGAGCCTACCTTGCTAACTGGTAGTTCCACGACTCCTTTAATGGATGATGTAAGTTATCTCTTCTTTTTTTTTAATACTCTGAACATTTCATTGCTTTGGACTCCCCTCTCGTTTTTGCTTGGTGCTGTCGAACTTTTGCTTACTATATTGATTCCTGTTTTCGATGGTCTTCTCTTCAGCCTTTGATGAAGGAATTTGTCCGCCTTGGTACCCAATTAATCGGGTACCGTGATTATGCCTCCAAACTTGAAGGTACTATTTTTTCCTGCCTCTTCTGCTGAATACTCCTTCATTCTTTTTGTCGTGATATTTTACTGTCGTTTATTTTGCCAGAGACTCTTGCGGAAGCCAACAAACGCGCTGACGCTCTTACTGTCAAGTTAGAGCAGAGCGAAACAGCTCGCAAGAAAGCTGAAGCAGATGCTGCCGCTGTCGAAGATCTTCGAAAAAGACTTCATGACGCGGAAACTTCTTTAAGCGATAATATAGCCCAGCAATCTGCTCGTGAAAAAGAAATCCTCACTCGCGTGGAATCGCAGAGTCGACGTTTTGTGAGTAAGTACTCATATCTCTTCTATTTCTTTGGATCATCACATTCTTCTTGTCTCGCTTTTCTGTGACAAGCTTCTTTTGACTCACTTAGGGAAAATGCAACAAGATTATGATCTGGAGAATCCTGAAGGTGATCGCCTTCTCGACGCTCTTTCCCTCCTGTTGATCCACGAAGATGAGGCGCGTGAAGGTCTTGCCGATGCCAGAATAGGTCTGTCGCGGCTTTTTCCTTACTTCTTCCCGAAGAAGGAAGAACCCACGCCTTTTGCTGCCCTCGCCAAATGCTTCAACTCTCAAGAAGATCTTGGGCTCAAACTTCGCCAGGAAGGTTTGAAAGTTGGCGTTGAAGGCACTATTGCCTTGGTCGCTGACAGCCAGCAAGATGTCGACTGGACAAGAGTTGGCGACACGAAGGAGATGGAAACCAAGAGGTGGTAGTCGTTGATTAAGGCTGCCAAGCCAAATTCAAAGAAAATCCTCGCCTACCTCGGATGCAAGCCAACTCCCACTCCTAGTTCATCGATGCCGGAGGTCAAGTAGACCATCTTGTCTTCTTTTTTGCTTTGTCTCTTTTGATGTTGTTGCCATAGTAGCTTTGGCGACAACTGCCTCAGTAGTTCATCAGGGACCCTCCTTTTGTAATAGCCATGTAAATACTTTGAAAATCAATGGAAATCTATTTTGTTTGATGATTGATGTTGAAACTTTTCTTTCCAGTTGATATTTGATAACTACACTTCAACTCCTCGTTCTGCCGATACTTTTCCTGCTTCCTCCTACTCGAAGAAAGCGCATGTTGATGGTGAATTTTTTGAAGATTCTTCGAGTAAGAGTTCAACACAAGACTTGAAAGAACTTCGCCAACAACTTCAGTCTATGAAGAAGCAAGCACTTATAATAATGGAGCAGTCTCGAAAATCATTGGAGAGGGAAAAGGTTGCGCTTCAGCAGGCTCAGGATGCTATAGCTGTAAAAGAGGCCGCGGTTACTGAGGCTGCCGAAGCTTCTTCCCGAGAAAATTACATGCTTCAACTGATGAATGATTCCAGCTTGGATATGGCAGGTATACTTCATTCACTTAATCGTACTTGATTTTGTTCCTGCTATTTTTCCTTCCTCTCTGATTCCTCCACTGAAAACAGGCTCTTTTTTGGATACCAATGCCGAAGATCAACGTGTTGAAGCTCGATCCAATGTGCTTCTCAGACTTGCATCGGAGCATGGTTCTAATTTTTGGGTTACGCCTGAACGTACTCGCCAAATTGTCAGATTTCAAGATCGCGCGAGTCAGGTCCGCGATTTTCTCGACTTCTGCACAAGGACGTTGTCCTTAGTTTACAGCACCATGTTCCCGCGCGACAAGATGCCAGAAACCCTTCCTGCTCTGATGGATAAATTTCGGGATGCACCTCGAATCCATGGATTTGTGCGGGCCCAAATGTCTGCCGGCGCGAGATTTGCTATGATTATGATACAAATCTGTTATCCGAAGTTGAACATGAGTCGAATTGTTGCCAAGTGCCTGGCCAAGATGGCGAAGAGGAAGAGGAATATTGACAAAATCGATGATGTTGTGACCCCTGTAGCGGAAGACATGATGGATGAACTGCTTCGGATGGATGATGAGTTCTTCGTGAAGGGTAGCTATGCTGAACATAGTACTCGTGCTGCAAATAATGAGCGAATAACCCTAAATAACATACTAGGCACCAATTGAGAGTTTTTCCTTTATCTTGTCGAATTTTCTCAATAGTTGCATCTTGCATGTTGTAAACATAAAGCCACTGGA
>NC_061513.1:39092343-39183024 GCF_022539505.1 Lolium rigidum | reverse complement strand
GGGGCCGGATATTTCAAGAATATCCGGCCCGGATTATCCGGCCTGGCCATACTTTTCCTGTTAACTTTTGACAGACCGACCAAATCCAACACACGCAAATATGAAACTATGTAATCCCTGTACCACTTAATCAAACATTAGTGTATCACATATATTGACATCAAACACACAAAACATAATGCAAGAGATGTTCTTTCAAACACTCCCATACGGACACACAATCTCTATGACAATATTCTAAACACAGAGCAACATGTTCATGCCAGACGCTCCGTAGATGTCTACAACGAATCCTTGTAGGAGAACACTGTCTAATGGGGTAGTGCCACCGTACCTTATCTCTCTAATAATGTCTACAAGAATTTCAAGTGGGACTTCTTGGATGTTGACAGTGATGGGCACAACAAGGAGCATCGGTCCGCCATGGTGATCCAAGGAAGTACACCTTCTTATCACATTGACGTGTGAGATGGTATATGGACATTGGTGCAATGTATAGGATCAGGAAAGTTTTTTATGAAAATCACTTTTAGTAGAGAAGGGGAAAGAAGACCAGAAGACTATAGTGGCTTTTGTACCTGGATGTCTGATAATGAGTCAGAGAATGCCTTAGTGTCTTTTGAGAGTATTCATTCTATGAAAAGGAAGAAGAAAGGAAAGAAGGGCCACTCCGCAGTTAAACTAGACAGGATGAAAGCATATGACCGTGTAGAGTGTCCGTTTTCGGAGGCTATGATGTTGAAACTAAGATTCCCATAAAAACTAGTTCAACTGATCAGGAAGTTCATCTCCTTGGTGCGTTTTTCAGTCAAATTTAATGGGGGATCGTTAGAGACCTTTTATCCTTCACGAGAATCAGGCAGGGAGATTTTGTTTCGTTGTGCCTTTTTCTCTTTTGTGGCGAAGGTTTATCGGCTTTGCTTCACAACTATAATACTGGTTTTGTCTAAAGAGGGATGTGAGTCTGTAATAGATCCCCGTGTATCTCATGCCTTCTCTTTGCTGATGATAGTTTGATTTTCATCAATGCGAATGGAGCAAGCGCGAGAAGGTTGAATGATATCGTCTAGTTATATGACGAGACATCAGGTAAGATGGTTAATAAAGAAAAGAGTGCCATTTTCTTCAGCCTGTGTACTTCTGATGAGCACAAAGCAGAGGTCAAAACAATTATGAATATTCAGACTAAAGCTGTTAGTGAGAAATATTTGGGCATTTCCACTGCAGACGAGTGAAGATTTTGAGTATATTGCTGATAGCTCTAGAAGCAAGATTAATGGTTGGGCGGAAAAGAACCTCTCATATCTAGGAAATGGGGCTCTTATAACATCTGTGATCCAAGCCAAGTCGACTTGTAGTATGAGTTGTTTCCTTCTATCCAAAGGATCCTGTCAAAAATTTACATCTCTCTCTGGAAAGTTTTGGTGGAGTGGAAATCTAGATAAACGATCCATGCAGTTGATTGCGTGGGACAAACTATCTATCCCAAAGAATCAAGGCGGTATGGGTTTTCGTGATATGCATATTTTTAATATTGCCCTTCTGGAAAAATAAGTATGGAGATTGCTGACAAATCCTAATTCGTTATGTGCTCAACTGTTACGTGGTAGATACTGCCATAATAATAATTTGAAGGATGCTCCAGTGCCAAGGACTGTGCTCAAGACTTGGTGTGCCATTTTGGCGGGAAGAGAAGCTTTGAAGGACAACTTGATCAAAAGAGTGGGCTCGGGAGAGTCTATTGCTATTTGGGAAGACAACTGGATTCCGAAGAAACATTCTTTGCGGCCCATGGGCTGGCGAAGGGACACTGGTTTAACAAAAGTCAGCGGAATGTGCCCTTGGTTTGTAATCTGTTATTCGCACCTGATGCGGATGAAATCCTGAAGATACTGAGATCGAATTTTGGTGATGATTGGATTGCGTGGGCAAGGGAGAAATCTGGAAATTACTCGGTACGTTCTGCTTATCGAGCAATAGTACAACGACGGATGGCCCAAGATGCTATCAGTGGTCAGGAAAGCTCCTCGGACAATGATGTAGAAGTCTGGAAAAGGTTATGGAAGCTTTATGTGGTTCCTAAAGTGCATGTTTTTGGTGGAGAGTTCTTCGAGGAATTTTACCTGATTACAAGACTCTTACACGGTGGAATGTTATTGAAAATAGCACTTGTGCGATTTGCAAAGCTGAGTCTGAAACCCTAATGCGTGCTCTAGTTGAGTGTAGGCACGCGAGGCTTTTCTGGAGTGCGGCAAAGGAGCTTCTCCTTCTCAAGCTTCTAAGTTGCACCCAACGACATGGACCAGGGACATTTTATGTGACCCTTCTTATACCCCGAGAGAGAGGGAGGATTGATCACTTCGGTGATGTATTCAGTGTGGATGATGGAGTCCATCTATGAAACTCTACATACTCTATAAATCCCTATAGATCACGAGGAGCAGTAAGACCGGCTGCAAAGTAGAAAAAGCCACGAGAGAACACAATCAAGATCAATTTTGATGGTGACATTCAGTGCCTGGGAGGTTTTGCAGCTTCAAGCGTGATTGCTCGGGATAGGAGTTCCTTTCTTCCGGCTGAGTGCAAGGTTTATCAGGGAATTTCAGATCCCTTGTGTATTGAGGATATAGCCTTAAGAGATGTGTTTGCTCTGGCTGTTGAGCGTGGCTACGAGAGAGTCATTTGCGAAACCGATTGTGAGGTTCTTCTCAAGCATTAGGTGGATAGGGTGACAGACAGATCGGTGATCAAACCTATCTTAGATGAGATCGGAGAGTTAGGAAATTTGCTGCTTTCTTTTAAGTGTGTTTTTGCTCGTCGTCGCGAGGCTAACCAAGCGGCTCACTCTTGCGCAAAGTATGCGTCCATACAGGTCGTTTATTTGGGATGCTGAGCCACCATCGGTTTTAGTTCACAGCTTAGAGGCTGATTCTAACTATGTGTTTGTTGATTAATAATATTAAAGCGAGCGGTTCCCTAAAAAAAAAGACTATAGGGTGCGAACTATTTCGATGCAGGTTTTTTTTCCTTTTTTCCTTTGCAACGGTCGAATTCATAACGGAATCGGTATCGGGATTGACAGTGACAGGCCCATGTGGTGGAAGTAAAATGAGCGATGGAAATCGCTGGCCCAATAGGCCAACGCGTGGAATTACTCTCCGGGTCCGATACCGTCAAGAAACAAACGGCTATATATATGCCAACCTCGACGTAGACCTAGAGACCACCATCTCCAAACTCGATCTATGCGATGGCGGCTGCATCGCAGCGCGAGTCACTTTCCGCAGAAGCAGGCCAGAGCGGGGCCGACGTGGTGCTTCCCTCCGTCGAGGCGAAGATGGCGTCAGCGCAGTGCCCGATCTGCATGGAGGAGCTGGCTGACGGCAGCGCCATGCCCTTACCCGGCTGCTCGCACGCCTTCCACAGCAGCTGCATCCGCGAGTGGTTCAACAGGGCGCCGACGCCGACGTGCCCGTCTTGCCGGCGAGACATGACGAAGCAGCGTGCGTACATGAAGGTCCAGGCAATAATCGACTCGCACCAGAAGAGGATGAGCGAAGAGCCGGCGGAGACAGCCGCGGCGGCTACGCCAACTGTCCAGCGGCTCCGTCGGCGGCTACGTCGCGCCGATCCACTGGGCGTGCGGGTGCGCCGTGTTGCGCCGCCCCCATCAAACAGCCAGCGACAGCGGCTGGTCTGGCCGGCCGGAGTTCACTTGAGCCCCGTGGTGTTAACCCCGCGAGATGATGCACCTCTGTTTCAGTATGTAAACTCAACGCAGTAGGCCCGTCCGGCGTGCGCGCGCGTGTCCATTGATGTGGATGTTGTGCCCTGTTGTTGTTTTGTTCGTGTAATTTACTTACTATACCTTATGAGCATACAAAGTGAGTCATTGTGGGTGCGTGCGACACCTTGTAGCAGACAGGAACGATCCCATACCAACACGGTATTCGATAGGTACAGCTTCCAGTAGATCCCGGCACGGTGGAGGAGGCCAGCGATGTACGTAGTAGTGACAGAAGCTCTTGGCAGTTGCTGTCAAGGTCGTGCACGGAAGCCTGACGATGGTGATGTTGCTATACTTAATTACCGGCCAGTGTCGTTGAGGAAGCCGTCGAAGATGACGGACGCGGCCATCATGTGCACCGCCATCGCGTTCATGCCGATCCACCATAGGACCACGCAGACTCACCACATAGACCTGAGAAAGATTTAAGGTTTCGACAATTGAATCGAGCTGAAGCTGTTAACTGTAATACGAGGTCTACTGTATTTACAGAATGTGGTGTCAACTGTCAACTAGAGGTCTTTATTGCCGGTTTAGATCCTAGATGTTCTTTTTTCCCTACAGTTATTTTGTTTCCTGCTGTTTTTGTTCACGCAAAAATACAAGAAATGGCTTGCAGAATTGAAGATAAAAGAAGTACGTACTGCACCAGGAAGTAAACTATAGAGAAGATTGCCAGCGTTGGGTCAAGTCGATGTAACTGAGCGTGTACAATTGTTTGTTCAGAAAACCGTGACAACTAAGACTTCCAAAACTAAGGGCTTTAGTTGAAAGCTCGGTTTTGAAAACAGAGATGGCTAATAGATTGAGAGGGGGGCTGGGAGAGCTAGTAAGCTGGAACCAATCGGTTTTTGTCAAATCAAGGAGCCTAAATGATAACTTTGTGCTGGTGAGGCAAGTTGCGAGGAAAATCAATTTGAGGAGACACTCGGGTGTGCTCCTAAAGTTGGATCTATCTCGCGCTTTGGACACCATGTCCTGGGCGTTCCTCTTCGAGGTTCTGAGAAGGATGGGTTTCGGCGATAGATTCCTAAAGTGGACTGCGGTGTTGCTATATACGACGAACACAAAAATACTGGTGAAGGGTGTGCCTGGAGATAGGATACAGTATGCAAGAGGCTTACGGCAGGGAGATCCCACCTCGCCACTGTTGTTTGTTGCGGGCATGGAGGTGCTAAGGGCGATGATCAAAAAAGCATGTGATTCTGGTTTCTACTCCAACCTTGCGGGAATCACACCGTCTCAGAGGATTTCGAATCTATGCATGATGACGATGTAGTATTATTTCTCAAACCATGCCAGATGGAGATGGAGGTGACTCGTCAGATTCTGAACGTTTTCGGAGGAGCCTCGGGGCTAAGAGTGAATTACAGAAAAACCACGGCAACTCCGATCAGAGGAGGGGACGGTGATGAGGACGGTATAAGGGAGAACCTTG
Source organism: Lolium rigidum (assembly GCF_022539505.1). NCBI lineage: Eukaryota > Viridiplantae > Streptophyta > Magnoliopsida > Poales > Poaceae > Lolium > Lolium rigidum. The sequence continues at coordinate 39,177,799 of NC_061513.1, read as the reverse complement.
GCTGTGAGATTGCAAATTTTCCCATTAGATATATGGGATTGCAATTAGCGCTTCGACCTCTCACCAAAGCGGAGTGGCAACCGATGATACACCAAGTCACCAACTACATACCGGCATGGCAGCGTGGACTCATTGAGAGAGAGGGAAGACTTACCCTTGTAAAATCAGTAATGCCGGCTCGTGCAGTTCATCAACTGTTAGTGGGAGAGGCGCCAGCCTAGGTACTTGAGGAGATAAATCGAGGGCTCAGTACGTTTTTCTCGAAAGGAAAAAAAGAGGTGCAGGGTGGAGAGTGCCTGGTCGCCTGGGATAGTGTATGTAAACCTCTGATCCATGGAGGGCTAGGGATAAAGGACATGACGCTCCAGGGCATTGCTCTTCTAGTCAGATGGATTTGGCTAAGGATGACGGATCCTAACAGACCTTGGCAAGGACTACCAGCACTGAATGATACAATGGCGAGTGGGGTTTTTCAGAGCTTGGCGGAGTTTTTGATTGGGGATGGTATGAACACCGTCTTTTGGCGTGATCGCTGGATCATGGAAAGATCAGTGGAGGAGATCGCACCTGCCGTGGTGGCCCTAGTCAAGACGAGGTGGAAGAACACAAGGCGGGTGGGGCAGGCACGCACAGATAACCGCTGGATCTCCGACATCACAGGGGACATAGATGTGGAGAGCTGCTTGCAATGCATCAAGCTGTGGGAGAAGATAGATGAGGTGCCCAGAGATACCTCGAGACCTTACCGAATCTACTGGAAAGGAACAGTATCAGGAGAATACTCGGCGAAGGCGGCGTATGACATGCTCTGTCAAGGAAACACCTCCTGGAGTATGGCCATGCTAATTTGGAGATCTTTTGCGCCGACGAAGTGCAAAATTTTTAGTTGGTTGGCGTTGAGATACGGGTTATGGACGTCGAACAGGAGAGCTAGACATGAACTGTAGCTGAGGCCACATCCATGTTACACATGTCTACAGGAGGAGGATGCGGCGGACCACATCTTTATCCAATGCCCATATGCTAGGGAAGTTTAGCTATAATGTTTCACTAGACTGGGTATGCAATTGCAGGCGCCGCATCAAAATATCTATCTTGAGAGATGGTGGGCTGAGGCTAGGAAGAGAGTAAGTAAAATTGATCGGAGGAGGCTACATACCTTAATCATCCTAATAGCATGGACACTTCGGAAGCAACACAACGCTAGGGTGTTTGGGAACTTGCGCAAACAGATGAACACACATCAAATAGTAGACCATGTCCAGGAGGAATGGCACATGTGGGAGTTGGCGCGGACGGGAGGGAGTAGAGCTAATGTGAGAGGGTAGCCTTAGGTGGAGGGTGGGTGTGTGTGGAGTGGTGTACCACCCGGATGTTCGCATCTCCGCCATCGGAATCTTGTATATTGTTTTGCTTCTTCTTCTATAAAGATATGGCATGCGATCGCATGCTCTCGGAAAAAAATAAAACATAGAAATAAAATCATTTAGAACTCTAGGACAGACGACAAAGAAATCACCAAATAACATTTAAATCTTATAAATATCCAGCCAACATGAAAACACTTTACTATCTCAAATTAATTGCAACCATTAAGGGCGAACTCAACTATATATGGTAGAATCATCATGAGCACAAGTCAATTACAACCCGCGTAAATAGTTCTTGATATAAGCATATTTCTCTTTTATGGAGATGTTGGAAGAATTCAAGAATAAAATAGGACTATCATGAGTGAGAACACTATTGGCACAAACGACTATTATAAAGGTGCATCACAAGATTAAAAAAACAGTTGTTTGTGTGATCACAAAGTTAGTTTTATTCAAATGTTCATCATAATATAAGACAAATTATCAACACTGATAGCATTTTAAATTAGGAAACTAATATCATCCTTGGAAGGTACGGTGAGGGTGAATGACTAGCTAGGGTCTTCCTTCTTTTTTCCATTAGTTTATTCATTCTCTTTATACTCGTTTTCACTTTCTATTGTCTTGTTTTCATTGTCTCCCACCTTGGTTGTGCTTACTGGGGCATGTAAAATGTTAATACTTTCTATGGCAATAATGAACTTCTCATTATAAGAACTACCATAATCATTATCACTAGCTTTCTAAGGCAGCAATGACCCTCTCGTTATAAGAAGTATCATAGTAACAAATAGCACTGGCTTTCTACGGCAGCGATGACCCTCTCAATATAAGAAGCATCGTTATCATTATCACTGAAATTTTCAATGAAAAAAATTACTTTCTACCTTTTCGTCATCTATATCAAGTTATCATATCTCCCTTCTTCAAAATAGCAAGTTGCTCTTTCAACCTTAATCTTGTTGTTGAGAGAAACACCTTATACCATAAAGTTGACACATGCTAATAGAACGATTATTCAATAATTTAAATAAAATCTACATTTTCTTCCCTCTTTTAGAATAGAGATAACTCTGAAATATCTCAAAAGCTTGCTCATTGTACATACAATCACCCATAGAAGGTTGGGAAGCCCCCTCTAATTCATCCATATAATTTTTGTTGAATTCTTAATTCATCGTGTGATAAATATAGTAATATAAAACAAGAGAACAAAAAAATATTAATTACAAATAAAAATAAAATAAAAGTGCAGACAAGAATAAAAGGTTAGAGCTACGCTCTCGGCTCCTCAGCCACATCGTCATAAAGTTGCTTGATCATTCCCAAGTGCAAGTGATAGTTGTAGCTCAATGAAATGTGGAAGTAAGAGTATCCAATTGCATGAACAAAATGTTTGAACTTTATGCTCTGAAGCTATCTATGTTACTACAGACAACACATTGACTAAACTAAATTAAACATGGTATTTCATGCACTAGTACAACACCCACCAATGGAGCTGTTTTTCGTGCACATGCCAGAGCCGGTTTACCCATCGTTGTGATCAGAGGTTCACATGACCTATATCTCACAAATATACTGGCACAAAACATAAAGCATAGACATAAAGTAAAAAATATATCCAAAGTGCAAAGATCATGATTTGTAACATCTATATGAGCATCACGTCCATAAATCGAAGTCACATGAGAATTGGCTAATATTCCCCTTCATATACAGATCGAACAGAGAAAGCCATCGCATTTCATCCGTAGTGAGGCGACAAAAATACGAACACACATACGTGTATAGAATTGATGCACTAACCAACTATTTCAAAAATCTAAACTGAGACAGAGGGTCAGTCATAATACTCTGACACTCTTCGTCTATGTTCCCTTTATTGAGTCTTGACATGCCCAACAGAAAAGGGGAACACAGCAATATATTTTTATTGTGTTACTTTTGTATTAAACCACGAACCTCTAGTTTCAAGTTGTATGCCCAATCAGTCTGAAATAATTGAATGACGTATGCAACATATTTATTTTAATATTCCCTCTCACAGAATCTCTTTTTAATATTTCGTGAGCAGGGTTTTGAACTTAAGAGAACCTAGCTCTTGTACCATATAGATTGATACACTAGCCAAATGTTCAGATAATTCTGAACTGAGAGAGGATCAATCATTATACTATAAAAATGTGCTCTCTGCCCTTTTTGTCACTTGGATAATTACACCACTGAATAACTGCAACTAATACACACCATTCTCTCTACATATATTTATATCATCTACAAGTAGTAGAAGAGAGCAGCTACTAGTATGACAATGTTTCCCAGAGAGCCGTTGGGGAGGTCACATAGGAGATCTCATCGGACTATCACGAGGAAGATGACATCGCGTCTACGGATCCATCTCCTAGGTCTACGGAAACTTCAGTGTAGTCGCCATCATACGGAAACCTTACGCGTGAATCCTAACACATAGCCTATCATCTGGAGTCCATGGCACTGGTGGAGACGACACCGGCGCAATGACATGGTTTTTGTTTGGTTTTTGTTCTATCTCTTTATTGCACCTCACGAGTCATCGAGAATTGATGAGTAATGTAATATAATGGTGTTTTTAGTATTCAACGACTCCATGGCGAAAAAAAGAGGTGAATGCGGCGGCCGCTAATGGGGCCCATGCAACAAGTTTGTGGAACTAGCAAGATGGTGCACCTAGGTGGCGCGTGTGTCACATCTGCATCCCCTCGGTTGTCTCCTACTACAAATCTGGCGTGTTCGGTTATGGTAACTACTGATTTTCACAATTTTTCACGAGGTTCGAAAGGTTCCTAAAAATCAAAATGTACAATAGTTTTCTGCCTTTCAAAAATTAATTATAAATATTAACAATCTAGTTCAAATATTCACTAAAATTGGCAACTTTCAATGAAAATATTATATTAAGCTTCAAGAATGGATATATTTAGTATCAATCGATGTTATTTTCACCTGCCCGGACATTTTCAACCGCGTTGAGTGTAATGTACTTTGTTGGGAGAAATATGTATGTAAATCTAGTTGAAAGAAATTGTGTTAAAGAAGTCACAACTCATTGATAGAAAAGAACACACGGAGAGTGGTGTTTGGTAATGCAGAATGTCACCACTCCGATTGGTTCATGCCCTATATTATCTATCGCGTAAATCCATTTTAAAGGCTTTAGTTCTTAAAAATAAATAGATACTCATGAAGACATGAAAAGTAAAATTACAAGTTTGACCCAAGTATATGGTAAGGATGTCCCGTGTACCAAAAAAGGTATAATTTCGGAGGACATACATCTAGAATGCTAATATATACTTAAGGATATTGTTGAGGATTCTCCGGTGGATCACCCACACCCCACTCCCCCCCAGCACATGATATGTGTCCCCCAAAGGCCACCCACGAACACGAAAAGAGCAAGGTGGAAAAATTCCTCGCACCTCCAAAAACCGCAAACACCATCTTTGCCGCAGCAGGTGCCGCTCGGTGCTCCGCCTCCGTCTTGCGGCCATGCTTCCAGCGCTCTGAGCACTACTCGCCATGCATTAGCCCCTCCCCCTAAGAAACTCTAAGAAACCTCCATAGGCAAAAATTGGCATCATTTGTTGACAAAGACGAGCAACACTGTCGCATGTGCAGTTCGTCGGAGATGATGCACATCGTAGGACCATTGCTCCCCTTGCAAGACTTGCAGCGGTCGTTCGTAGCTCTGACGGTGGATTATTGGAGTAGTGACTGCCATCGTTTGCAGCCTTGGTGGCGCTTTGTAGCTTCAGCGGTGCTCGATTGCAGTTACACCGCCCTTCCTTGGCAGCACCACCACCCTTCATTAGAAGCATCAGCGACTACCTCTCGAAGCACTGGCGAACACCAGGCATAGGACTAGCGACTACCGCACGAAGCACCGGCAGCCAACGCTCACATCACCACCGTCCTCCCTTGGAAGCACCTCCCCTGAGTGTTTTCAACACCTCTGTTTGAAGCCTGAGTGCTGCAGCTCCGGCTCTAGCTCACCGCATCGATGGTACCATGAAATGAACGACGCCCCCGTCTACAGCAACATCACACAGATCTGAGCACCAAAAAATGTGGCTAGCATGTGGGATGGGGGAGGAGTGGCAAGAGGGAGAGGAGGTGATGTGCGTGGAGCTTGGGAGAGATAGGCAGAAGGAAGGACAAAGAAGAGGGACGCGCAGATGGTGCAGCTGATGTGGGGCGAAGGTGATATCACATCCACTGTTTTTATTCAGCTTTTTTCGTGATTCGGGTCAATGGTCCCCACGTGAAAAGGGAATCTGCAACTATCATGTATACAAAAATAGAAAAATAGAAGTACTCTTCACAAATACTACATCTACTATTCAAATAAATTTGGAAGGACTTTATAAAATCAGTACGATATATCCTAGGACTAAATGGACGTAGTGTCCGGACTACATGCCCAAATAATAGATAACTCTATAGATGCAGTTTACAAAATAACTTTTAAAATATTGAATATTAAACTCATTTTGAAGAGCTCGTCGCGAGGAAGTTGAATATGAAAATAAAAATTTATTTGAATTTATCATGTGAAAGTTGTGCTAGTTTTTCAATTGGTAGTGCATTTGAAGAAGGAAATCTTGTAAAGTGGATATTTAAATATGTGAGATCCAGGAATGGACATCTCTATACCATGCAAGGGCTTAGATTTCAGCTTTGCCCTAAATCAGCTTCACGGATGCATTATCGAAAGAAGAGGAATAGACGAGTGGACAGGAGTGATTCAGGTGAGTCGATAAGGTGTAGGTGGTAGGCCCCTAGATTGTCTGTAAGCCACGAGATGGGCGCGTGGCGCATGCTCAAGCTGGAGGTGGCGAGAGAGGGATCCTCCGCCTGATTAGAATCATTTTCCTATAGTTAAACACCAACGCTTATTTTTAAACCAGAGGTGTCTATTTTTTTTTTTGAAACGGGCAAAAAAGCTTTTGCCTTATATTGATAAAGGAGAAGCAAACAGATACATGGCAGGAGCCATAAAAAGAAAAAGAAAGGCGGAACAGCGTTCCGCCCAAGAAAACAACTCAGCTAACTAAATCCGCCGTGCTCTTGGCTCCCGCAAGGATCCAATCTTTTCCTTCTTCCCTAATCTTATTCATAACGACCGAAGGCAGCGAGGACTTGTTGTTGAAAACGCGTTCGTTTCTCTCCTTCCAAATCTCCCAGGAGATGAGAATGACGGCCGATCGTAGTCCTTTGGTAGAAGAGGTAGTGGTCGACGTGATGGCCTGCCAGTAATCAATGACCTTCGCCCTACCTTCTCCAAGGCTGCCCAAAAGATCCGGGCAAGAGAGCCAGGAGGCCGCCGCCGCCCAAATGCGCTTGGAAAACCGACACTCAAAGAGGATGTGTCGCGCCGTCTCGGGGGAGCATCTGCAGAGCTGGCAAATGGGGTTATGCGGCCATCCCCGTTTTGCCAGGCGATCGGCGGTCCATAGGCGATTTTGGACGGCGAGCCACGCAAAAAAACGGCACTTCGGAGGAGCCCAGGTCTTCCAGACAATCTTCCCGAACTGGCAAGGAAGAGCAGTGAGGAATTGGGCTTTATAAGCGGAACTGGCAGAGTAGCACCCGTTAGGGGTCAAAGACCAGGTGATGGAGTCCTCGGATCCCGGGACCAGCTGGACTTCGGAAAGAAGATCCCATAGAAGGACATATTGTTCCGTGTGCTCGGCGAGTGAAGGCGTCAACCGTGATATCCGAAACCCAGTTATGATCGGCCAACGCCTCCTGGACCGTCCGATTTTTCCTTCTGGAAGCCTTGAAGATCAGGGGGGCAAGGTCCTTCGGAGGGGTGCCATGTAGCCATGAAGAAGTCCAGAAGGAGGCCTTGGCGCCATTGCCAATGGTGACACGCGTGGCTGCGTTGAAGAGATCTATATCTGCGACATCATTAGGGGTTTCGGTGCCCACCCACGGCTTGTCCGGAGCCGTCCACTTGTACCATAGCCAGCGAAGTCTGAGAGCCCTCGAAAACTTTTCGAGGTCCAGGATACCCAAACCCCCGAGCTCCTTTGGGCGACATACCTTCTGCCAGTTCACCTTGCATTTCCCCCCACTGACCGTCTCTTTGCACGCCCAGAGCATTCCCCGGCTGATTTTTGCAAAGGACTTGAGGATACCTTTGTCAGCTTTAAGCGCCGTCAAGAGGAAGATAGGCATAGAGGACAAAACCGACTTAACCAGGGCGGTGCAGCCGGCACGGTTCAGGAACTTGCCTTTCCACGGGTTTAGGCGGGCTACAGCCTTGTCGATGTAAGGTTGAAGATCCACCCGTCGGAGTCTTCCCAAGGAGAGAGGCAAACCCAAATACTTGATGGGGAAGGGGGTTGTAGTCGCAGGGAAATTCGCCAAGACCTCCTCAAGGTTTATGTTGGCGCACTGAATAGGGGCAATGGAGCTCTTCGCCACATTAGTCACGAGTCCGGTCACCTCCCCAAAACTTTGAAGGATGCTGGCGAGGCCGGCGACATCATGTGCAGTAGGGGAGATGAAAATCGCAGCATCATCGGCGTACAAGGAGATCCTAGGGCCCTGCAAACCTCCTGGCATGGCTGAAAGGAGGCCGGCCTCAGTAGCCTTCTCCAGGAGCCTCTGAAGAGGGTCAATGGCGATGTCGAAGAGCAGAGGCGAAAGAGGGTCCCCCTGGCGGAGACCCCGACCATGAAGGATATCTTTTCCGGGAATCCCATTAAGCAGAACACGGGAGGAGGCCGTGGAGAAAAGTGTCGTCATAAGAGCCCGCCATCTTTGAGGGAAGCCGAGGCGTTGCATGAGATCCAACAGATAGTCCCATCTCACCGTGTCAAAAGCCTTGGCGATGTCCAGTTTAATAAGGAGGGTCGGAATTTTCCTGCGATGCAGCAGGCGGGCGGTGTTCCGGACATACATGAAGTTGTCATGGATAGTTCTGGACTTGATGAAGGCACTCTGGCTGTGGGACACTATCTCATTCATTCTAGGGCGGAGGCGTCGTGCCATTGCTTTAGCAATAATCTTCGGAAACACATGTATGAGACTGATGGGTCTGAAGTCAGTGATGGATTCCGCACCGTCTTTCTTAGGCAGAAGAACTATATTAGCAGTGTTGAGAATATGGAAGTTGGTCGCCGAGAGCTCTGAAAAAGCATTTATGGTCTGCATAAGGTCGACCTTGACAATCTCCCAGCAAGAGCGAAAGAACGCCATCGAGAAGCCATCAGGGCCTGGAGCTTTGTCTGTAGGCATGTCCTCAATTGCTTCTAAAATCTCCGCCTCAGTGAAGGGGAGGCCCAAATTGTCCAGGAGGTGAGCGGTAGGATTGAGAGCTTCCCAATTGAAATCTAGCTGACGGGGGGGAGGTCGCCCGAGGGCTTGGGAGAAGTGATCAAAGATCAAATTTCCCTTATCTTCATGCGTCATGGCCCATCCCGAGTTTTGCCTGAGCCTTATGATGTGATTCTTCCGCTTTCTAGCATTGACCCGTAGGTGGAAGAATTTGGTATTAGCGTCACCTTCACGAAGGTAGCGGATTCTGGAAGCCTGACGCTTGCGAGATCTTTCCAGAGCGGCGAGGCCTTTGACACGGCGTTTTAGGCTGGTACGAAGCCATTTTTCCTCATAAGAAAGCAGACGGGATTCTTGAGCGATATCTAGCTGTAGAATGACATCTAGAGCCATCAGGAGTTGCAGCTTACAGTCGGAGAAGAGCCCTTTACTCCATGCTCTGAGTCCCGACGCCGTGGATCTCAGCTTGTGGTTGATGACATGGACCGGCTGAGAGTGAGAAGACGGTGCGGCCCAAGCTTTTTGAACGACCTCCTTGAACCCAGGCATCTTGGTCCAGAAGGATTCAAAGCGGAAAACTGGAGGCTTCCGCGGACCACTTTGGTTTGAGAGAATAAGAGGGCAGTGATCCGAGAGAGAAGAGGATAAGGCGTGCAGCACGTGGTGCTCGAACCTCAGATCCCATGCAGCGTTACAGAAAGCCCGGTCCAACCTCACAAGGGTAGGAGTCTCCCTCTCATTGCTCCAAGTGTACTTCCTATTCTGCAGTTTTAATTCCTTGAGTTGGCAGTTTGTGAGCGCCCTCCTAAACAGACCCATGAGCCGGAAGTCCAGGTTGTCATTGTTCTTGTCTTCTGCTCGATAAATGAGATTAAAATCCCCGATGATGAGCCACATGGAGTCGTCCGTGGGCTTGGCGGTGGTAACTTCCGTAAGGAAGGCTTCCTTCTCTCCGTGGTCGGACGGACCGTAGACCGTGGTCAGCTTGAAAGAGGTACCGCAGGATCGAATAGAGACGTCCGCCGAGATCAGGTGGGTGCCGATATGAATGTTGGAGATGTCCACATGCCCATCATTCCAAAGCAGCAGAATGCCACCCCTAGTGCCAAGGGCCGGGCGATGCGCGAAGGAGCGTAGCCGAAAACCACCAATATAAGAGGCTGTATGTTGATCTAGCTGATCCAGCTTGGTTTCTTGGATACAAGCGATGTGGCAAGAGGTGTCTGCGAGGAAGGCATGAACGGTGTCTTTACGGCCTTGGTCATTTAACCCACGAGTATTCCAGTTTGCGATGGAGAGGTCCGGCCCAATCATGATGACTAACAAGAAGAACTTCTGAACAAAGAAGATGCACCACAGGCGACACGGCACAGAAGTAACAAAACCGACCACAGGCACTTGTTCAGCTAAGACAAAACACACAACGGAAGAACGACTGAGGAGCTAGGCGGACACGTCCTGCGCAACGGGCTCACACCCTCCAGGTCCTCCCATGGCGATAAGGGACTCGTCAGCTTCCTCCATGTTGCGGATGTTGAGCTTGAAGAGCTTGGAGAAGGCGTCAATCGTCGTGCTCGGAAGCTGTGTGCTGAACTTTTTGATATATGCCTTCCGCGCCTCCAGCAAGGGAACTCCTTCCGCGGCCACGCCCATCTTGGAGTTCAGGACCTGCACCGCCTTGTCCAGAGCATGCATCTTTGGCTTGCTGCCCAACCGTGCACTACAGCGAGATTCGGAGACGGGCTGCACCTCGGGCTTCCTTGGCAGCTTTGCCACCGGTGTAGGGCACGGAAGAAGCGGCTCCAACGGCCGCACGAAGAGATCTCCGAGGACAACTTCATCAGATGGAGTAGAGTCCTTGTTTGCGACGTCAACTTGCCCGGGGAGGGGGTCATCAGCTTCCAAAGCGTCCTCCCATGAATCAGGAACCGCTACAGGGGAGAGAGGTGGTGTAGGTGAAGCATCGCGCTGAAGCGGAGAAGTAGACAGCACCGGGCTGCACTCCACCTCGTCACCCCAAGCACTGTCCTTGGCCGGCTCTTCGACGATCATGGGAGGCGGCGAGGCCAATCTCGAGGAACCGAAGCTGATAGCCGACGGGAACTCGTTTATCGCCAAGGACCAGTCCGTACAGGTTGTACCACGCGTGATGACCGAAGCCAACTTGGCCCGCGGCTCTGGCAGCTGTGCGATGAAGTGACGACGATGATCTCCATGGTGTCCGGCATGGCGGCCGCTGCTGCGTCCATCGGAGCGGCGGGACCTCCCAGCGTGGTGATGCCCTCCCGAGGGCGAGTAGGCCTTGGCGTGTGAGGCACGCGAGGTGGCACGGCGCGGCAGGCCACGGGGCGGTCGGCGCTGGTCGTCGTCGTCTTCGTCTTCACGGCGGTGTCTCTTGCGGGAGACTCGGTCGTCGCATCCTGCACCGTGACGCGATCGACTGCGGCGGCGATCCTTGGACTCCGTGGAGCCCGAACGGCGATGGGTCGAGGCCCTTGAGTGGGAGCGCCGTGATCTGTGCTTCTCCTCGCTGCGCGGACGCGTACGGGGTTTGCCCTCGCGAACAACAGGGGCGGCAGAGCGCGATCGCTCCTGATTCTCTTCATCGTCATGGCGTCGAGTAAACGCCGGGCCGAGCTCACCTAAGGCCGGTATGGGGGCCGGCAACACCGAACCAGCCTCCTCGCAGACCGGCCGGCCATCAACGGTGCCAAGCCGGCACGGAGGAAGGGAAAAGGAGGCCGGCCTGAAATCAGTGAGCGGTTCACCTCCATCAAGAACCGGCGCTCCGGTGAAGTCCTCAATGCGGTCGACGTGTAAAAACACACGGAAGGAGATGCCGCGCTTCCATTGATCCGGCCTGTCCTCCTCAATGCGAACCCTGGAGGAGAGGCCGCCCGCCCCTTTGTTGACCAGCGTGCACCAGAGGATCTTCGGGATACGGTGAGGGGCCGCCGTCCAAAGCCACACACCGAAGGAGGAGGTGTCCTCCATGGTGGTGAACCCCTCATCCAGGCGCTGAACCGCGCATTTGCGGCCCACGAGCAGGTCTACCACCTCCGGCCTCCAAGCGAACGGAGGGAGCCCATCGACGACAACATGAACGCGGAAGTGGAGGTCGGCGTTGTAGGCGTGTGAGACGGCGCGCCAAGGCCGAAAGTGAATGTCGAGGCCGTCCATCTTGAAGCAGCAGCGGTCCGTCCGCATGATCTCGTTGCGGATCTCGGCGGTGGCGAACTTGACGAGGAACTGCTCCGGGTAGTGGGCGCTAACCAACAGCTCCGACTCGCGGAGACGGAACTTACGTCGGAAGGCGTCGTCGACGTCGGTTCGATCCATCCCCGATGGAGCGGAGATCACCCAAGCAACAATGGCGGTCTTCTCCCAGTCAAGCCTCTCGCGATCCAAGTCATACGAGGTGGCGATGTAGCAGGAGTCTTCTTCTTCGCGCGTTGAGGGGTGGCCCAGGAACGACATGGCCGCCGGGGCAGGGGCGCCCGTCCGATGCTGCACCGTAAAGCTTGGGGACGGTGAACTATGGAGAGGCTTGCGGTACCGAGGTTTGGAGCAGGTGGCGACCAAGTGATCCGGGGAGCTGCAGCGAAAACACGTCTTCGGGCCTTTATTTGAAGAGGAAGAAGTCCGGGAGGCGCTGCGTCGGGTGGGGGAGAGGAGGCGGCGGCGGTCAGCCTCAAAAGACGCCACGGCCCTTCGAGCTTCGCGTTTGTCGCGGCGAGACATTACCGTCGTCCATCCGTCTTCCGAGGCAACGGCGGCGGGGCCCAGCTTTGTGGAAACCGATCCGTCCCGATGACGCGGGCTCGTGTGGGCCCCCTCAAGGTTTGAGAACGTCGAGGCCGACAGGTTGAAGCGGACGACCTTCTTGGAGCGGCTTCGCGCCGGAGCGTCAGGGGCCATGGGCTTGCGGAGGATGCCCACCGGGGCCGTGGACGAGGCGGAGAGAGGCGGAGAGGCCGCACGGCGCCATGCAGCAAGCGAAGCGCAGATCGCCTCGCAATCTTCCGTCGAAGGCTCGTCCAGAGGAGACCCCGAAGCGACCGCATCCTGAAGCGGAGAAAAAGTCCTGCCCACGCCCGCCGGCGTCAGAAGGGCAGGCGAGGCGGTCGCCGGAGACGTAGATCTTGCAGCGGGCTTTGCAGGTGGGAACGACGAGGTTCCAAGAAAGGCTGGAGAGAAACCTGGTGGTATGGATGGCGGTGGAGGAGGGGGGTGTAGAGGCCTGGAAGAGAAGCTAGGGCGGCCGCCGGAGCAGGAAGACGGCGGTGGCGGCGCACCGTCGCGTCGCCCGGCCGCCTCGCAGGAGCGCCTCGCTCTAACGGTCATTTTTCCCTACCGTTCCAATCTTGGCTCAAGCTTTGTTCTTCGGGTAGGGTTTTTGGGAGGAGACAGAGAGGTGGCGGCGCTGTAAACCAGAGGTGTCTAACTACGCAAACAGCTTTCCTGTAGAAATAAACACCAGCGATTGAACTTTAAGCACCTTTATAAGCACTTTGCACATTTCTTATACGTGTCCTTTTGTATATATATGAACTTTACTTATATTTCCCACTACAATATGTAACTTAAAATACATTAGTTTGATTTATAAAATCATTCAGCCGTTTAAATTTGGTACAAATAATTTAGTAGAGAGAGGAGAGAAAAATAGGGAATGCGATTAATATGGTCAGTTCAAGTAGGGTTAAACTAATTTGCTAGAAAAAGGTTACAAACCAAACTAATTTTGACATAGATCGGGTGCCGAAACCCTAGGGGCGCGTTTGGTAGCCTGCATGAGAATCATGACTCACTGCGTCAGCGAGATGGGACTCCCATCTCGTTCCGGACGAGATCTGATTCACGAATGGCACATCGTTTGATAGGCTGTGTTGCACCGGGTGGCACCCAAGTGACACTTTGATTGGTTGGTCGCATGGTTTTCGTAGCCTCACCTATATGGCAACATGGTGACCTTACCTCACCTATCACAAAACCACCATGGCACCACCGTTCACAAGCTTCGGCACGTTGGCGATGGCACCGCCGGTCACGCCGGTCAAAAGCATCACCACGTCGCCAACCACGAAGATAAAGACCACCATGACACCATCGGTGATGCCGGTCACACGCATGGGCACGTCGCCGACCACGAAGACGAACACCACCATGACACCATCGGTGACACCGTCGGTGACGCCGGTCACAAGCATCACCATGTCGCCGATCAAGAAGACGAACACCACCAGGACATCGCCGGTCACGCCGGTCACAAGCATGAGCACGTCACCGACCACGAAGACGAACACCACCATGACACCGTCGGTGACGCCGGTCACAAGCACCACCATGTCGCCGACCAAGAAGACGAACACCACCAGGACACCGCCGGTCACGCCGGTCACAATCATGGGCACGTCACCGACCACGAAGACGAACACCACCATGACACCGTCGGTGACGCCGGTCACAAGCATCACCATGTCGCCGACCACGAAAACGAACACCACCAGGACATCACCGGTCACGCCGGTCACAAGCATGGGCACATCGCCGACCACGAAAACGAACATCACCATGACACCGTCAGTCACGTCGGTCACAGCACGTCGCCGACCACGAAGACGAACACCACCATGACTCCACCATCATGGATTATCACCTCTCACTTCTCACCTATCATCACCACGTCGCCGTCCATGAAAATGGGGAGCGAGGAGTTGAGCAAAAGTACTCCAAACCTTAGTCACACATAGGTACAGATTGCAATATACTTGTGAGTCAATTATGTATCAGCGTATGTACACCGAAACAAAAACCTATCAACATGAAAGTCATGCGGAATGGTGAGGTGAACCTACTCCTGAAAGGAAATCTCAAACGGTTGAGCGTGTGCGACGAATTTGACAAAATTCGTTTAAAACTTCATACACGAAAATTGACGATTTACGACTGACGAAACTTGAAACCGATTACGGGAATTGGTTCGTATCATCGGCACGCATCTTTTTCGTATACATCTTATTTCGATTCGAACTATATGTTTGTGTTGATTTGAGAGAGGGTGTGTGGAGTAGAGTAAGAGAGAGTGTAACCAAGAGCTCGTGCAGCCGTTGCATGTGTGAAGCCAAAGTGGCGCAAGAAGGGGCCTGGCCTTGAAAAACTGCCGATCCGGGCAAAAAAGCTGCTTTGAGAACCGTGCGATGCAACAACGTGCCTTGGCGACAAGATCGCACATCCCATCAGGAGCCACCTTTTGCAGAATCTCGCCAGAGCACGATGCGCGTGGAGGAGACGAGCGTGTACAGCGAGGCGGAGGTTACGGCCGCTCAATCCTCCGAGGCTGCCGCCGGGACGTCGGGACGCGACGTGGGGGTTCCGGCGGCGGCGCAGTGCCCGATCTGCATGAAGGAGCTGGCCGACGGCGGCGGCGTCACGGTCTTGCCCCGTTGCCCGGCTGCTCGCACGCCTTCCACTGCAGCTGCATCCGCGAGTGGTTCAACACGGCGCCGACGCCGACGTGCCCGTGTTGCCGGCGCGTCATGAAGACCCTGGGAGCAATAGACTCGCACGCGGCGGAGGCTGACCTAAGTGTCTGGCGGCTCCGTCGGCAGCGATGTCTCTCCTATCTAGGCTCTGTGTTGTGGTTTTTATTGTGTAATTTGCACTTGCTTGATTTGATAATTGATATACGCCGTAGTGCCTTATTAGCATATATACTCATGTGATGTGAGCGTCTGTGTGTGCGCTGCGACATCGTGTAGGTGTAGCGGAACCGATCTATCCCACAGAAACAATTGATGACACGAGCATCGTCGTGCCCTGTACGTACAGCACATCAGCACATTCCTCTTTAGCTACAGCTTTCAGTAGATCCCGGCACGGTGGAAGAGGCCGGCGAATTACCGCAGCGGCGCGTTCCTATTTGTGCCGATCTACTGCAGCGGCCCGAAGATGTAGTGCAGAGGCACACGACGTCGACCCGGGAAAGGTGGGTTTCGATAATGCAATCAAGCTGAAGTTGTTAAATGTCATACCAGTGTACTGTTTACTGAATCTGCAGTCAGATAGGCATCTTTATTGCAGGTTTAGATTGTAATTGTTCTTTTTTTTTCCTGCTGTTCTATTTTTTCTCCTGCTGTTTCTCACACAAAAATTCAAGAAAATGACTTGCAGAACTGAAGAAGGGAAGTACTAGGAAGCGGAGTATAGGGAACACAATGCCAGCGGTGACCGTGGTAAGGCAGATGTAACTGAACGTTGGGGACTCCAAAGAATAGGCCATCAATTAAATCCGAAGTGCTAAACTTGACACTCCCTTTAAAATAGAGAAAAATAAAAGCATCTACGACTCTAGAACAGAGGACAAAGAAATCACCAAGTAACATTTCAGTCTTACCTTCTTCCTATGGATAAGCATTTTATAAGCAACCAAGTTGCTAGGAAAGATAAATGTCATTCAAAAAAATGACAGATAGAGAGGAGATTTACAAACATTAAAGTAACCATGAACATTGTCCTACTGTTCTCTCTAAGAATAGTTGCAGGTGATGAAAGCATACTGAACAATATAACCACTAGGCAACTTTGAAACTTTTTGAAAAAGTAGAGGATCCTTAAAATTCCCCAATCAACGTGAACACACTTCCCTCTGACAAAATAGTCGCAAGCACCAGGGGAAATTTAATCATATTTCCCACGGAAGAAATGGCGCGCCCTCGTTGCTCTGCGTATTCATCCAATCATACAGTGACGCATTCACCCTGAGTGGTTGTTTGGTTATCTAAATTTTAGCGGTGGGTTTATAACAAACGAGTTTTGACCTTATTTTTAGCAGAACCGGTTTTGGTAATTTTTCTGTTACTAATCAGGTCAAGGAAAACTATGTTTGGGTTACAAAAGTGCAAAACTAGGTTGTCTAGTTATAATTGATTGTAGAATCATCATGAGCACAAGCCAATTAGCAAATAGTCATTAACATAAACATACTTCTCCTCTGAGATGAAGTTGGTGGAATTTAAGAATAAAGCAAGCCTATCATGAGTCAGAGATCTATTGTCACATGTGAGCATATATAAAGGTGCATCAACAAAATACTTATCGTTGTGGTCACAAAGTTAGTTTTATTCAAAAGGTTCATCATTAGAGCAAGATAAATTATCAATAATTATAGAATTTTAAATTAGATAAGTACTATCATCTTTAGAATGTGAGGATAGATGATTCCATTATTCCTTCTCTTGTTATATCTGTTTTGCATTCTCTTCTACTCCTTTTCACTTTCTAGTCTCTTGTTTTCTTTGTCTCCCTCCTAAATCATTACATTGGGTCCTACAAAATGTGAGTAATTTTTGGGTCATCAATGATCCTCTCGGTATAAAAATATAATCATAATAATTGTCACATTAATTTTCAATACAATATTTAAGGATTGGATGGCCTAATATTTTAAGGTCATGAGCCATAGCACCAAATTTCTACGTTTCCATATATCACAGAGCCCACCCTATAGGTTGTCATAAAGGAAAAAGTTACTCAATATGTTCAATATCAAGGTGGCCATGTATTTCCTTTTGGAAAGAGGCAGTTGCTCGTTCAACATTATTATCACATTGAAAACAAAGATGTTCATCTCACCGTTGATAGCAAAACCTTCTATACCATATACCATATATTCAATAGAGTCTTCTAGCATTCAACAATTTAGACAAAACATTTGATTTGCTTCCCTCTTTTAGACAACCGATAATTAACTCAGAAATAGTTCAAGAGCTTGCTCATTGTACATAGGTTCATCCATAGAGGGTTGCGAAGACCCCTCTACTTCATCCTTAGTAACCTCCACGCGCACAGGCAGGGCCAGCCCATAGGGTAGGGCAGAGGGCTGGGCCCTCATGAGCTAGGGCCTAGACTCAAGATGTCCTAAGTTGCAGCTTATCGTGCCTCCACTCTAACTTTCTTTTATTCCAAAAAATTATTTTAGCATTTAATTTGTAGGTCGTACAATTTAGAATAGTTCTAGAAAATAAGAAGGCCCAAGCTGCAATTTACCGTGCTTCTACTCCGACTCCTTTTAACAATATTTTTAAAACATTACTAAATAGTTTTTCCCGATGACACAATTTCTCTTTGTCCTTTTCAAATGTGCATAATAATACCGACCCCATAAAATATTATGATTAATTCTAGAGCTACATACTTATATAAATGTGTACACAAGCAGCTAGTGTTTGAAATAAGAGCTCGATCAATAGAAAAATAGTTTAAAATGCATTCACCGAGATTTCAAAGACCATGGATGTTTCAAATGTAAATATTATTTATTTTATTATTACATTACCCTAATATTTATTTTGCGCAATACTAATATCTTTTTAAGAGCATGTTTAGATTGTGGCCAAAATTTACCCTACCAATATTTTGGTCATGGCCAAACTTTGGTCTTTGTTTGGATGGTTGCCGATTATTTGGCATGCCAATGGCTATTTGGCCAATCTAGTTCACTTCCCTTGGCATTGTTGGCCAACTCATGGGCAACCAAAAGTTCAACCAAAATTTTGGCTAGGCAAATATTTGGTGGGATAACCATGGACTAGAACCAAACATACCCTAAGTCTTTTGTGTGTGACCAAGTGGCGAAGCTTGATGGAGATTGTTAAAGGGACAAGAACACCAATCATGCTTAAACTTTCTAAAGTAGGGGCAATGTCCCCTTCCCTAGAAAAGGTTTGCCATTGTGAATAAGGAGTCTTAGTGTCATTTCGTCCTAGGCCCCGAAATCTATGGACCGGCCCTGTGCCCTACGGTAGGCGAGAGGCACTCCCACTAGGAGTGCCTACGTTGTTGCCACATCGCCTTGGCCAGATAACGCAATCTTCAAGTACCAATTCTATCCAGCAATCTTATGTGGGTTTTTTTTTAGGGAAAACCACCACGGCTAATTTTATTAATATTAGATAATAGTTACAGCGTTCACGAGAGTTTGCGAAATAAAACTAGGGGGTTCATCAACCCAATTACAGGAATTTTTTGAATCAAAGCAACACCTAGCTATTTGATGCGCCACTTCATTCACCTCTCTCGGACATTGAGTGAACTCAACCTTCCCGATGATTCCCGCACTCGTCAAACAATCTGCATAAACTGCAGTTGCTTCATTCCACATCCGTTCTTGCCCCGAGCAATAGTGTATTACCTCTATAGAATCCGATTGCGCTTCTACCGCATTAGCTCCAATGGAGACCGCAAGCTCCAGCCCATGACACATAGCCAAAGCTTCTGCAACAACAGGTGATGCTACATGTGGTATGAATCTCGAGGCCCGCGACAGAAACTCCTTGAGCACCAGAAGCTCCCGCTTGATCATCATCATTGTAAGCTGCATCAACATTCAGTTTTAAGAAATTTGATCGAGGCTTCTCCCATGTCCGTTTAACAATTGCAGACTGAACCTTCGTTGCTTTAGCATAATTTGCAGCTAGTCCTCTGATCGATGCTGCACACTTGGGAATAGGAGGGATAGTTTCACCATGAGTTCTTCTACGTCTCAACCACCATATGTACCAACATGTTATTGCAATTAATTCATGCAGTTCAAAGCTTGTATACCCAGGCACAATATTTAGAGATGAGCGTAATAATTCCTCCACCGCCACAGATCCTGAACAATCAGCTTGCATGGTATTATGTATTATATCATCCAGACCCAGAGCTCTCCACAGATCAACAACAGTTTGGCATTGGAAAAGTATATGTAAAACATCTTCAGGGAACAAATTGCACACAGGACACTGACCTGATGTGGGTTTTGTTTGTGTAGAACTTACTGATTTTGACATCTTCTTATGAGCATATGGTCGATCCCGCAAAAACTAAGGAAAACACGCACCGACCTTGCATCTTTTTGCGCTGCACGTACAGCACAGTTCACACGTTCCTCGGTATTTTTTTTTAATCTCCTGCGGCTCCCCGAAAACGGGGCCGAGCTCCACTATCATTGATTGATAACTGAACAACAGCCAAGTTCAGTCTTAGGTAGCAACATGATAAGAAACTACCGCGCTCCATCGCCGCTCGGAGGCTAAAGTTTGCACGATAGAGGTTTTGGAACTACAAACGAACAACAACCTGATCTTTGCCGATATTTTGAAGACTATCGAATGCTAACGTTCCTCGATAGCTAAAGCTTCCAGTAGATCCCGGCACGGTGGAAGAGGCCGGCGACGAGCGCCCAGAGCAGGATCTGCGCGACGAGGACATAGAGGAGGATGCCCACCCTGGTTGAGTGCCACACCCCCACGAACACGTGCTTCCTCACCCAGTAAACCTGCATCGCGCAAAATATTTATCAGCAGTTGCTGTCCATCGAGGTCGTGCACCGAAGCCTGAAGATGGTGATGTGCTATTCTTAATTACCAGTGTGTTGTTGGTGCCGTCGTAGTACCAGCCGTTGAGGAAGCCCTCAAAGATGCCCGCGGCCGCCATCACGTACACCAGCATCGCGTTCATGCCGATCCACCGCAGCGGCTCGAAGATGTAGCGCAGATTCAGGACATCAACCTGAGAAACATTGTGTCAGGTTTGACAATGTAATTGAGCATTCCTCTGAGTAAAACATAGAGTAATTCTTTAGTGTCATTAGACTGAATGTGCTATTTACTGAATCCAACGTCAGCTAGGGGACATAATCGCAGGTTTAGATCAATACTGATCTATTTTTTCCTCCTGCTGTTTCCACACAAAAATTTTTTTTTGAAACGAGGGCAAAAGCTTTGCCCATTCATAGATTAAGCAAGGAGTTTACAAGAAAGTAAAAGTTTTAGACATAATACAAGTTACTCTTGCGGCATCAAATTACTCAAATTTTTAGCACCCGCTAAAACCAAAAGCGTAGCTTCTTTTTTAATCCTCTCGAAGACGACTTGCGAAGGGGCGTGCTTGTTCTTGAAAACTCTATCGTTTCTCTCATTCCAAACCTCCCAAATAATGAGCATGGCAAGAGACGCCATACCCTTGCGGTTATGCCCCGTAGATATCATGGTCCACCATTCCGGGAAGGAGAAACCCGCCCAACTGTTGGCATGAGTGGCCGGAATGTCGAACCCATCTTTGGCCATGTCCCAAAGACGCAAGGTGAAGCGGCAATGGACTAGATGGTGATCGACCGACTCCGTGCATTGTTTGCATGAAGGACAAACCCCACAGTTTGGCCACCCCCGTTTTGCCAAGCGGTCGGATGTCCAAATTCTATTTTGGAAAGCAAGCCAAGTAAACAACTTAATCTTTGGGGGCGCCCACATCTTCCACATCGACTTGTATAGGCTTGAGAAGGTGGAACCCAGCAATTGCAAGTTGTAGGCGGACTTCGTGGAATAGTGCCCACTCGCGGTAAGTTTCCAAGAGATGTCGTCATCAATGTTGTCATTGAGGTGGAAATTTTGTATGAGACCCCATAGTTCCACAAATTGGGATAGATGCTCGAGAGAGAAGCCATCCCCCAAACCCACTTTGTGAACCCAAGCATTGTTTTGTAGAGCATTTCCACACAAAAATTCAATAAACAGGTTTTAAAACTAAAAAAGGACTTACAAGGAAGTACAATATGGAGAACACGATGCCAGCAGCACCGGCAGTCACGCAGATGTAACTGAATGAGTACAGTTGTTTGTTCAGAGGAATTGCTGCAAGGAGATGTGAAGCAACCAGGTTTAGACATGCGAGGAGAGGAAACATATATACATTAGTCTTTTTTATGTACTATGATTTTACCATGTGAAAAGTGCAAGATGATTCCAAGAACAAGGAGAGCTATGCCCATGGCCAGCCACTGCTTTAGCCGGTCCATGTGACTCTGAAATTCCAGGAACAAAAAGACAAGTCAAGATGAGGTTCCAGTCTCTGTTCTCACCACCATATAAGTGCTGCTGAACTTTGAGGCAGGATCACCTTCATATGAACAAGCACATGTCCATAGTGTACCCCGATGACCGTACTTAACACCGCTGAAAATGAGCTGCAAATTTCACAAAAGAAAGAGTCTCAACAGTCAAGTGTACACAGGAAATCTCTCCTTGACCTGTGACAAAACCACCACCTTAGTAACCCTTCAGGTTCAAATGGTGAGGCACACCATGCTGGGGCATCCTTTTTGAAAGGTCCCTCGTGTGGAGAAACATCAGTGCATGCCTGCATACTGTTTGTTAATACACGTTTGAAAAAACTGTTATGTTAAGAACAAAACAAGATTTTGCTGTGAAAAAATACATACCCAGTGCCTCCTCCATGCAGGTTTCTGGTACAAGTGATTGATGCCGAGAACTTTACGGTCGATGTAACCTACAGCATTGCAAGGAGGGCTCGTATTTCCCCTTGTACCACACGTCACCTAATCATTAGGGAACAGTGTAAATGAGTCGCAACTATCACAAAACTGATTTGACTGTATACTGAAATCAGTTTTGAGTAATTTATTAGTATACTGAAATCAGCTCACTATCACCAAACCAACATGAAAGCACGAACCTACAAATAGAGAAATTATACTGCGCTGCTGAAATGTAATATGTTTAGCTTGTCATGGCAAGATTTCTGAAGAATGGCAGGGATCTTGAGCTAGCACAGTGAAATGTGTGCAAAATCAGTTTTCAGTATGTTGTTTTTAAAGGTATAGTACCACCTATAGGAACTTTGTACGAATTACTTAAAATGTAAGAGCATTTATATGCACACAAGAGTAACTGGCAGCAACAATAATTTCACAAGAAGAAATGTATGTAAAATTTCACATACCGTTAAAACTTTGCCGTAGTTTGGGCTGTCAACATTTCGCACTCTGAACTCCCAGTCCGGAACGTAAATCCCGTAAACAAGGGACAAGTAGATCAAAAGAATGCAACATGCAACAATCCTTGTAGACACGCAGACCCATAATTAGTATGTGGAAGCAGCAATCTTTCACAACTCAGATGACACATCAAGGTTTGCAAATATACCACTGGGAAAGGTACAGCCTGAAAATTGAGAAGCCTGAACTTGACTGATCCTGAACCCTGGCATCTTTTGTTGCAATTTCTATGACCGCAACTACCAAATATGCAAGGGCAATCCTCTGAAAGAGCAAAGACAAAATTCAATCCTCGGCACATGGATATTTCACTCAAATGTTAAGAAGTGGGTTACATACCTGAAGAATACCACACCATCTTATGTGCTTCATGTCAACTCCATAAGCCAGGTCATCTGGAGCATGGGAGTAACCACCTGAATATGGTAACACATTGCTAATATGTTACTTTTCCACTTCATTTGCAGAAAAGATAATACAAAACTGGACGTTGGTCCTAAATGAGTGAGACACATATGTTTTTTTTGCAACAGGACAAATTAAGGAGCTAATTTGGGTGTAAATGAAACCTTGCAGCAAGATCCCCCAGAAAAGCAGCTTCACTGTCCTTAATATTACTCGCCTCACAGCCCGACCGCGGTCTGGAATTCTCTGCATGTTTGTTTGAATGGTGCGACCGACCGTTATAAATCATGGAGAAACTTGATAAATCAGCTAGTCATTGCAGTCTAAAACCACAAGTGAGTATAATTCAGAGTAGAAGAAGGGATGGTCGGACATGAAGGCAGAATTCAGAGTATAAAATGATATGCCATATTTGGCTCAGCATTTTTCTGAATTTTTAAACATAAGGCCCACGGCCCGGCTTTATATATAAAGCCCTCACGGCAAAACATTTTTCTGAATCAGTTTTGACGGGTGGTTACACTGAAAAGGGAGAGAAAAATATAATAGGACTCGGTGTACAACTGTACACTCTGTGGGAGAAGGAACTGGAGCGAACCTTGAGGGAGAGGGGAATGGCCATGCCGACGATGAAGAGGAAGAAGGGCATGGCGAAATCGGCGAGGTTGCAGCCATTCCACGGCGCGTGCCCAATGACCGGCCACTCGCCGCCGGCGCCGTCCACCAGTATCATCAGCTGCAACACGCACCAAAACCAGCGCTCCCGGTCATGCACAATCCGCATAAACACACGAAGATGAACTTAACTTCATAACTTGCACAGCATGACGTACAGCGACGGCGAGGCCACGGAAGACGTCGAGGGAAGCCACCCGCTTGCTCCGGCGAGGCGCCTTATCGTCGTCGACATCCGCCACCTCATGGACCGGGGAAATGGCACGGTGGCGGCCAGGGTCCTCCTCGGCGGCCACGCCCACACCGTGCCGCTTGGCGACGCTCTGGCCGTCGGCCATCCCAAATCGTGTCGCTGCTGCAAACGACGATGGAGAGATGGATAAGAAGAAGAATATGAGGACAATTCCGATTCCTGGAAGCAACGTGTGATATGATGATATCCAAGGAGAGGGACTCACAGAATGGAATGAGAAACAGAGGAGAGGAAGCAGAGAGATTTGATGTGAGGAAGCAGAGAACAACAACTTAGTTTTCGCTCTCGTTTTCTCTGATGTCGCTAGGCCGGAGAGAGCCACATCACTGGTTAATTATTCTACAACAACACTTATACGTACAACCAGATGAACGAGAAATGCAGTGTCAAACAAAGCGAGGCGCAGGCCCCTGCCGAACATATGGGAGCCTTGTGCAGATCAGCAACTCTGCTGATAATGGAGGATAATTAAATATTTTTGTAGAGGAGACTTCTGTAGATCATTTAGTACGAGATACTGTATTTTATAGAGTGCACCGAAAGCATTCGTACGTGATACTGTATTTTATGCTTAGAGCAAGTACAATAAATTCTAGTCAGCTATAAGAATTAAAATAGTATATTATTGTTTAGTTGGAGGAGAGAGAGGAGGAGAGAGAAGAAGAGTGGACTCTTATGCAAAAGTCAGCTCTAGCACGTACTCCTAGACACTTTGTGAGAGTGAAAGGTGGATCATACATTAATAAAGTACTATATTTTTATAGCTCACTATTATATGTGTTGATTCTAAATTGACTATAGATGACATGGCACTTGATTTATAGCCAGCAGCTGGCTACACTATTGAAATTGCTAATCAGATAAAATCAGCACGTACACGGAGACGTGATTTGATTATGGTCTGAGAGGAACTTTCTGACCAGATCCTTGCGCTTTTTCTGTATGGTATACATGTACCTCTCCAATCTCCTGTGGAAGATGTGTATAATACAAAAATAACTAATTGTGTAAAAAAACTAATAATGACACCACAGCGATTGGATCAAAAGAGTGCTACATTGGTACTTTGGTAGTGACATCAATGGGCGCATGTATATCATCATAGGTCTTGTGCTTCGATGGTTGCTTGATTTAGGACGAAACCAATTTTTTTCTTTTTGCAAAGAGGCTAGACGCTACAAAACTAAAGCTAACAACTTCCTTGAATGAATATAAAATTACACATAAGTTCATGGAGAAATCAAAGTCGACCCTTGCACTCGCCTGTGGTGCACCGTGAGCGAAGGTTGATTGTTGCCTCCGAACAACGCCGGAGGAGAAAAAAAACGTTGTTGACGCACCTGCAATGGTCGGAGTGAAAAGACGCCGTGAAAGAGCAGACCGTCCTGACGAGTCAACAACACCACTTGACAGACAGGCCACTCTCGCCGTCGCGTGGAGCCAGTGAGTCGCGTGCCGCCGCGACCTTGCCCAACCATTCCCACATGCCGAATGATTGGATAAGTGGACAGTGACTACCCGTTTGGAGCTAGCTAGAGCTTGGACATGGGACTGATTCTGATCCTCGTCCTCGTTTTCGATTGACCACGAACTTTTATGTTACGAGGACAAGAAACTACTGATATGGGAGAAAGCAACAATTTACTGAACCACTAGACTGATTTATGGCCTACAAGAAAGAAGACATTGAACAAATCATGCGAGATGGCATGTATGGTGGTAACGCCAGCAGAAACAACCAAACAAACGAACAAATCGGCACTGGAGAGCAGCACGCCCAGGGTTACTGCGGCTACGACTGCGAGACGATCTTGGCGACGGCCAGCGCCGAGATGGGCGACAGGCTCAGCGCGCAGAGGCTCTCCCAGGCCGCGTCCACCGCCGACTTCTCCTCCTCCTGCTCCTGCTTGTCATCTTTCATGGCCGACTCGACCTCCTCCTGCTGCTTGTCATCTTTCAGGGCTGCCTCCTTGCAGAAGGCGGCGTGGGTCGAGCTCACGATGCTCCGGGCGGCCTCGCGCGCCTCCGGCAGCCGGTCGTTGAGCAGCTCCGCCGACACCTGCAGCAGCGCCGACAGCCCGAACTCCTTCATAGTCTCGATCTCCTGCATTTTAAACAAACACCCCGTGAGCACCTTCTCCCCGCACCACAATTCCCAACGAACAACCCATTCCGGTCAAGTAGCTGCCGTCATACCATCCTAGCAACGCAGTGCGCCATGGCGACGGCGGCCTTGGCCCGGACCCGGAGGTTGGCGTGGTGGACGTACGCCTTGAGCTTCCTGAGCAGCGGCAGGGGCGGCATGGACGTGGCCATGGCGCGCATCGCCTTCTCGGCCTCCTCCGCCACGAACCGCTTGTCCTGCGACGCCTTGAGGAGCAGCTGGAGGAGCAGCTTGTCGAAGGCGTCCGCGGAGGCCGAGGAGATGAGGTTGCCGAAGGCGTTGAACACGTCCGTGCAGGCCATCACGGAGGTCTTCAGCACCGCGCTGCGCGGGTTCTTCATCGTCTTCACCACCGCCAGCACCACCTTCTCCCTGCAAGAACGGTTTTTTATCACGAAGGTAGCGAGTCAGGCCAGATCCGGATGGGATTTCGTTGGAACGAGAGTTCAGAGGAACAGAGAGAGGTGAACATACAGGATCGGGGCGAGGAGCGCGGGGTGGTGGATGGCGAGCCGGCGCGCGTCGTTGAGCGCCTCGCAGACCTTCACCCAGTCCTTGGAGTCGATCTCGGCGACCAGGCCGGCGGCCCGCGCCTTGGGGCCGGCCACCGGCTGCAGATCCTCGGAGCGGACGTACTCCACGGCCTGCTCCACCGCCGCCGGCGACGTGGGCTTGGCCTTGGGCGCCGCGTTCTCGTCGTTGCGCTTCTTGCCGCCGCCCTCCGCGGGGGAGGGGGCCACGGCGGCGACGGCGGGCGCCGACAGCTTGGCGGTCTTCTTGGGCCGCTCCGACACGGCGGCCGGCAGCGTGTTGTCGAGCGCGCGGAGGGCCATGGTGGTGGATCGAGAGAGGTTTTTCGCCGCTGCTGGATGGAGAATTGGAGATGGGGAGGGGATTGACGGGAGATTTGGAGGAAGAGGGCGGCGTCGGATTTTTAAATATGGGGAGAGGATCCGGATGGGCGGCTGTAACGGCTATAAGAAAGATTCAAACTCGCGAGTGAACGTTGTGAGATGCTCCGTGACCTGGCTTTGGTAACCTTTCTTCCGTTACCAGAGGAAAGTTAGGGCATCTCCAACCGGGCGACCCATCCCGCGCCCGCGCGTCCGGATGGGTCCAGCCGGACAAAAACCCGGCCCAGCGCGCGGACCCATCCCTAAAACGGATGCCCGCGGCGTCCGGAACGACGCAAACCCGGCCTAAATCTTGGCCAGGTTTGCGTGGCCGCTGACGCGAAAGGCCGGTCGCTCGCGTCCGCCCGTTGTCCACCCCGGCCCGCGTGTCATAGGCATAAATAATATATTTCATTAAATAGAACTCATTACATTTTTTTTAGCTACTACTTCTATCCTATACGTACGGGGCCGGCGGCCTCGCCGGCGACTCCTCGCCGGCTCGCCGTCGTGGCCGTGGATTTCACTCGACGCGGGCGGCTCGTACGCGTGAGGATTCCACTCCGGCTTCCTACGGGCTGGGTGGCGCGTCGGCCGGCGGCGCGGGCGTCGGCGGCGGCGCGGGCGGCTCGCGGGCCTCGGCAGCTTGGACGGAGGGCATCATCCTCCTCCTTTCCGCCCGGCGCAGCTCGGGGCGCGCTCGCGCTCCGCCTCCCGAGGCGGAACCATCCGCTTCCCGCATAGCTCAAGCTCCCGCAGGGCGGCGCGTTCCACGAGCGGTGCGCGCCTCCGGGCGGACGCGGCCGGCTTTCCGGGCCTCGTGGTTGCCCTGCCGCCGGCGCATGCGCTCTTGCCGGCCGCGCTCCGCCGACGCAGCATCCTCCCGGCGCGCCGCTCGGGCGGCGCGCATCCGGATGAGGTCACGGGCTGCTCGCATAGCGAGCGGCTCGTTCTTCCGGCCGAGGAGGTCGCCTAGCGGCGGCGGCCGGCCCACCGGATGCCCTCGTGCTCCTTCGTCACGCGCGTGAGGTCGGCGAGACGCTCCTCGATGGCGGCGTTGATGTTCGCCGGCGCGAGGTCCTCCGCGGCGACGGGCTCCTCCGCGGCGTCCGCCCCTCCTCCACGGCCGCGTACCGGCCCGTCCGGGGTCTCGTGCCGGCCCTCCGCGGCCGCCGCTTCCCCCATCTCCGCGTCACCGGCCTTCTTTGCCGCCGCCTCGGCGGCGACGCGGAGCGCCTCGTCGTCGGCGACCCACCGCGAGTCCGCGCGCTCCTCCTCGTCCGTCCGCGGGAACCTGGCCCGGCGGCGAGGAGAGCTTGGCCCATGTGGACCGAAGGGTGCGCGGCATGGCGCCGGAGAAGGTGGAGGGGAAGAGAACGGTGATGCGGTGCAGGTGAGACCGCCGCCGTCTTTATAGCCGGCGGTCCGGCGGGAAACTTGGGCGCGAGCGCGCGCCAATGGCGTTTCGCGCGCGCGGGAACCTTGGTGCGCGCGGATCTTTCCCGCGCGTTCCACTCCCCGCCATGGCTGTCCCGTCGAGGCCTGCCATGGCGCAGCGCCGCGCAGCGGAGACGAACCACGTGGCGTCTCTTTGGGTCGCCGCGTTGGGCGCCGCGTGCGACCCAAACGGACACGCGGACGCGGGGCGCTGTCCGCGTGTCCGGGCGGGCACGCAAACGGCCCAAAACGGACGGCCCAGCGCGTCCGTTTGGGTCGCCCGGTTGGAGATGCCCTTAGGTCCGCAAATTTTGCATCGTACAGAAACAAACACGGAAGAAAATGTTGGGCCGTGAGATCTGCAATTTATTGACACGACAGTGGAGTGATGTTATAGCGTCGTCTGAAAAAGAATTGAATGATGTGCATTAACTGCAAGAAAAATTAGCGGCAGATAGTTCTAGAAAACTGATCACGAGATAACCGGGAGAAACTCCGTAGAATGCTAGTTCAGGATACTGCGAGGACAGTACTTGGCTACTTGCTGCAGCTGAAGTTGCGCCATCACCCAAAAGAGTATAAATATTTTGGCAAGTGGGAAACCTTCAGCTTGTTCGTTAGACCATCAGCAAACCCTTCAAAGAGCTTCTAGTTCATAAACATAAAAGATCATTTGACATTGCTAACATCAAACCTGACTCAGCATAGTTCAGCTATAGAAATTTTACATCGTCTCTAAGACAACCTTAGCTGTCCAGTTCGTTCATACTAGCTCCTAAACTGCCAAGCACGAAGAAAACAAAATGTATCTAAATTCATGTCGGCGTCATTGTCCTCATAACTGTACAAAGGGAGAGTCGCCAGGCGTGTAAACATGGCCAAAGTCAAGCGGTGCTCCATCGCATCGCATTGTTGCCCTGAGCTTCCCGCCAGACGCTGAACGCAGCCGATTGATCCAATTGCCGGTAGCCTTCGTCCATGAACCTACCATTCTTGAACAAGCCACGTGCGGCGAACCCCATGAGCTCAGAAGCATCCGCGTGACGGCTGAACCAGTGTGGAATGCCAAGGTCGGAAGGCATGGCTGCACTTGGGACTGGAGACACTCTCTGTTCCTCAAGGTGCGGTTCAGGCTCTGCTTGCTTTGGTGGAGAGATGCTTTGTTCCGCAAGCAGCAGCTCATGCTGGACTTGCTTTGGCAGCTCCTGGACCGAGGAATGTTCTGCTGATGGCAGCATGCTACCTACGCCAAATGTATCCCAATCAACCTGCTGCCACACCCTGCATCCCTCATTTACCGTATTGTCTGTGTGACGGTTTTGGAGCTCAGCCCTATGCTCTGCTGCCAATCTGTCAACTTTGACCTTCAGTAGCTGCAGCTGCTGCCCGATCCTCTCTGATGCTTTATCATACAAGATGCCTCTAGAGATATGCTGGGTGTCATCACTGTTGTCGGCGATCAGGTCGTTAAAATTGATTGGGTCACCAACAACCACAATCACCTAGAGAGTCAAATAAATAACTTTAGAGATCAACTAAACTCAATGAGGAGAAATACTAGTTGCATCAGTTCATGTAGATACCGTTTTGCCTGTTCTAGGGATACGTTTTCCAACAGGCATTATGTCCTGCATCCCAGTATGGACAAACGGGACAACAACCGGTAGGCTGTCAGCGTCCATTACCAATCTGGTGAGAAAAAAATAAAGAATTAGATAGTTGCACCTATGGCAAAAAAACATCAACTCTTAACACCGAAAGGGATGCAGATTTTGTTACGTGTTAAGTACTGTATTGTATTTTTTTAATAGTACATTACGAGGAACTGATCTTCTAACCTTCCAACACCTCTCTTGGCAGGAGATATGGTTTTCCCTCCATCCCTTGAACGACTTCCTTCCGGGAATATATGAACCCATCCACCATTGTTAAGTTTCGAGAGTGCCATATCCATCCCCTGAACAGACAGAAAAGGGACTGGTGAATGAAGAGACAACTCAATATTGCATCAATTCCACAGATTCATCCAGGTAATAAACTGCATTACCCCTATAGAATGGATGAACCCCCTAATGCCTCAAGACTACTTCACACAGGTAAAAAGCAGGAAAGATGACGCAATGCACTGCACAAAGACCTAAGCACTTCCCAGCACCAATGCGGACAAATACCTAGCATTTCCTTCTGAAAAGCTCGATCATGTGAGGAACTAGATATTACAGGTGCTAGCTAGACACTTTGGTCCAAATATAATTGACATTAGTATTCCCCAAACACATAGTATGTTAGGTATGTAAGTTAATGGCCTTTATACAGCTAATTGATGGTACGAAAAGAAGTTGAGTTAAGCAAAGCCTAGTGAGTAGCACTATGGTAGCATTTCCATCAGGCCATTAATAAGCAAACTAAAGATCATTTTTGTTGCAACATGTATATCATGATTCCAAGAATAAGCTCATCGCAGAAAAATCATTGAATAAACTGATCTATCAGCACTAAAATTTGAATGGAAGATCTACAAAATACATACTTGATAGCATTAACTTGAGAGAATCTGTCAGCTAATCAAAGGTATCTCAAGTTTGATACCTTTTGGTAGATGCCTTCACCACGAGAAACAGGCAACACCTTAACCGACCTGAAGAATGTTGATAAAACTGGATTTGTGAAGCAACGATCAGTAGCACATAATGTCCATCTCAGCTTTTGCGCTTCCAGCATGATAGATGGTGGCAGAAGAGAAGCAATTACAAAGGGGTCATCCATAGCAGCGACGTGATTGCTGACCTGACATTACGAACAAGACAGAACAGTGTAACTAAAGAATGCACAGCAGAGAAAAGATCCAACAATATGCCATGCGATATAAATTATACTACGCCATACCGTTAATAGAGGTTTCCCTTTAGGTCTCTCCTGTAATGCCTGCTGAAGTTTCTCCGCACCATAAATCTGCAAATGTCCATGATTTAGACAACTGAAGATAATATTACACCCTCGAAGAGTTGTGGACATGTGATCCCTCTTCAGCTGCAATACCTGGACAGTGTTGAGGCCATGCATGAAAATATGGCAAGCATTGCCAATGAGAGGAACTGCCAGTGCTTGTAGGGAACGCATAATGACAGAGTCTTCAAGCCCATCAATCTCTTTGCCCACTGTGATCAGCAAGAGATGCGAGTTAGAAAATAGTATAGATAATCTAGTAGAATATCCCATTTTCCCTTCTTCATTATAGGGACACAATTATAATTTCATCAGGTTCGATCGTAGTTTTGTTATGCCAGAGGAGAATGATCATGGAAATCATGGTGGGGGCAACACTGAGCACTGCACCAGAAGATAGAGATAACACACTTCTTTTCTGTGGATTAGTACAGATACCACACATGCCAACACTAATCACATTAAACGACTATTTAGCAATGAACTGCGACACAGAACTGACCAATAGCATCACTCATGAGTTTATTCCAAAGTTTGATTAAATCACAGTGAACACCTCAACATGGTGCATTTTGCCGAATCAGATAAAAACTCGTAGAATCTCAAATACAGCTAAACACAGAGCACTAACATCACAATGATTCTACCTTTCTTCTTGTAGAATCTCAAAGCACTGGACGAGGGCTTCGCACCAATTAAACGAGTATTTAGCAACGAATGTGATATGGAACTGACCAGCAGCATCAGCTGATACGCATCACTTGTATCAAAGCTTCAATACCTTTCTTCTTGTAGAATCTCATAGCGCTAGACGAGGGCTTCACCGCCGCCGCGGCGCCATCAGGAGACGCGGAGCCCTGGTCCTGCTGCTTCTTGTCCCGCTGCACGAGGGCCCGGACGCGGTCGGACCACTGGCGGACGGCCTCGGAGGCGGCGCGGCCCTCGGGCCTGCGCCAGAGCCAGCGGCGGTCCACGGGCGCCACGCGGAACCTGTTGCGGATCTGGAGCCCCACCGCGCGTACCCCCTCCGCCCACGGCACCCCGCCGCCGGCCGCCATTGGAGAAGGGCTAGGTCTGGAGGTCGAGGCTGCCTAGCTAGGTATGGCGCGGCCTGGCTCTGAGCGAGAAGATTGTTTCGATCCGGGCTTGTGTCAATCAATCTAGTAATTCGAGTAAATCAGACGAAACTAATCGTGCTCCTGCTCTTGGGGAGGAAGAAAGGGTGGGGCCCACGCGCAGTGGGACCGGAAAATATCGGGATTTGGGAGTGGGCCCGGGCAGAATGGGGGGTTGGGCCCGGTGGCAGGGAGAGAGTGGAGGGGCTTCATGTGCATCCGATAAGGACGCTACTTCCACGTCGTCCCGGATGGGGACGTGGTCGATGGTGGCTTCTCATCTAGAAACATCTTTTTTTTTTCAATTATATAGTCAGCAAGATTCACGTAAAGAACGGAAAGTATATTCGGAGTCGTGTACTTTACTTTTAGTTTACCCATAAAACAGCAAAGGATCCTCTAAACAGGCGACAAGTATATTTGTTAAATGGAAGCCTGACTTTTTTTATCGAAGAGATAGCCCTAAAAAAAACATACAAATCCACCCGAAGACACCATCCAGCTCCCGATAAATGTGACAATGAGTGAAGAACATACTATTAGGGTTTAAGACTGCTCGTAGGGGAGTAATCTCAAGCCATTTTGGTGACATGATATGCCAATAAATAAATAAAAAAGAGTGATGTGGTAATTAGCTATGTTATCGTAACATCTCACACCCAAGGCAAAATGAGTCTACAACATAATAAATGACACAATGCATGACACCACATATAAGTTACTATCCAATATGAAGACAGTAAGCTAGACTAGTAACATGGCATATGTTACTAGTCTAAGTTACTTCCCACTATGACCAGCCTAAGGCCTAAAACACAAAATAATGCCACATCAGCTAAAACCGGGTCATCACTCAGTTACCATATGGTGAAACCTGAGCACACATCCGGTCTAGCAGATTCTCGACAAACACCTCATGCACTCACTTCAGAAGTCGTCACTGCGCTCAACCGCTGGTCTATCTTCGGGGCAGAAAATCTGTATACGTTGTCGGGCCTACCGACGCCGCCATGGCGCTAGACAGCACCCCCACACTGTGTGAGTTCTGTGATACCACGACCGACACATAGGCCACGCCGAGCCACACCACTGAGACTCGTCATTGTCGACGTGGTAGAATCACACCACTCTACAATTCAATAGCTACTCTAAAAACAATGCTCTCAAGAGGGACAGCGACACTGCTAGTGTAGCTATAGTTCAATTCGGGATGTCCAGATCTAGGTTTTCTCCATGGAGAAGGATGAGTGAATGGAAACAGGCTGCACCGGCAATGCCTTCAACATGGCAGTGCCTTCACAGTTGTGTCGCCCTAACTTGTCGCCGGGACTAGATGTGGGATCCAGAGACCAGCCACATAGAGTGGTCGACCACCTACGTCAGAAGAGGAGGCCACCAAGCATCCCATATCCCATCGACGAGACATACGCCACCACCACCTCGCTCTGGAGCAGACCCCAGCCCGAGACGACGATGATCACCATCAGCATGGAGAACGCTGCCGGAAGGGATGGGTGCCAAGGGCCCGCCGACTACCTCCAAGCATGCCCGTGCTGCCTAGGGCGCCAAGTGTGATGCGCGCGAGGTTCCACCACCACCAACATCGCTCGACCACTGTGTATTGCCGCCATGGTGATCCACGTCTAGGCACGGCGTGCGCTAGCCCGTAGGTCTTTGCCACTTTCATAACACCTCCCTCGCACACGCGCCGCAGAACGGGAGCCCCGCCGCAACCCAGGCTTTGCCCGGAAGTGCGCACCGGCAGCGGCCAAACTTTGGCGGCTGGGGTTTGCCACTCGTGCCACCCATGGGGGACGCCGCCACAACGACAAGTATATACAACAATGTAATGAACAGAAAGTATATTTGGAGTATTTGGTATCATCCAGTTGTTTAGGGTATTTTGATTTAACTTCATGATTTGATTCCTTAGAAAAAAAAAGAATATGGTTTTTTTAGGTAGAATAGAATATATAATACACATATACTTCATGCAGTCATCCAAATGCACCATATACTTCCACAACCAACACATAGGCATCCACGAGCGATTTCTCTACAACATGCATAGAACTTCAGAGTACATATCCAAAGAATTGACTGATCCAATGTCGATAGCTGAACAATAATGTCAGATACAAAAACAAGGCGCTAAAATACGCGGACACCCATCTCTTCAGGTTACTGACGCCAAATTTCCAATGAAATGGAACATATCATCACATCACAGTAACAATTGCTGACTTTGTTCACCCAAATTGGATGAGCCAAAATTTTGGACCATAGTCTACTGTACAATATAGTACAATTTAAGCATGTTTCCGAAGCGATATTGTCCAAATCAAATCAGAATCAGAAGTCACCGTTACTTTCTCCTCGTCCACAATGTTTGATGTGCTTACCAATCCACCGTAGCTCATGCTGGTGTTATCTGTAGACAAATTTTAGCAGAGACAATCAGATTTCTGTGGGCATACGAAAAAACAGGTTGCGAGTTAGATGCTTGTACCTAAATTCCACCGGAGCCCTGTAGTGGTGGTGCTACTTGATGGTGCGCCCATGGGGATCAATCCACAATGAGGACCCTCGATCGATGGATCAACATGGATCTCGTGACTGTGTGTCTTTGGGAGCAGAAAGATCGAGGAGTCGTCTGACAGGAGGATGATCTTGATGCTTGAGAAGCGATATAATACATTGATGTTGCCCATCTCATGGTCGAACCTTCCTCCAAGTGCGCCAAGAACAAGAATGCACAGCTGCAGTCAGACAAAACATCTGTAAAGCTGGTGTTACATAAACTTATCTGGAGTAAACAATGATAATAGATGATTTGATTAATTGATGTTCAGTACATTAGAATTGTCGGGGTCAGGTGGATTTGTGGTGATGAACGATATGCATTTGTGCAGGTCTGTAGTGTCCTGATCATGTGATTCATCGATTATTTTGGCACCCTGCAATTGGTCAAAGAAAGGTGTTACTACATCATTTTGTTGCAAGTCAGCAAAAGGACTTCCAGTGTCAAGGCCTCAATGGCTAATTTAACAAAGAAAAATTCATAGTACAGAATATAAATATCCAGAACAAAGGGACAGGCATAGCGTTGAACTTTGTATCACCTCTCTCAAAAGAGTAAGGAAAAAAGCAAGAGGCGGGTCAAATCAAATATGCACATACAATAAGTTTACAGTGGTGCCACAGTGCCACTCCAAAACATGTCCATGTACAAACTTAAGGTGCGCCACTGGGGGTATGACTGACCATGCCAAATACAATTAAACAAGGAATAGTTTCCCTTTCTGGTTTTCTTGGACGATTTGAAAATAATTACAGGCCTAATTATTGTAATTATTTCAGCACTTTGATTTTGCTGTCATTCAAAAGAGTCATCTAGCTAGCATACATGAAGTTCTGAACTTCTGATATCCAATTATAGCTAACAGCATTCAATGCTCCAAAAGAGAACAAACATATTCATGTGGACCAAGATGGCCTCAAGCAAGTAGACATGAAGTTCTGATATCCAATTATGGCTAACAAATGCAATGGACCAAAAGAGAAGAAACATATTCACATGGACCAGGATGGCCAACATAATGACATCTTTCTGCTTGTTTATTTTTGCGATGCATGATATGTTTCTCAATAACATGGTTGTATGCATTATGATTGTTGGTTCAGTTATCCAGCCTCAGCGTCCCATTCTCAGCAGGGTAATGCTAAAAGGAGTTTAAAAGCAGTTACCAGATTGGAATAGTATTCCTTCACTTCTGGCCTTATAGAGTCCATATCTCCCTTGATAGCATCGGGCTTGTACCTGCAGGAAGGTAAGGACAAGTCAATGAAATCATCACATACAGACACCCAACAAATAAAACTGTGTTAAACCTATTTCCCCACTACCAATAAACAAGTTCAAAACTTTCTTACCAACTATGTTGGCATGAAAACAAATAAATATGTTCCTTTGATGGATACAAGTTTTTTTTAAATGATCATAAATAATGCATAATGTTTCTGCTGATAACTATGCATAGTAGTTCAGTGCCATTATATATGCATTAATCTGCCAATCCCTTCAGTGGCACCTCAGGTAAACTTAAGAACCCCTTTCTTTCAGAAACAACTGCCCACCATTACATAAACACAAGGGTAAGCCAAGCACAGTTGAACCGTATACGGAGTAATATTTTCCAATTTTTATGAATTGAAAATGTGCATTAGTTAAAAATGGCAGGGGCTACATCCATCCAATGCAAATACTAGTGAAGATTTGTTACACCCTCGGTTCCTAAATACAACTCCCAAAATGGCTTATATGAATAGCCTGATAGTGAAGTACTGAACCTTTCTTGGCTCAAAATACTCTGATTTTTTTTCTTGAACACATGCACGCAAAGCATTTGGGGTGGCTTGGAGTTTTTCACTAAGCAGTTATCATACCAATTACAATGCACTGCAAAAACAAACAGGGAGACGCGCCATGCCAAAAGAAAGCACAGCGAGAAGCAGCACTACAGGAAAGGAACCGGGGCTCAACCAAGGGCATGCCAACATTTACTCTTCCACAAAAGAGCAAGGCGTAGAGGTAAAATAAGATTGAGTGCCATCCCCGATGCATTCCAACAAGCACGTGACGTGCACTAGTAATGTTTAGAGAGTCAGAGTCAAACAGAAACAGAGGGGCCAAGCGTAAGCAGAGGACTAGAGGAGCATGGAAGTAATTAAAGGAGAAGCAGGTGGGAGGGAGAGTTTGAAGCACCTCTCGCGGATCTCGTCGGGGTCCTCGCCCGGGAGCAGGTCCGGCATGCCGTCGAACACCCGGTTGGCGCCCCCGTCCGCGCACACCCGCAGCTGCGCTGCTCGGGGAACGAGGCGACATCAGTTTTGCGCGGGACGGAGAGACAGGAGCGAAGAATAATGCCAGGGAAAGGGGGGGAGGGGGAGGGAGAGGAAGCATTCGTTACCGCGGGTCCAGACGAGCGGCGCGAAGCGGGGGAGGCGCTGGTTGAGGACGACGACGGCGTAGGAGACGGCGTGGGCGGGGTCGGCGGGCGCGGGCGGAGGGGAGGGGAGGAGGAAGGAGGAGGAGTGGGCCATCGTCGGGAGCGGCATGGCGGGCGGTCGCCGGAGAGGTGGCGTGGCGGGGACGGCGGGGTCGGTGGGGAGCTGAAGAGAGGAGAAGACAAAGACAAAGAAGAGGAGATGCGAGAAGGACGTGTACTTGTGTTGTTGGGCACAAAGTTTCCAGCGAGGCTTTGGGGAGAGGAGGTCGTTGAGACGAAGGGTGGTAGAGTAGACGTGGCCTGCGCGTGCGCCGTAGATCCGGAGAATCGGGAATAGCGTGAAAGTGAAAGGGTTGACAACCAACCTCTCGTTGGATGGTAGCACGGCAAAGTTCAACTGTTTGACAATTTAATGTTTCATAAAGATAAAATATTCTTGGCGCTGCCAATGAGGCGTACAGTTAGGATACATACCGGCTACTCCATGAAGATGTGGATTTCAAGATGCATGAGCCGCTTTGGCGCTCCATTGCGTCGCTCAAGTGTAAAATCTTCTGCTGGCTGGCGCTAAAGTACCGCCTCTGGATTTTGGACAGGTGACAGCGGCACGGTTTGTAAGAGCATACGTCTGCTTGCTTCACACGTCTGCAAGAGGAGGACTTGGTAGATCACGCGTCTGCTTGCTTCACACGTTCTGCTTGCCATGGATGCTTTGGAAACAAAGAAACCCGATAGTTTTCAACGACGCTGCTCAGCAATTCAATGTGCAACAGCTAG
Source organism: Lolium rigidum (assembly GCF_022539505.1). NCBI lineage: Eukaryota > Viridiplantae > Streptophyta > Magnoliopsida > Poales > Poaceae > Lolium > Lolium rigidum. Next base: position 39,139,586 of record NC_061513.1, on the reverse strand, counting down.
TGGCAAGAATTAAGGAGGAGTTCGCCCTGTGGAAGTTGGCCAAAGTGGGAGAAAGAGCAACGAGAGAGTAGGTTAGCGTGTGTGTGCGCGGAGTTGTCGGCTTCGATGTTCAAATTTTAGTGTCGGTTTTTGTAAAAGCTTTTGCTCTCCTTCTATAAAAATTTGGTCCGTCATTGGCGTACCCTCGAAAAAAATGCGGAATATTCTTCAATGGGATGCGACGTTCCCGTCAACAACGGAGTGTATGTGGTGACTTTGTCAAGCTTAAGATCTATCGGATAAAGTTCATGAACCAGTCTCTCGGAGGTGCTCATAGGGATAGGGTGTGCATATGTACGTTCATAGGGGTGAGTGTGTGTACGTATTTGTGAGCGTCTGCGTCTGTATTGTGTTTCGCAAAAATAAAGGGTTCTAGGCCAATTTGGTCGGACCCTGTGTGTGTTCGCAATATTCTCTGTCGCGTCAACTCCCTGTGGTCATGTTTAATTGACGCACCGTTAGTACATACATAGTTTCTTCATCTGACTAGACCTTGTCAATTTAGTCCGATCAGAGGGAGTAGGAATGTAAAAATTGGCAGTTTTGTTGCCACCCGTTTTTCGTGTTCTTGTACCATGAACTTTAAAGCACCCTATTGCATGTCTTGGGGAAAGTTCAAATGGAACGTTTTCGTTGGGATAGTGATGGCTTCCAAGTGCAGGAGATCAATTGTAGTACTTTTCAATAAGAAAGGATGTCGAACCCACGAGAAGTTAAAGGTATTGGTTAGCAGAATCGACAAGAAAACAATAATAAGAAAGTAGCAGTTTTGATGTTTTGGGTGTATAGTTTGCAATAAAAATAAAGTGCAGAAAGTAAATAACAAAAAAGTAAAATCTCTCAATGAGAGAAAAGCCCAATAGTGTATGCAGCAAGAGGAGAAGCTCAAGTGTATGCGCTTATATGAGACTAAAGTTCCCGAGGAAGGCATGGATTTACTAGCATCTAAGTTCTACACAACATGGTAAATATTTTGTCAAGTTTTATTCAGTTAGGGGTGGAGCCTAAATTAGGTGCAGCCATAGATATGTGCAAACACACCCTTATGATGGGTCCTAGAGCCATTTTCATATGCAAGTATAGGAATCATTAAGACATAATGTCTCACCATAGCAATAAGATCATTGGTCCCCGACATAAACCCCTGTAATGCAACTCATAGTATTGGAAAACGGTTTATGTCAGTCCGTTCCTTCTAACATTAATGCATAACATTAAAGTGCAGCCTTATGAGCCTATATAGGTGAAGTAATATGCAGTCGATGTTCGCATAAAATCATCATAGAACAACATAAAACATAGAAAATTTAACCAAATACTCATTGCACATCATATAGAATCATAGCCAGATCATCCTATGCCCTTAGGAACGTGGGGAACTACTTACAAGTGTCAAACATGATATGGATCAGAGGCATATATAATGATTACAACACAATCTGAATATATAATCTCTCCACCAAGTAACGACAAAGTACCAATCACAAACATGCAATAGCACTAAAAATAATACTCAGGGATCAATTCAACACAAACTATGAGGGGAGTGATGTCGATCTCGTAGAGAGAGATGGTGATGATGATGATGGTGCTGGTGAAGATGTTGATGGAGATGGAGATGTCTCCTCTCAAGCCAAGGAGGAGTGGTGATGTCGATGACGTCAATTTCTCCTTCACCGGAGGCACCGGTGCAGCAGGATCTGCCCTCTCCCGGAGTAGGAGAGAACTTTCGCCTCCGCCGCGGCCTCAATAAATCTCGGGAAAATATGGCTTAGGTTTTCAAGTGAAATGGAGGTTCTGGTATAAAGGGGGGCCCGAGACGATTCCCCGAGGTGCGAACGGACCAGGGTGGCGTGCCCTACATGTTTGGGCGCGCCACCTGGTGCCGTCTGGCCCTCGTGGCTCCTCTCGTGTGCTTCTTTCGCTCACGGGGTCCTTCTCCAAGTGAAAAAAATGATCAGGTATTTTTGCCTCGATTTTTAGCGATCCAGAAAGCTTTGAAACAAATAAAATAAGAAAAAAGAGGTTTTCTGCCTCCCAAGAATTAAATACCAATGAAAGGGAGTTTGTAGGAAAGTCCCAGAAATCAGCTAAAAATGCATAAATAATGGTGTATGATGGCATATAACAATAAAAACTAAACATATATGTAGCAATAATGATGATGTAAGAGCATCTCTAACAGTAACCGAAAAATTCGGAACCGAAAAACCTGTATTCAGTCTCCTGAAAACATGGCTTAGGATGATTTTGCAGCTGGCGCAGAACAGAACCCGTAAAACACGAACTGAAAAAACGCAATTGAAATGTCGCAGGAGAATTCGTCGATGATCATATAAATATGGTAGTTTGATGCTCCGATTGAGCATCAAAATTTATAAAATATAAACTACAAACCTAAATTAGATACTAGACCCAACAGCGTGAGATGATTCCGAGCAAAATGAGGCCCGAATGACCTCTGCGTGCAACGGTGCCGGTGGTGGCGGAGCTTGAGTGTCGAGGCGGAGGACGGTGAAGAGATCCTACTCGGAGTCAAGCTCGACTATCTCGAGCTTGACGCGGCGGACGCGCTCCTCCCGGCGCGCCGCCTCGTACTCCCGCACTTGGCGAACAGTGTCGGCCTCCTACCTGATCGAAGAGTAAGTGGTAACATTCCTTCATGTTCTTGGACATAAGTAGAGATTTATAGATATTCACAACATATAGAGGAGGTCGATGGAGACAATATCTCGTTACTTCAGGCAAGTCATGTAAGCTATTAGAGATCTCAGATGAGAGATGATCAAACCGCCATCTATTCGCACTCCCCCTAAGATCAAAGATATCTAACCATGGTTTTCATATTTGAAGGTGAGCAACTCTGTCTTGCGGTAGCTGTATTGCACCAAGGCCTAACAAATTATTCATGTTCATGTTAGGATTGTGGTCGTGTGATTGATGGTACTCATGGCACTGCTAGGGTGTCAAGAAGCCAGGCTCATGCCTATAGGGGAGAAAACACTATACCAACCAAAATGTGTATGCTCATGTTGATTTTAATATGAACTTCACATCTGTTTTAGTTGGATGGAAAGGATTGGCTCATGATGCAACAATTCTTGCTGAAAGCTTAAACAGACCAAATAGCCTCAAAATCCTCGAGGGTAAGTTCTACCTAGTTGATGTCGGATATGCTTGACGTCCTAGAATTCTCCCACCCTTGAGATCAACAAGGTCCATCTCAATGAGTTATGTGCAAAATTATTTCCTAAAAATTCCAAGGACTTCTCAAGGGGGGTTGTTCTAGTTATTGTATGAGCATATGAGAAGAGGTCTCTACACATGCTCTCCTCCTCCTCAGTCACCCGCCTCGCCTCATCATGATGCGCACGTGCATGCCAGGGGTTGCAAGAATGAGCCTCGAGTTGAGACTTTTTTTTGTCAGGCATGACTGGAATTTGAACAGTCGCCGCATGTTCAGTTCAACTTCAAACTCCTCGTGTCGCCTCCAGTCGTTGCATGTTCACCTCTCACTTGTATGTGCCTATAAAATAGAGGTCCATCCTCTCTAGAGAGGCACACTTCAACACAAACGGTACGGTTCTAGAGCTTCCCGCCGATCAAGCTCTTCCCTATCCCGTCTTGCAGCGTGCACCATGAGTCGGGAAAGGATGCTTCCGAAACCCCACTTATTTTGATCATGTATGGGAGAGCGGGGATAAGATTTTTGGGGAGCGTGCATGAATGCTGACTTCATCACGAACGGGGACGGGTTCTTTCCCGACGTTAGCAACCTCTACGACGACATGGGTGAAAGAATATGATTTTTCTCATAATTGATGATTGATACATTCGGTTTTACAAAGAATATATAGGGGCCAATGAGGCTAACCCTAACTTGAGACACAAGCAAAACTAAACCGACTTATAATCTAACATCCCCCCGCAGTATCAACGTGGGGTTCAAGAACGTTGACACTGAAACGAATATCAACAAAAGGTGTAGTCGGTAGTCCTTTGGTGAAGATGTCCGCGAACTGAGCGGAGGAGGGGACATGTAGAACTCGAACTTGTCCCAGAGCCACCTTTTCCCGTATAAAGTGGATGTCAATCTCTATATGCTTGGTGCTGATGCTGCACATGATTGCCTGCCATGTAAACTGCGGAAATATTGTCACAATAAACAATGGTCGCCTGATGAATGGGCCTGTGAAGCTCCGATAACAACTGACGCAGCCATACCGTCTCAGCGACATCATGGGCTATGATACATCTCCGACGTATCGATAATTTCTTATGTTCCATGCCACATTATTGATGATATCTACATGTTTTATGCATACTTTATGTCATATTTATGCATTTTCCGGCACTAACCTATTAACGAGATGCCGAAGAGCCGATTGCTTGTTTTCTGCTATTTTTGGTTTCAGAAATCCTAGTAAGGAAATATTCTCGGAATTGGACGAAATCAACGCCCAGGGTCCTATTTTTGCACGAAGCTTCCAGAAGTCCGAGGAGTAAACGAAGTGGGGCCACGAGGCGACGACACGCCAGGGCGGCGCGGCCCAGGTGTTGGCCGCGCAGCCTTGTTGTGTGGGTCCCTCGTGACCCTCCCGACTCTGCCCTTCCGCCTACTTAAAGCCTCCGTCGCGAAAACCCCAGTACCGAGAGCCACGATACGGAAAACCTTCCAGAGACGCCGCCGCCGCCAATCCCATCTCGGGGGATTCAGGAGATCGCCTCCGGCACCCTGCCGGAGAGGGGAATCATCTCCCGGAGGACTCTTCACCGCCATGGTCGCCTCCGGAGTGATGAGTGAGTAGTTCACCCCTGGACTATGGGTCCATAGCAGTAGCTAGATAGTCGTCTTCTCCTTATGTGCTTCATTGTCGGATCTTGTGAGCTGCCTAACATGATCAAGATCATCTATCTGTAGTGCTATATGTTGTGTTTGTTGGGATCCGATGGATAGAGAATACTATATTATGTTGATTATCAATCTATTACCTATGTGTTGTTTATGATCTTGCATGCTCTCCGTTATTAGTAGAGGCTCGGCCAAGTTTTTACTCTTAACTCCAAGAGGGAGTATTTATGCTCGATAGTGGGTTCATGCCTCCATTAAATCTGGACAAGTGACGAGAAAGTTCTAAGGTTGTGGATGTGCTTGTTGCCACTAGGGATAAAACATTGATGCTATGTCCGAGGATGTAGTTATTGATTACATTACGCACCATACTTAATGCAATTGTCTGTTGTTTGCAACTTAATACTGGAAGGGGTTCGGATGATAACATGAAGGTGGAATTTTTAGGCATAGATGCATGCTGGATAGCGGTCTATGTACTTTGTCATAATGCCCAATTAAATCTCACTATACTCATTATATCATGTATGTTCATGGTCATGCCCTCTCTATTTGTCAATTTCCCAACTGTAATTTGTTCACCCAACATGCTATTTATCTTATGGGAGAGACACCTCTAGTGAACTGTGGACCCCGGTCCATTCTTTTACATCAAATACAATCTCATCGCAATACTTGTTCTACTGTTTTCTCGCAAACAATCATCATCCACACTATACATCTAATCCTTTGTTACAGCAAGCCGGTGAGATTGACAACCTCATCTGTTTCGTTGGGGCAAAGTACTTTGGTTGTGTTGTGCGGGTTCCACGTTGGTGCCGGAATCCCCGGTGTTGCGCCGCACTACATCCCGCCGCCATCAACCTTCGACGTGCTTCTTGGCTCCTCCTGGTTCGATAAACCTTGGTTTCTTTCTGAGGGAAAACTTGCTACTGTACGCATCACACCTTCCTCTTGGGGTTCCCAACGGACGTGTCGACTGCACGCATCAAGCTCTTTTTCTGGCGCCGTTGCCGGGCCGGGAGATCAAGACACGCTGCAAGGGGAGTCTCTACTTCCAATCTCTTTACTTTGTTTTTGTCTTGCTTTATTTTATTTACTACTTTGTTTGCTGCACTTATATAAAAACACAAAAAAATTAGTTGCTAGCTTTACTTTATTTACTGTCTTGCACTCTATATCAAAAACACAAAAAAAATTAGTTACTTGCATTTATTTTATCTAGTTTGCTTTATTTACTACTGCTAAAAGTGAGTAATCCGGAAGTTGAAGTTCGTTCCTTTAAGCAACAAGGTGGAGAAAGTTTTGAAGATGCCTGGTATAGAATTAGTGATGCTCATCATAGGTGCATTAAGAAACACTCCACTATTATACTACTTAGGAACTTTTATGTTGGTATCTCTAGCTGGAATAGGTATGTTCTTGATACTCTTGCGGGAGGTAATTTCCTAGGCACTCCGGCTTTAGAAGCTAGTTGCATTATTGAGAGTCTAGTTGGAATACCACCTGTTAATGAAGCTAAAATTGAAATTTCTCTTGAAGATGTCATGAAAAAGTTGGAAGCCATAGAAAAAGATCTTCCAAGTATTGAGACTAAATTGGGAATATTACTTAATAGCACTGATAAACTTGATAAATCTCTAGGTGGAATTAATGAGAGAATTGCTGCTTTAGAAACTTGTGCTACTCATGATAATCGAACCCATAGGATTAGTGAACTTGAAGAAGCTATGGGAACCTTGGGTTCAACTTTTTCTTCTCTTAAGTTTAAGGAGAAAGCTTATGTGGGTAAGGAGCAAAAGTTTATGTATGTCTCTAAAGTGCCTAAACCAAAAAAAATATTATTATATGCCTAAAATTGACAAAGCCCTTAGTACCACTACATATGGGGGAGCTTATGATATCGATGCTCCATCTCTCGACAATCCTTGATACACACTTTCTGCGCCTAGCTGAAAGGCGTTAAAGAAAAGCGCTTATGGGAGACAACCCATGTTTTTACTACAGTAATTTTATTTTATATTTGAGTCTTGGAAGTTGTTACTACTGTAGCAACCTCTCCTTATCTTAGTTTTGTGCATTGTTGTGCCAAGTAAAATCGTTGATAGTAAGGTTCATACTAGATTTGGATTACTCGCGAGAAACAGCATTTCTTTGCTTGTCACGAATCCGGGCCTAATTCTCCGTAGGTAACTCAGAAAATTATGCCAATTTACGTGAGTGATCCTCGGATACGTACGCAACTTTCATTCAATTTGAGCATTTTCATCCGAGCAAGTCCGGTGCCTCAATAAAATTCGTCTTTACGAACTGTTCTGTTTTGACAGATTCTGCCTTTTATTTCGCATTGCCTGTTTTGCTATGCTTGATGGATTTTTCTATTCCATTGACTTTCAGTAGCTTTTTGCAATATCCAGAAGTGTTAAGAATGATTATGTCACCTCTGAACATGTAAATTTTAATTGTGCACTAACCCTGTAATGAGTTGTTTTGAGTTTGGTGTGGAGGAAGTTTTCAAGGATCAAGAGAGGGAGATAATACAATATGATCAAGGAGAGTGAAAGCTCTAAGCTTGGGGATGCCCCGGTGGTTCACCCCTGCATATTTTAAGAAGACTCAAGCTTCTAAGCTTGGGGATGCCCAAGGCATCCCCTTCTTCATCGACAACATTATCGAGTTCCTCCCCCGAAACTATATTTTTATTCCATCACATCTTATGTGCTTTGCTTGGAGCGTCGGTTTGTTTTTGTTTTTGTTTTTGTTTGAATAAAATGGATCCTAGCATTCATTGTGTGGGAGAGAGACACGCTCCGCTGTTGCATATGGACAAATATGTCCTTAGGCTTTACTCATAGTATTCATGGCAAAGTTTGAATCTTCTTCGTTAAATTGTTATATGGTTGGAATCGGGAAATGCTACATGTAGTAATTCTAAAATGTCTTGAATAATTTGATACTTGGCAATTGTTGTGCTCATGTTTAAGCTCTTGCATCATATACTTTGCACCTATTAATGAAGAAATACATAGAGCTTGCTAAAATTTGGTTTGCATAATTGGTCTCTCTAAAGTCTAGATAATTTCTAGTATTGAGTTTGAACAACAAGGAAGACGGTGTAGAGTCTTATAATGTTTACAATATGTCTTTTATGTGAGTTTTGCTGCACCGGTTCATCCTTGTGTTTGTATCAAATAACCTTGCTAGCCTAAACCTTGTATCGAGAGGGAATACTTCTCATGCATCCAAAATCCTTGAGCCAACCATTATGCCATTTGTGTCCACCATACCTACTGATGACCCACAAGTATAGGGGGTGTATCGTAGTATCTTCGATAAGTAAGAATGTCGATCCCAACGAGGAGCAGAAGGTGTTGACAAGCAGTTTCGATGAAGGTTTCACTGTAAATGCTCACGGACAAGTATTCGGGGGTTTTGATGTAACGGATAAATAAAGTACAAGTAAGTAAAATGCGAGAGAAATAATTGCAGCGAGTGGCCCAATCCTTTTTAGCACAAAGGACAAGCCGGTTTGTTTACTTATAATGACCAAACGTTCTCGAGGACACACGGGATTTTAGTCTAGTGCTTTCGCTACATACAGGCTGATTAATCTTCATTGTTTTGATAAGTGTTGTGTGGGTGAACCTGTGCTAATGTACCGCCCTTCCTAGGACTAATACATACTTGTGATTATACCCCTTGCAAGCATCCGCAACTACAAGAAAGTAATTAAGATAAATCTAACCACAGACCTTAAACTGCGAGATCCTGCGATCCCTCCTGCATCGATATACCAACGGGGGTTTAGGTTTCGTCACTCCGGCAACCCCGCAATTGGCAAACGAGTACAAGATGCATTCCCCTAGGCCCATAAATGGTGAAGTGTCGTGTAGTCGACGTTCACACGACACCACTAGAAGAATAACACCACAACTTAAATATCATAACATTGAATATTACTCAACCATAGTTCACTACTAACAATTAGACTTCACCCATGTCCTCAAGAACTAAACGAACTACTCACGAGACATCATATGGAACATGATCAGAGGTGATATGATGATGAATAACAATCTGAACATAGACCTTGGTTCAATGGTTTCACTCAATAGCATAAACAACAAGTAGAAATCGATCACCGGAGACTTTCCCCTATCAAACAATCAAGATCAAACCCAAATTGCTACAGCGGTGACGAGGTGCTGCGGAGGAGATGGCGGTGATGATGATGAAGATGATGATGATGGTGATGGAGATGATGTCCAGCTCGATGGCGGTGACGATGGCGTCGATTTCCCCCGTCCGGGAGGGAATTTCCCCGGCGGATTCCTGCCCGCCGGAGAGCTCTTTTCTCTCCGGTGTTCTCCGCCCCGCGAGGCGGCTGTAACCCTTCGTGAGGATTCCTCTGTGGCTTAGGTCTTTGGGACGAAGGGTTTCGCGAAGAAAAGGAGGCGAAAGAGGCCGAGGGGGCCCCACACCACATGGTGGCGCGGCCGAGCCATGGGCCGCGCCACCCTATGGTGTGGGCCCACCCCAGGTCCAACTGGCACCCCCTTCCGGCTTCCTCCGTCATCCGGAAAAATAGGAGTTTTCGTAAAACTTCCTTCCACAATTGATCTTCCGAAATATTGCATCCCGACGGTGCTTTTTCCAGCGAGAATCCCGGCTCCGGTGCTCGATCTCCAAATAATCATGAAACATGCAAAATAGATGAAATAACATAAGTATTGTGTCCCAATATGAAATATATCAATGAATAACTGACAAATTATGATATAAAATAGTGATGCAATTTGGACGTATCAACTCCCCCAAGCTTAGACTTCGCTTGTCCCCAAGCGAAGCGAACTCGTAAACAGGTCCACATGTTTATGGAGTGAAGAGTTGATAAATAAAATATGGACAAGAAGCATCATATTCATTCACACAAGACATTATAGTAAACAACTTCCTCATATAACTCAACTTGAAACAAGTATAAGGTAATCACAAATAAAGGTGCATAAGGAATCATAATTGGTGATGGCAAACTTTTGTTCTTGGTCAGAGAACATTTAACAAATTATATTCATCTATTGAGCAGTGCTCTCATATTAAAAGCTTATGGTAAACTTGCATACTCAATCATATTAATCATTGATGACTTCAAAGCTATATTCGTTCAAGGTAAAACTTGTACTAAACAAGAAAGAGTAAAGACATGATGAAGCAAATCACAATATAATAGTTTGATCACAACAACTCAAATGCTTGCTTGAGATGGAGGGAAATAGGTTTACTGACTCAACATAAAGTAAAAGACGAGGCCCTTCGCGGAGGAAGCGAGAGATTAAATCATGTGCTAGAGCTTTTTCAGTTTTGAAATCATATAAAGAGAATAAAAGTAAAGTTTTGAGAGGTGTTTGTTGTTGTCAACGATCGGTAGCGGGTACTCTAACCCCCTTGACAAACAAACCTCCAAAGAGCGGCTCCCATGAAGGACGTTATCTCTACCAGCAAGGTAGATCATCCCTCTTCTCTTTTGTTTACACATGTATTTTAGTTTATTTTAAGGATGACACTCCCCCCAACCTTTGCTTACACAAGCCATGGCTAACCGAATCCTCGGGTGCCTTCCAACAATCTCATACCATGGAGGAGTGTCTATTGCAAAATTAAGTTGCTTAATGATGAATCAGGGCAAAACATGTGAAGAGAATTATTAATGAAAGTTAATTAATTGGGGCTTGGAACCCCGTTGCCAGCTCTTATTGCAAAATTATAGGATAAGTGGATGAAGCCACTAGTCCATTAGTGGAGGCTGCCTAACAAGACTGAAAGATAAAACACCACATACTTCCTCATGAGCTATAAAACATTGACACAAATAAGAAGTAATAAGTTTTGAATTGTTTAAAGGTAGCACATGAAGTATTTACTTAGAATGGCAAGAAATACCATGCGGTAGGTAGGTATGGTGGACACAAATGGCATAGGTTTGGGTTCAGGTTTGGATGCACGAGAAGTATTCCCTCTCGGTACGGGTCTTTGGCTAGCAAGGTTAATTAGCAAGCATAAGAGTTGAGGGAAACAAACAAATATACATGTGATAGAAACAATCATGCATCTTACTTGTAAGCACAAACGAGTTTTAACTTTAGAATACTAAGCTAAGAACTGATAAGAAAGATAATAATATCTTCTACATGTATTTCCTCTATTCTTCTAAAACTCAAAGTGTTGTCACTATTGACCATTGCTAAGTTTGCCAAAACCAAATAGATTAACTCAATGCTCCCAAAGTGGTACCAATACTAAAATCAAGATCAATCATATAGTAGAAATTGCAAACTAAAATAAGGTGTGCAATATGTAAATGATAAGACTTCTCATTAATATTCCATAACAATAACTCACACCAAGGGATACATAGACAAACTAAAGGAGAGATACTTCCATACTGCAACCCATCTCATACGATAACTTCCCTACTCATGATATGACACTACTTGATAGTAAAAAGTAAAAGGTAATGATAATGTGATACCGCGGCACTCCCCCAAGCTTGGAACAAACCAAGGGGATGCCAATACCGATGATGGATTACTCCTTTGGTGATGGTGGTGATGAATTCCTGACAAGCTTCTCAATGAGCTCCTGAAGCTCATCAATCCTGTATATGAGGTTGCGAATCATCTCCGAATTGTGCTCGACGCGGTTAAGAAGTACGTCCGACGACGAGTCCCAACTCTTGGAGTTATTTCCCCAACCTTCGGCTTCGAGCTCCGTCTTTCCTGCACTCGTTAGAACGATCTATATCCCAATTGCTAGGCAGTGCTGCCTTGGGAGTCCTTTCAATTTGATTATTGTAGATTAGATTGTGGAAAGGATGGTGAATGCCTGAAGAGGATGTCCTTGGAGCTAGGTAATGGCGGGGAAGTCCTCCTCCAGTCCTAATCCGTGCGCTCTTCTTGGCGTTGAGCGAGTTAGTCACCACTTCGATGCCTGCAATGGTGGTGCGTGGGTGCTCTTGCGGAACTTCTTCGACTTCTTCTTCATCCTCCTTTGCTTCTTCCTTGACGCTCTTGTCCTCTTCTTTCCACTCACGATCCTGATTATCTTCACCAGGAAGCTCCTTGCCCTTGTTCTTAGAGACCATGGTGCTTCTAAACTGAAAACAGATCCTGGCAGAAACAGCTCGAAACAAAACACGTCGAGAAAACGATATACGGACCTCCAGGGGTCCGGGGATTTTATAATAAAAACTTTCAGAACAAACGGAAAGTACCGGATCGAACAAGAGTCGGAAAGGGGCAACGAGGCGGCCGGACCATAGGTCGGCGCGGGCCCGAGTCGAGGCCGCGCCGGCCGTGGTGGCACGCCCTCGTGCGTCCTTTCCACTCCGTTTCGAACTCGTAATTTTTCATATTTTCCAAAAACAACAAAAATAATGTTCGGAAAGTAAATCGCGAACTTTTCATTACCGATCTGTTACCTATTCAAAGTCGAGTTACGGCGGATCTGTCAATTTGTCCTTTGATGAAAGCCTCCGGTGTTTCCACTCGAATAATATCAACATCAACATTATAAGAATCACCTGAGATATAATGCTTGAGTCTTTGTCCATTCACCACTTGCGTAGCATTGCCTTGGAGAGAGCTAATTTTAATTGCTCTACGAACGATACACCTCCTCAACAACATATGGTCCTTCCCATTTCGAGAGTAATTTCCCTGCAAAGAATCCGAGACGAGACCGATACAATAGGACTTTATCCCCAATATTAAACTCTCTTTTGATGATCCTTCTATCATGCCATTTTTTAACTTTTTCTTTAAAGAGTTTAGCATTTTCATAAGCTTCACTTCTCCATTCATCTAGAGAACTTAATTGTAGCAACCTCTTATCACCGGCAAGTTTAGGATCTTTATTTAATTCTCTAACAACCCGATAAGCTTTATGTTCTAGTTCTAAGGGTAAATGACAAGCTTTTCCGTAAACCATTTTATATGGTGACATTCCCATGGGGTTTTTATAAGCAGTTCTATAAGCCCATAGTGCGTCTTTCAATTTACTAGCCCAATTCTTTCTAGATTTATTAACGGTTTTACGCAAGATAGATTTAATTTCTCTATTTGATAGTTCTACTTGACCACTACTTTGAGGATGATAAGCGAAGCAATTCTATGATTAATACCATACTTAGCAAGAGTTTTTCTAAAACCTCCATGAATAAAATGAGAACCTCCATCAGTCATAATATATCTAGGTACTCCAAATCTAGGAAAAATAACATCTAAAAGCATTTTTAAAGAGGTCTCACCATCGGCACTTTTTGTAGGTATGGCTTCCACCCATTTAGTAACATAATCAACAGCAACAAGTATATGAGTGTTACCTTTTGAAGAGGGAAATGGTCCCATGAAGTCAAATCCCCAACAATCAAACGGTTCAATAACAAGAGTATAATTCATAGGCATTTCATTGCGTCTGGAGATATTACCAACCCTTTGACATTCATCACAAGATAAAATAAACTTCCTTGCATCTTTGAAGAGAGTTGGCCAATAAAAACCCGATTGTAGAACCTTTTGCGCGGTTCTATCTCCGGCGTGATGTCCTCCATAAGCACTTGCCATGACATTTACTCAATATCTCTTGTTGTTCATATTCGGGAACACACCTTCGCATAATACCATCCACTCCTTCTTTATATAAGTGTGGGTCATCCCGGAAATAATGCCTCAAGTCATAAAAGAATTTCCTCCTCTGCTGAGCTGAAAAGGTTGGAGGCAAGTACTTGGAAACAATAAAGTTAGCATAATCAACATACCAAGGACTGTCTCGCGAGCTCACCTTTATTACAGCCAATTGTTCATTTGGAAAACTATCATTAACAGGAACAGGGTCATAAGCAATATTTTCCAATCTAGACAAATTATCAGCAACAGGATTATCAGCACCTTTCCTATCTACAATATGTAAATCAAATTCTTGCAAAAGAAGTACCCATCTAATAAGCCTCGGCTTAGCATCTTTCTTTGTCATAAGGTATCTAATTGCAGCATGATCAGTATGAATTGTAACTTTTGAATCAACAATATAAGATCTAAATTTATCACAAGCAAAGACTACAGCTAACATTTCTTTTTCAGTAGTAGCATAATTTCTTTGAGCACCATCAAGAGTCTTGCTAGCATAATGAATAACATTTAATTTTTTATCTACTCGCTGTCCAAGAACAGCGCCTACAGCAAAATCACTAGCATCACACATAATTTCAAATGGTAAATTCCAATCAGGAGGTTCAACTATAGGAGCGAGTTGTTAAGGCTTTCTTTAGAGTTTCAAAAGCTTCCTTACAATCATCATCAAAAACAAAAGGTACATCTTTTTGAAGAAGATTAGTAAGAGGCTTTGAAATCTTGGAGAAATCTTTAATAAATCTCCTATAAAACCCAACATGACCAAGAACACTACGAATACCTTTAACATCCCTTGGATAGGGCATCTTCTCAATAGCTTCAACTTTAGCTCTATCAACTTCGATACCTCTCTCGGAAATTTTATGTCCCAATACAATTCCTTCATTAACCATAAAGTGGCATTTCTCCCAATTAAGAACAAGGTTAGTTTCTTCACATCTCTACAAAACTTTATCAAGGTTTCGCAAGCAACTATCAAATGAATTCCCATAGACAGAAAAATCATCCATGAATACTTCCACAATACTCTCACAAAAGCCATGAAAAATAGCAGACATGCATCTTTGAAAAGTAGCAGGAGCATTACATAAACCAAAAGGCATACGCCTATAAGCATAAGTTCCATAGGGACAAGTAAAAGTGGTTTTCTCTTGATCTTTAGCTTTAACAGCAATTTGCGAAAACCCAGAATAACCATCAAGAAAGCAAAAATGAGTGTGTTTAGATAACCTTTCTAGCATTTGATCAATAAATGGTAAAGGGTAATGATCTTTCTTAGTAACTTTATTAACTTTTCGATAATCAATGCACATTCTATACCCTACAACTACTCTTTGAGGTATGAGCTCATCATTATCATTAGACACAACAGTCATTCCTCCTTTCTTAGGAACACAATGCACAGGACTAACTGTGGTGACCCGGCATACCACTGCATGGTGTAGTATGCAAGTCTGATATAACACCAATGAAACACCGTTCTACTAGTATTATATCGCTCAGAGTGGTACAACAGAAACATATGCGGGTCCAAGGCATGTCTATAGAATTACAACATTGACTCTGTTACATAAGATCATCACAACCTCCTACTTTACAATGAGGTAAAACTGCAAATAAACTCCAGAAGAACGACTCGTAGTCTAATCTTATCACGAACTCTATTTATAGAGTATTTCACTAACTACATAGGCTAAGAATAGACTCTAGCTAAATAGGAGCTAGGTTTAGGAAGCTAGTTCCCTTCTATGGCTAAACTAGGTTTTCTCCTTGTTGGATGTGGAATCTGACTCCTCTGACAGGGTCCTGTCTCTTGAAGTAGTTGTTGACTCTTCGGCCTTCGAGTTGCACTGTAGATCCTCCTTCGATGCCTCCATATCTAAGCGAGGATTTAAGAGTGGGATGAGTACGAGCGTACTCAACAAGTTCATTATAGGAAAGAGGTGTTTAATGCACTAGCTACGGCATTAGACCGGAAAGTCTAATACCAATGCGAGGTTTTCATAATCATTTCTTCAAGAGGTTGCTTTTATTCGGAAGAACTATGTCCGTCGGCCTTCACCGGTTTACTAGAACTTCATGGAGCTCCTTTCCGGCCGCGTTCGCGATTCCATATCCCGGAACGAGGAGTGACAGGTCACGGTTCTTTACACTCTGCAGAGGTGTGTTGCTTTACCCATAAGAGATCTTAACCTTGGTGCCAACCGGGCAATTTCCCCGTCCACACTTCCTATGGTGTGAGGCCCGGTATAAGGTCTAGCCAATCATGTTCCTCCGCTACCTCGAACACCCACCCTTTGTTGCATACCCCGACCACCGGGTCCTCGTCGGTCCCATTATTCCCGTAATTTCAGGGTGGACCCCGACCACGACAACGGTTTGGGACTCGTTAACCAAACTCCTTCGCCGGTAGCCGCAACCCATCATAGACCACATTACCGTGGGGAATTAGAAGGGGATCCCCACCCTCAAGTTGTTCCGCAAGCCGCAACCGCTACGGTAAGCTACTGCTATACCGTGGGGAATTAGAAGGGCTCCCCACCCTCAAGTTGCTCCGCAAGACACAACTGCTACGGTAAGCGCATCCGTTGATGAACGAGAGGTGGAAACACTTTTGACTACTCCGTCCCACTCCGGATCTTATGGTTAACACGAGTATTACGGCACAAGAATCACTGGCGACATTTGTTGTTTAATCCTAGATGGATATAAGCCCGTGCAATGGAACCTCCACCATAACAACACAATCCATGGTTCCATTGCCCACCACATAGTCATATTCATAGTTATGAAAGTAGTGGTTTTGATTTTTATGCAATAGTGATAACC
Source organism: Lolium rigidum (assembly GCF_022539505.1). Classification (NCBI taxonomy): domain Eukaryota; kingdom Viridiplantae; phylum Streptophyta; class Magnoliopsida; order Poales; family Poaceae; genus Lolium; species Lolium rigidum. Next base: position 39,123,179 of record NC_061513.1, on the reverse strand, counting down.
ATAATACTTTGCAAGTAATTTGATAGAAATAATCAAATGGCATGAGCAAGCGATGAACTTGCCTTTCTTGACTGCAAGATTATGCAGGCAAGGTCTTCGATACGCAATAACTCCAAATTCTGAAATAGCATCATCGTCCGGTAAGGACGATGTTTAAAAGATTGGCAAGGATGCAATAATGCATAAGTATGAGATGCAATCGCTCTAAGCGGGATCTAACCCCGATGATTTAAGATTAGTGAGGGGTAATGATTAGTTCAGGGTGTGTTGCACTTTTAGAGTGATTCACAAACAAGGTTCTTATTCAGGTTTGTGTTGTTTTAGAATCATAAGCAAGTGGTATAATGTAAAGTAACAGTCATACACACCAAAGATTAGTAGTAGTATAGTAAGTAAAGAGCAGTTGTCAGTTTTAATACTATAAGGCATGGTTGATGATTACTTGTTATATTCTTCAAAAGAATAACTTTTGAAGAACATGTTCTTTAATGAAGAACAAGTATGACAATTAGGTTGGTGAGGTTCTATGGTTTTCCATGGTTCTAATTGGTTGTTGGAGTAAGTAGTAGATGGATCCCAATGTTGGATTCATCGACACTTATGTCTGGTAAGACTGAGGTAAGCCTAGGCATCCTAAGCATTTGTTCCTACAAGGTTGCTATCAAGACTGGTTTACCTTGTTGGTGATAGCTAGCTAGGGTTTATAGGTCCTTATAAGCAGGGTTGATGATGATTCCTTATTTTCTTCAAAAGAACAACTTTTGAAGAACATACTTCTTAAGTAATAAGAAGTATCTCAATTAGGGTTGAGGTAGTTTAGGTTTTACTATTGGTTCTATTAAGTAAGGAATAATTGGCTCCTAAATAGGATGGTGGATAAGTATCCAACACTAATAGGGTTTAGTGGAATATGGTTAGGTGGTGCATGATAATGGGCATGGTTGCTATTAAGATTGGTATCTCTAAGGATAGGAGCTAGGGTCTGCATTTGGTTGCCCTTATTTGATCAATTAGGTTGGATAGGTATGCCTACATGGACTACTAAATTATTGATAATAGGGCTTCTACAATTTTAGGTGGCATGGCAAGTATTTAATTGCTGTTATGATTCTATGTATGAAAATAGAACGCCATGATTACATGTGAGGATCTAGGGTTTAGTTTTTAGAAGTAAACTAGGGTTCAAATGAAATAGTGGAGCTAGGTTATAAATGGCATTAGGGTTTTAGGATCCCACATGAAATTATGGGGTTATCACTTTGTTTTATAATGGAACTAGGGTTTCCTAATTACTCTATAATTCTTGTATTAATAACTTCATTAATAAAGTTGAAGTTATTAATAACTTTGAAATTAAAATAATATTGGATTTGTCCTTTTATTATTTTTAAAGAATTAATAATTAAAGTAATTATTAATTAGGATTTAAATCCTCCTATTAAGGATTTTAATAAATTATAAGCAAAAGAAAATTAGTTTTATTATTTTCCTGATTTGCTTATTGGTTTTTATTAATTTTAGAAGTTTTTGTTAATTATTGAATTTTAATTAAATTTGGAATTAAAAGTAAAGGTTTAAATAACAAGTGTTAAATAATTAAATTTTTATTGAAAAATAAAAATTTCATATTATATTTTTATTGGATAGAGTTTTCTTTTCTAAGAATTTTAATAGCTTATTTACATTTTTCTGCCTTAAATTGAATTTTCTAAATTTATTTGAAGTTGCGGCAATAATTGGATTTGAATTAAAAACTAATAACCGGGGTTACCGGACGGATCACCCACACGGTCAATGACCGGGTGGGGCCGTGTCCACCTCACCGCCACGGGGCGCTTGACCAAGTCAAAATCGCCACCGTGGCGAGGAGGTTACCGGCCGGCGGGAATTGGCGATGGTCGCCGGCGCTAGGGCGTTCCCGCGGGCGTGAGCGAGGGCGCGTTGGTCGGTACTCGCCGAGGCGAGTCTAGTGGTGGCGGCGCCACCCCTAATGGTCGCCGGAGCGGCGGTGGCGGTGATGCCCGACGGCGACGCTCACGGAGCAAACGATGCGGCGAGGCTACGATGACCTAGGGAGCAAGGCGAGCATGCCAGGGAGTTCAGCGGCTCACCATGAGGACGTAGAGCTTGACGGCGACAGCAATGGCGGTCGGCATCGCCGGATTTCACCGTGTCGGTGTCGGAGAAGATGGGGTCGACGGCGAGGCTACGGCTCGCCCCAGCTCGATTCCGCTTGCAGGTAGAGCAAGTCGAGGACGGCGATGCTGCTGGTGTCCACGGCGAAGCTCGGGGAGGTCCCTACCGGCGGCGATAGCCGGGGACTGTACGGGCTAGGGTTTCGGTTTGAGCGGAAATTGAGCAGAGAGAGAGGGAAGCGGAGCTAGGGTTTCGTCCAGGGATTTTATACGGTGCCTGGGCGCGTGCCTCGTCACGGATTCGATCGAGGAGAGGTCGCCAGCGCGAGAGGGAAGACGAGCACGTCTTCGTGCTGGCCTCCAGCACACGAAGAGGATGAGGACGACCCTCACCTCTGTTTTTTTAGACGAAGGGGTATGGTGGGCTGGTCTGGGCCGTGTTGGGCTGGGGTTGGTTGGGTTGCTGGTGGGCTGCTCGGCCAGGTGAGTCCAGGTAAGCCTCCTCTTCTATTTTTTTCTCTTTTCTGTTTTATAATTCTATTTTATATTTACTATTTGGATTCATATTTTAATTCAATACTGTTTGTACATAATTTTTAATTATGCTAATTCATTCAAGATTTAGTATACTGACTATTGTTTCCCTATTCTATTTTGAATTCATATTTTATATTGAATTACTTGCATATTTGTGTTTTATTCAAAATAGAAAATAAGCATGAATTTATATCCTTATTTTATTTTTATGTTTTTCTTGTGGATCAATCTGTTTGAAGTATTAGAGTTGGTAATTCCAGCTCAAGGTATTTTAGAGTTTATCATTAGGACTTGTTATCTTATTTAAGAAGTTGGTTGTTCACATATGATTTTATGTGAGCATCAATCTATTAGGGCTTTATGATTTCTATTACAACCCCTTTATTAAAGTTAATATTATCATTATATTTGAAAGGATCTAAATAGATATTGGTTCTATCATGATTGATCTTGGTTATAAAGATAAGTGGTTGATAATCATACATGGTTTTAATATAGGGTTTATCATTGGGTGTCTCTTGTGTTTAACCATTGAAGCATAGGATTTAATTAATGAACCAGTAGGGTTCAAATGCTATTTACCTAATGACACATGGGTTGGATCTCAAATATGGTTTAGGTTTTTAGTTATGATCACTTAAGTGATACACAAACTAGAGTTGAGATATAATTCTAGGTTGTAGATATGAGATGATACCATATTGCATTGACTAGGTTTACACTCCCCAATGCATGATAAAAATGGTTACTTGCTTAATATTTCATGTGCTTCTTTAGTTACTAAGGATCTGAGAATTGGTTTTATCTTCTACCAATATACTTCTTTTATTATCCTTAATTTATCATTTAGAGTAACTAAAATGTTTATGGTTCTTTTTATAGTTAACTTTGGTTATAAGGATGAATGGTTTCTCACACTACCTTAAATATAGGGTTTATCTTATGGCTTATTCTTCTATTTCCCCAAAGCATGGTCATGGCATCATCATGAGCAACTTATTCTTAATGTTTATCTTCTACTCCCAATTCTTATTTTGGAATGGATTATTCTAGGTTTCTACTCAAGGAATGATGATGTGATTAACTAAATATGTGGTTTGCCTAAGAATTCTACCTTGCTAGCTTCTGTAGCTTGTTCTTCAGGAAATCTGATAAACCTACATCTTGTGGCATGCCTCCACCTCCTAGCTGCTTCATCTTGATCCTAACTATTTTATGGAGTGGCTCAATGTGTTGGTCTTCTTGCATCAAGGTGCAAGATGATGAAATGGATGAAGTGTGAGGCTCCTTTTATAGGTTTGGGCATGCTCTAGTAACATGACACATGGGTGGATGACTCTTGCTTTCATTTGATGAGTAAGGTGCTTGGTTGTCATGCTCTCATCCATAGCAATCCTTTAAGCATGAGGTGGCATAGCTTAGGATTCAAGCTATGTAGATATTTTCATCCTATGTGGCATTGAGATTATCCTCTCATGTGATTTATTTTTGGATAGCCAAGTGGCTTTTGTTACTAAATATCTTGTGAATGATTTTATGCTTGTGGTTGAGTCACTATATCATATGTGATTGTATTTATATTATTATTGGGATCAAAATGTCAAAGATAAGGATTATACCCCAATTTTGAATGGTGATGTTTGATTTCACCAAGGCATGATCATATGAGTTTCAAAATACTCATAGTTTATTTTATTCAAATAGTTTGAACTATAATTCGTAATGTAAACGAATTTAGTTTTGTGATATTCCACATATTTAATAAGTTATGATTGAAATCAGAAGATGTGGCTTTTATGCACTTAGGTCCTTGTGTTTTGCTATATTTGGTATTTAGTTTTAAAGTGAATTCAATTGTACCTCAAGGTAGTTGCTTAACTTTTAAGTGTTAATAATTTAGAGTGTACTTCTTATCTCTTTAATGGTTATATACCTCTCCCATCTCTAGGGTTTAATGATAAGCTTTTGTTGGTGTTAAGTTCAAGAGTTTAGTTCAAGAAATACCATGAGGTTCATGGTAGGAATATTTATTTGTTAAAGACATGGAAGACATAAGTCAAGAATGTTTTCTCCAATTCATTGTTACTTGATTTCCAATTGAATAGATGTTCCTAGGTTATGGCAAGGAATACCATATTAGGATCTTTAATAAGATCAAGTAGTTGATCCTTGATTAATATGTTCTTGTGTTGGTTTTAAATCCATTTGATCTAACCCCTTAGATCAACTTGTCTCTACCCAAAACAAGGTTTTAGGAAAGTCACATTGAGGTTTATAGCACTGGACTTGATGAGCTACTTCAATTCCACCAAGGTCAAGTGAAACTTCAGTTACCATGATTGTTTTACTTTAAAGCGCGAAAATTCCCCAGATTTTCTATGCATGAATGCAATGCACACATCTGTTTCCTCTATTTTTGTAACCCCAATACCTGGGATATTACAGTCTCTACCCCTTAAACTAAACTTCGTCCTCGAAGTTTGAACTTTCTCACGTTTCCGGAGTGTGGATCTGACTTATGCAGACTACGACTTTTCTCGAACTCCGTATTGATCTTACTGGATATCATTGAATATATCCCTTGTCCAGATTCTTCCTGGAATCCATTAGGGTTTGTCACTGAACATTAGTTTCTTATTCCAGTTCTATGATTTTTCTCTGGAATCAAATAATACTTGTCTCTGAACCATGGCTCTTACTTTGATTCTTTGATTTCTTCCAACTCTATAAGCTTGTTTCCTTTCTCATTGAATATTCAATGATTGAGACTTCTTCTTGTCTTGACAGTCTTAATTGAGGACTAATTGGATAACATTCTCCTATTTGATACAATAGGTCTTTGTTTTTCCCTTACTACCAAAAGTGCAATAATGGTACTTAGTAAGGTACTTACCATGGAAATGATTTTAACAGTTTCTTTTACTAAGAAGGTTAGACTCATTTAGCCTATCCAATCAGGGTTTATAGATGATACCTATAACTATTTTGGTTTATTTAGGTTCCATGAAAGGAATCATTCTATTAGTCTCTGATTCTGGTATGGTCAAATCCCTTCATTCTTTGACCCCTTGAGCTATATTTGGTCTCTGATATTTCCTTCGTCCAACTTCTTTATCTTTGACTTACTTGAGCTTAAGTACTTCTGAGTAGATCTTACTCACTTTCTCAAGTTATAGTCCACTTCTTACGTCCTCGAGGTATAAATCTCGGCTTCTGGTCTGACATCCTTCTGAAAGTAGTGTTCGATAATCTTATGAAAATAAGATCGAACTTCCTCTCAGTTCAAACCTTCTGTTTCTATCTAGCTTAAGTATTGAGTCATCGTATATCCAACTCAAGTTTACTCTACCCCTTAGAGTTTTCTTATGGTCTTCAACTCCTTTTCTCCAACTATTGGACTTTTGATTAGAATATTGGTCTAGGTCTAGTTTATGGTTTGTACTCTTCTAGGTCTTGTGAAGAATATTTGTGGTGCATCCACTCAATTGTGGACATCCAATGGGAATCCTTCAACTAAATGATTATAGATCTAGCTATTTGGCTGACAAGATTTTTTATTTGTTCACAAACTTTTGTTACAAATAATTAAATCGTGGACTATTTGCAATACCAACTGATACCGGCTATGGTTATTATACCAACTGTGGCTCTTTGATATCTAAAAATGGATTCTATTATAGGTTCCTATAAACTGGTCGAGACATCTTCTACTTTATCTCGCAGTATTGATATTATACCAATTGTGGTCTTCTGATATGGACTATGGTCTTCTTATGTCTGCTATGGTTTCATAGGTCATCTTCCTTCATTCAGGGTTTATTTTGCAAGAAAACCACTAGCTGACACTATGTTTATAGTATCCTAAGTGATTTCCCATGCATTCCCTCTTCTATGTTGACTATGGATCTGCTTCAGCTTCACCATAATCACCATCTTTCTTACCTTCATGCTTCTCATGTACTAAAGTACTCCTCTGTTGAGGTAAAGCATGAATGTTGATTGGCACTTCCTTCAGAGCATTGTGGTTGCTTCCCACAACTTTATTTCCTTTATCTGATGAACCTTCATCTTGTCTTCAGAATCTTCAGAATTCATCACTTCCTCACACGAATACCATTACCCTCTAGATCTATAGCATTAAGTAAGAACTTGATATAGCAACATGCATTTGCATACCAAAGTCAAACTTCATGTATGGATCTAGTCAAACAATGAAAATCCAATAAAATCCAAGAAGATTCAGCTTTGTGCTTATAATACACATCATCATAAGCCTGAATATGATATAGTTGAGTAAGACATCTCTAAACATCAGGCTGAGATGTGTAGTATATAACACTACATAATATAGGTTTATATCGTGATACTTAGCACGAATATGGGGAGTTCTACTATTTGTCTCAGTCTTTATCATAATTGCACATTTGCAATGAGATAAACTTGAAACAAAGTAGTTTGGGATGGTTAAGGTTAACCTAATTTTCTTTGGAAGTACTACTTAACTTAGTGTTATACCATATATAAGTGCTATTGAGGACTATCTCACATGATATGTCTAGGTTCTAACATTGCTACTCTAAACATATAACTATGGAAATATAGCTCATATACTTCCATATATTCTTATCATATAACTAGGGTTCTGATGTACTGGACACAGTTCCCATGGTTTTGGAACACAAATCTTACTCTATTGTTTCGCGTCTAACTTCTTATCAAACTCCTCCTAAGTATTTATGATATTCTAGTCCATCACATAACGATTATTAAGTGAATCCTATATGATTTCTATCTCTACCATGGAAGTAATCATATTTTATTCATATGTTTCTTCCTTATCTCCCATGATTGACTCATCATGGTCTATTTTACCTCATATAACTCATAGTTATCACTTACTATCAACTGTTTCACAAGTTTGGATAGATTTTACTTACCCATTACTTAACTTGGTCTACATCTTCTATTAGGATATCTTAATTATCTTCATCATTTGATATTACTCCTATTACAGGTCTGATAACTCTTACTTAATCATAACATATGTTGGTACACATCTTCCACTAGGATATCTTCCTTATGGTTGTATCCTTTCTTTGGACTACCATGTATTGTATACCAACTGTGGTCTACTCATAATTATTTTAGGGTCTTAAAAGTATCCTGCACAATTTGAGATTAGCTAGCTAACATTACTTAGGAAATATAGGTAGGAAATGTTGACTCAAGTGTGTCAGGATTATTCTCAAGTGAATACCCATCTCAAGTCATAAGGATATTTGGTTTACCTAGGACAACTTCCTATAGACTCTACCAATCCTATAGGTCTCCTTTAAAGGGTTTTAATCCTAGGGTCAAAGCATTTGCTCTGATACCAACTGTGGTGACCCGGCATACCACTGCATGGTGTAGTATGCAAGTCTGATATAACACCAATGAAACACCGTTCTACTAGTATTATATCGCTCGTAGTGGTACAACGAAACATATGCGGGTCCAAGGCATGTCTATAGAATTACAACATTGACTCTGTTACATAAGATCATCACAGCCTCCTACTTTACAATGAGGTAAAACTGCAAATAAACTCCAGAAGAACGACTCGTAGCCTAATCTTATCACGAACTCTATTTATAGAGTATTTCACTAACTACAGAGGCTAAGAATAGACTCTAACTAAATAGGAGCTAGGTTTAGGAAGCTAGTTCCCTTCTATGGCTAAACTAGGTTTTCTCCTTGTTGGATGTGGAATCTGACTCCTCTGACAGGGTCCTGTCTCTTGAAGTAGTTGTTGACTCTTCGGCCTTCGAGTTGCACTGTAGATCCTCCTTCGATGCCTCCATATCTAAGCAGGGGATTTAAGAGTGGGATGAGTACGAGCGTACTCAACAAGTTCATTATAGGAAAGAGGTGTTTAATGCACTAGCTACAATATTAGACCAGAAAGTCTAATACCAATGCAGGTTTTCATAATCATTTCTTCAAAAGGTTGCTTTTATTCAGAAGAACTATGTCCGCTCGGCCCTTCACCGGTTTACTAGAACTTCATGGAGCTCCTTTCCGGCCGCGTCGCTAGCTCCATATCCCGGAACGTGGAGTGACAGTGTCACGATTCATTACACTCATGCAGAGGTGTGTTGCTTTACCCATAAGAGATCTTAACCTTGGTGCCAACCGGGAATGACCCGTCCACACTTCCTTTGGTGTGAGGCCCGGTATAAGGTCTAGCCAATCATGTTCCTCCGCTACCCTCGAACACCCACCCTTTGTTGCATGCCCCGACCCCGGGTCCTCGCCGGTCCCATTATTCCCGTAATTTCGGGGTGGACCCCGACCACGACAACAGCTTGGGACTCGTTAACCAAACTCCTTCGCCAGTAGCTGCAACCCATCATAGACCACATTACCGTGGGGAATTAGAAGGGATCCCCACCCTCAAGTTGTTCGCGCAAGTAACCGCTACGGTAAGCAGCCAGCTATACCGTGGGGAATTAGAAGGGGCTCCCACCCTCAAGTTACTCCGCAAGACACAACTGCTACGGTAAGCGCATCCGTTGATGAACGAGAGGTGGAAACACTTTTGACTACTCCGTCCCACTCCGGATCTTATGGTTAACACGGGTAGTATTACGACAAGAATCACTGGGCGACATTTGTTGTTTAATCCTAGATGGATAATAACCCTTGCAATGGAACCTCCACCATATCAACACAATCCATGGTTCCATTGCCCACCACATAGTCATATTCATAGTTATGAAAGTAGTGGTTTTGGTTTTTATGCAATAGTGATAACCATAGTACTTTGCAAGTAATTTGATAAAGATATTCAAATGACATGAGCAAGTGATGAACTTGCCTTTCTTGACTGCAAAGATTATGCTCAAGGTCTTCGATACGCAATAAATCCAAATTCTGAAATAGCATCATCGTCCGGTAAGGACGATGTTTAAAAGATTGGCAAGGATGCAATAATGCATAAGTATGAGATGCAATCGCTCTAAGCGTGACCTAACCCCGATGATTTAGGATTAGTGAGTGGTAATGATTAGTTTCGGGTGTGTTGCACTTTTAGAATGATTCTCATACAAGGTTCTTATTCAGGTGTGGTTACATGGTATCCTAAACATGTGCTACAATATCTCATAATAATAGCATTATTAGCACACAACAATAACATTTTGTAAAATCCTAACATGTAATGAATAGTGGTTGGTTTTAATACTACATGGCATGGTTAATGATTAATTATCATATACTTTAAAAAGAATAACTGTTGAAGAACATGTTCTTTAATAAAGAACAAGTATGATAATTAGGGTTGTGGGGTTCTATGGTTTACTTTGGTTTCCACTGCTTCTGGAGTAAGTAGTAGATGGATCACAACATAGTTGGATTCATCAGCAATTAGTCTTGATTGGTTTTACTTAAGCATGAGCAACTTAAGCAATTATTTATACATGGTTGCTACCATGGTGGGTTCATCTTGCTGGTGATTGCTAGCTAGGGTTTATAGTAGGTCCTTATAAGCAGGGTTGATGATGATTCCTTATTTTCTTCAAAAGAATAACTTTCGAAGAACATACTTCTTAAGTAATAAGAAGTATATATATTAGGGTTGAGGTTGTCTAGGTTTTGTTATTGGATTCACTAAGTAAGGAATGGTGGTTTCCTGAATAGGATGCTTACTAATTATCTTACACTACTGGGGTTTAGTAGAGTATGGTTAGGTGGTGCATGATAATGGGCATGGTGGCTAATAAGATTGGTATCCCTAAGGATAGGAGCTAGGATTTGCATTTGGTTGCCCTTATTTAATCAATTAGGTTGGATAGGTATGCCTACATGGACTACTAACTTATTGATAATAGGGCTCCTACAATTTTAGGTGGCATGGTAAGTATTTAATTGCTGTTATGATTCTATGTATGAAAATAGAACGCCATGATTACATGTGAGGATCTAGGGTTTAGGTTTTAGAAGTAAACTAGGGTTCAAATGAATTAGTGGAGCTAGGTTATAAATGGCATTAGGGTTTTAGGATCCCACATGAAATTATGGGGTTATCACTTTGTTTTATAATGGAACTAGGGTTTCCTAATTACTCTATAATTCTGGTATTAATAACCTCATTAATAAAGTTGAAGTTATTAATAACTTTGAAATTAAAATAATATTGGATTTGTCCTTTTATTATTTTTAAAGAATTAATAATTAAAGTAATTATTAATTAGGATTTAAATCCTCATATGAAGGATTTAATAAATTATAAGCAAAGGAAAATTAGTTTTATTATTTTCCTGATTTGCTTATTGGTTTTTATTAATTTTAGAAGTTTTTGTTAATTATTGAATTTTAATTAAATTTGGAATTAAAGGTAAGGGTTTAAATAACAAGTGTTAAATAATTAAATTTTTATTGAAAAATAAAAATTTCATATTATATTTTTATTGGATAGAATTTTCTTTTCTAAGAATTTTAATATCTTATTTACATTTTTCTGACTTAAATTGAATTTTCTAAATTTATTTGAAGTTGCAGCAATAATTGGATTTGAATTACAAATTAATAACCAGGGTTACCCTGGACAGATCACCCACACAACCAATGACCGGTGGGGCCGTGTCCACCTCACCGCCACGGGGCGCTTGACCAAGTCAAAATCGCCACCGTGGCGAGGAGGTTACCGGCCGGCGGGAATTGGCGATGGTCGCCGCCGCTAGGGCGTTCCCGCGGGCGTGAGCAAGGGGCGCGTTGGTCGGCACTCGCCGAGGCGAGTCCAGTGGTGGCGGCGCCACCCCTAATGGTCGCCGGAGCGGCGGTGGCGGGGATGCCCGACGGCGACGCTCACGGTGCAAACGATGCGGCGAGGCTATGATGGCCTAGGGAGCAAGGCGAGCATGCCGTGGAGTTCAGCGGCTCACCATGAGGACGTAGAGCTTGACGGCGAGAGCAATGGCGGTCGGCATCGCCGGATTTCCACCGTGTCGGTGTCTGGAGAAGATGGGGTCGACGGCGAGGCTACGGCTCGCCCCGGCCTCGATTCCGCTTGCAGTGTAGAGCAAGTCGAGGACGGCGATGCCGCCGGTGTCCACGGCGAAGCTCGGGGAGGTCTCCACCGGCGGCGATAGCCGGGGACCGTACGGGCTAGGGTTTCGGTTTGGGCGGAAATTGAGCGAGAGAGAGAAGAACTCCGGGCCGTTGCTTGTCACGGAGCTTTTATAGGGCGCAGGAGCAAGCCTCGTCACAACGCCGGTGAAGGAGAGGGTGCCGGCCGGCCGTGAGAATCGAAGCACGGCTTCGTGCTGGCCTCCACGCGAGAAGAAGATGAGGACGAGCTCCTCCTTTTTATTTTTCTGCCGAAGGGGTACGTGGGCTGTTGTGGGGCTGTGCTGGCCTGAGGCTGCGGGCTGCTTGGTGGGCTTGATTGCTGGGCTTCGTCACGGGCTGCTCAACCAGTTAGGGTCTGGTAAGCCCAGGTAAGGTTTTTCTCTCCTCTTTTTCTTTTCTGTTTTTTATTTTCTGTTTTCAAATTTCATTTCATGTTTTGTTGATTTAAATTCAACATGAATTTGCAGGTATCTGGTTATTTAAATCCCATTAATTCTATTTGGAATAATCACTATGTCACTGGATTGTTTAACACAAATATATGGTTCTATTGGTATGTTTGGGGAGCTTTATTCCAAACTTCAATTAGGCATGGGTTTATGTATTCATTTTAATCTTAGGTTTTTCTGGTGAATCAAATCTTTTGGAATATTTATAGTTGATACTTTGAACTCAAAGTATTTCAGAGATTAGTATTAGGACTTGGTTTCCATTTGGGGAATTGCTCACCAGCACATGATTTTATGTGAGCTCAATTGTATTAGGGTTTTATAGTTTCTATCATAACCCCCCTTATTAAGGTTTATACTATCATTATATTTGAAAGTATCTAAGTAGTTATTGTTTCCATCATGGTTTATCTTGTTACAAAGGTAATGGGTTGATCACTACACATATGGTTTAATTATAGGACTTAGCATTAGGTGGCTCTTATGTTTTAATTGAAGCATAGGATTTAATTAATGAACCATTAGAGTTCAAATGCTATTTACCTAATGACACATGGGTTGGATCTCAAATATGGTTTAGGTTTCTTAGTTATAATCACTTAAGTGATACACAAACTAGAGTTGAGATATTATTCTAGGTTGTAGGTATGAGATGATATCATATTGTATTGACTAGGTTTACTCTCCCCAATGCATGATAAAAATGGTTACTTGCTTAATATTTCATGTGCTTCTTTAGTTACTAAGGATCTGAGAATTGGTTTTATCTTCTACCAATATACTTCTTTTATTATCCTTAATTTATCATTTAGAGTAACTAAAATGTTTAAGGTTCTTTTTATAGTTAACTTTGGTTATAAGGATGAATGGTTTCTCACACTACCTTAAATATAGGGTTTATCTTATGACTTATTCTTCTATTTCCCCAAAGCATGGTCATGGCATCATCATGAGCAACTTATTCTTAATGTTTATCTTCTACTCCAAATTCTTATTTTGGAATGGATTATTCTAGGTTTCTGCTCAAGGAATGATGATGTGATTAACTAAATATGTGGTTTGCCTAAGAATTCTACCTTGCTAGCTTCTGTAGCTTGTTCTTCAGGAAATCTGATAAACCTGCATCTTGTGGCATGCCTCCACCTCCTAGCTGCTTCATCTTAATCTCGACTATTTTATGGAGTGGCTCAATGTGTTGGTCTTCTTGCATCAAGGTGCAAGATGATGAAATGGATGAAGTGTGAGGCTCCTTTTATAGGCTTGGGCATGCTCTAGTAACATGACACATGGGTGGATGACTCTTGCTTTAATTTGATGAGTAAGGTGCTTGGTTGTCATGCTCTCATCCATAGCAATCCTTTAGGCATGAGGTGGCATAGCTTAAGATGCAAGCAATGTAGATATTTTCATCCTATGTGGCATTGGTATTATCCTCTCATGTGATTTATTTTTGGATAGACAAGTGGCTTTTGTTACTAAATATCTTGTGAATGATTTTATGCTTGTGGTTGAGTCACTATATCATATGTGATTGTATTTATATTATTATTGGGATCAAAATGTCAAAGATAAGGATTATACCCCAATTTTGAATGGTGATGTTTGATTTCACCAAGGCATGATCATTTGAGTTTCAAACTTCTCATAGTTTATTTTATTCAAATAGTTTGAACTATAATTCGTAATGTAAACGAATTTAGTTTTGTAATATTCCACATATTTAATAAGTTATGATTAAAATCATAATGTGTGACTTTTATGCACTTAGATCCTTGTGTTTTACCATATTTAGTAATTAATTTTAAAAGTGAAATCAATTGTACCTCAAGTTAGTTGCTTAACTTTTAAGTGTTAATAATTTAGAGTTTGCTTCTTATCTCTTTGATGGTTATATACCTCTCCCATCTCTAGGGTTTAATGATAAGCTTTTGTTGGTGTTAAGTTCAAGAATTACCATGAGGATCATGGTAAGAAAATGGGTTAGTTTTAAGACATGGAGAAGATAAGTTAGGAATAGTTACTCCAATGATTGTTACTTGATTTCCCATTAAATGGATGTTCATATGTTGTGACAAGGATTATCATATTATAATCTTTTATAAGATCAAGCAATTGATCATTAAGTAAAATGTTGTTGTGTTGATTATTAGTTTCATTTGATCTAACCCCTTAGATCAAATCATCTCTACCCAAAACAGGTTTTAACAAAGGTCACACTGAGGTTTATAGCGCTTTGACTTGATGAGCTACTACAATTCCACCAAGGTCAAGTGAAACTTCGCCATCGTGGATCTGTTTTACTTTAAAGCGCGAAAATTCCCCGGATTTTCTATGCATGAATGCAATGCACACATCTGTTTCCTCTATTTTTGTAACCCCATTACCTGGGATATTACACGTGGTAACTACAAACCACGACCTCAGAGGACCCCAGAGTTACCCTTCGCTGAGCAGATAAACGCTCCTTGCTACTTGCACTCTTACATCGACCAAAAAGATAACAAGAAAAGGTCCAGCCATCTGCTCAGAGACTGTCGACAGTTCATCGAGATGCAGAAGCTCATCCAGCAGCAGCAGCAGCCAATTACACCTCCGCCCCCACCTCAGCACCAGGTCCAGCAAGCTCAGCCTCACAACCCTAACGAGTCCTTTCCGCCACCGCGTGGGAAAATGAGTATGATTCACAGGACCGGTGTTTCGAGAAGGGAGATGAAGAAGCTCACTCAAGAAATCAACCTGGCAGAAAGAATCATGGCTAATATTCCCGAATACATCGACTGGTCCTCCCAGAGCATTATGTTTAGCAGAGCAGACCACCCGATGACCGTCCCAAAGCCGGGGCACGCTGCCTTAGTAGTTGAGGCG
Organism: Lolium rigidum; assembly: GCF_022539505.1. NCBI lineage: Eukaryota > Viridiplantae > Streptophyta > Magnoliopsida > Poales > Poaceae > Lolium > Lolium rigidum. Next base: position 39,108,082 of record NC_061513.1, on the reverse strand, counting down.
CAAATTGGAGGATTTAAGATGAGCAAAGTCTTCATGGACGGAGGAAGCGGATTAAACCTTATATTCCTCGACACGATCAAAAGCATGGGAATCACGATGAGGATGCTGGAAGAAACGGATACCTGTTTCCATGGAATCCTCCCCACTTTACCAACGTACTCTCTTGGCAAACAAGGGAATATAAGAAGATGCATTTCATGGAAAACAAAGAGCAAGAGGACAAGGGCACTTACAGTTCAAACTTTCTGTGGTTCTATGCAATTCAGTAAGAGCATAGCGCTCTGTATCAACCGCAAGCTCGTTCTTCTTTCTGATAATGGTAGCCAGCGCATAGGTACTACGCATATCCTTTTCCATCTGCGTGATCCGATCTTTCATACGCTGGAGGCGATCACTCTCAGAGAAAGCACCCGAAGAATCATCGACAAATGCAGGCACAGGGAAAACCTGTAAAACATTGTTAAAGGGCATGATGGATTATATGGATTCAACACTGGAAATTACTCCCATCGGGAGTATGCAAATAAAAATATTATAGCAAGAGTACACTGGCAACATTGCCAGCATGGAATTCATTACAACCACAGAAGTCTTATGACAGGATATTGTCTTAATCAAGAAGACTTACAAAAATCAGGGGGCCTGGGTCTGGTTTGACAAGCTCGGACCAACTGATGATTTCTTTGCCGAGACCAGCTCAAGGAGCTAGCGAGCACATTTAAGAGCCGAGGTTTTAAAAACACCCAGGTCAACAAATTTCCCATCTTGTCCTTTTGGCAGCTCTCTGGACATGTCTTCAATATCGGCTTTGAAGCCATGACCCATCATAAGCTGGAAGGCTAGGAGGGCGCCGTAGGTACGCGAAGTACGTTTGAATACCTCGATAACCTCCCTTGTGTCAACGGCGAAAGCGTCGATTAGCTGCCCTAGAGTCTTGTCTTGATTGATCTTTGGAAAAATCATCGAGTGCATCCGTGCCATGGCTCCCTTGCCCTTCTGGAGGAGGTCCTGAACGAGCTGGTGAGACGCGAGGGCCATCGACAGAGCATTTGCCGGAGAATTTCTCGGGAGCTTATCCAGAACCTCGACATGGATGTCGGTGGCCTCTGTGAAGAACGAAATAAGAAGAGCTCATTAGCTAAGGGATTGAATTCGCAGAGCAAGTAATCAAGGGGAGAACAGAAAGGGAATTAATGAGCAAGGCCAAGGAAGATTGGCGAAGAAGATCATCCTTTTAAATCACCCGAGCCTCAGCGGCTAGCCTGGATGCCTCCTCATCCTTCAGCTTCTTCTTCAGCCCCTCGAGTTCCTCCTTCAGGGAGTCAACCTCCTTGCGAGCCTCAGCAGCCATTTTTATTGTGCCCTCCAATTTCGAGGAAGAAGACTTGACCTCCTTTTGCAGTTGGGCCTTGTCAACTTCCAGAGAAGTGTATTGGGAGGCGAAAGTTTCTAGAGAAGATATGACAGCTCGCAAATCCTTAAGAAATAAGGAAAAACATTTATCAGATGAAGAATTAGTAATTTAATCAAGATCCATTCAGGAGATGTTGCATTAACACAAAAAAAGACTTACATGCTTCCCTGGAGAAGGAGCTGCAGCTGCAACTGTCGAAGCAATATCCTTCCCCCTAGAAAGGGAAGAAGCAGTCGATATCTGGGCTGTTGGGGCCGCGGTAGGGGCCGAAGGCTCGGAAGCTGCGGGATTCGGCAGAACAGTACAAGATTTGGCCTTCTTAGGCGAAGGCTCGAAGAAACCTTCGTCACTACGAAAGTGAAAAATTGGTGAAGTCAAAGGAATATGCGGATGGCAAAGACAGAACACAATTGTGAGAAAAAGAAGCAAGGACTTACAGGTCAAGAAGATCATCTTCGTCGGCAAAGCCGCCGGATGGTCTCTTCAAAGGCAGTGCCTCGGGCTCCTCCATAGCTGCATCAACAAAGGAAGCACGATCAGCGTCGTCATCATGCATTGACCCCGCTGTGTTGCTAATATCATCGGCTGAAGATTGAGGATTGATAAAGACAACTTCAGGATTCGTTGGGTCATCACGTTCATCTTTTGGGCAAACGTTTTCTTCGATATGGGACCCTACGAGGGCTGAGGAATCCCTTCTCTCGGAAGAATCGTTTGACAGGTCTTGTAAATGTTCAGGAGCTATGGGGATTTGTCGAAGTAAACAAGTAAGAACAATGGCAGTTACATTGATCAAGAGAAACAGCACAATGAGACTATGAAGGGAAAAATTTACCTCGGTTGGCAGATGATCAACATCGAATGGTGGACGGGGAGATATCAATGGGATTGAGTCTTCCTGACTGAAGAGAGTAAGGCGCCGTACTTCATCAAGCAGTTCCTTTTCAGATAACTCGGCGATATTTACTCTAGTTTCATCTTTTGGACCCGAATATAACCACATCGGGTGGGCCCTGTGCATGATCGGCTGAACTCGACGTTTCAAGAATACAGCGGCTACCTCCGTACCTATCATGGTCTGACCATCGGCTTCCTTGATCCGAAGAAATCTGTCAAATAACTTGTTGACTGTTGGTTTTTCATCGGAAGAAAGGATACTTTTCCAAGACTTCTTAGGTTTGGCCTCAAGAACATCTGAGAATTGAGGGAGCTGGGATTCGACTGTTGATGGGTCCCTAATATAAAACCACTTCAGCCTCCACCCTTGCACGGATTCTTTCATCGGGAAGTTGAAATAGTTGACTTCTTTGCGAGCGACAAATCCAACTCCGCCAATGACGAAAGATCCACCACTGCTGTTGTACCTTTTCACGAAGAAAATCTTCTTCCACAAACCAAAGTGGGGCTCAATGCCCAAAAACGCTTCGCAGAGGGTGATAAAAATAGCAAGGTGAAGGATTGAGTTGGGAGTCAACTCGCCACTAGCTTGGATCTCGTAAACTCGGAGGAGGTGATGGAGGAATTTGTGAGCAGGAAGTGAAAGACCTCGATACAAGAAAGATAAGAACATCACGGTAAAACCGGCGGGGGGATTGGGCCGTGAAATCGCACCTGGGAGAATAACATTCCGCTCGTCAGAAGAGATTAATCCGAGGCTCCGAGTCCTCTTCTCGTCACGCTTTGTGGTAGTAGACGCCAGCCAATCGCCGGGGATGGGCCCAGCCGTGGAGCTCGACGGCGCTGGCGGCGCCGGAGCTGGAGGAGGAGCGTCGGGAGCGCTTCTCTTTGACGGATTTGGAGAAGTCTTGGCGGCGGCGCCGCTGCTCGCAGCGCTGGTAGCAAGGATGGAGTTCTTCTTCTTCACCATTTTGAGATCTGAGGATGGTCTAGAAATAGCGGCGGCGGCGAAGTGGTTATGGGTGAAGGAGATGAATGTAGAAGAAAAGGATGCAAGGATGGAGTGTAGAAAGGGGAGAGTTTGCCCCGAAAGATTATAAGGTACAAAGAAACCTGAAGATTGAGCGGGCACGTGTCGTTGTTTCCGATTTATTAAGGGGGCCTCTTTCCATCATTGGTCGCAGAAATCGAGGAGACACCTTGGTAACTGCGCGCAAGTGGTGGACATTTCTCAAAACAGAACCGCGCGGTAAGCGTGATGGGCCCAACAGTGTCGTGACCTGTCGCCGGAATCACAACGGTGAATTACGTCATCAGTGACGTTGTGAAGTTCGCTGGAAGTATTCGAAGAAAAAACAAAACACAACCATCGGGTGGTCAACTTGAGTCTACGCACGGATTGCAAGCATCCGTACCTAGACTCGGGGGCTACTCCCATCGGGAGCGCTGCACGCGCACCCGATAATCGTGGACTCGAAGATTCTCCTGCGAAGAAGGGCGTGAAGAAATATTTGAAGAAAAGGATGGAATGTTCGGCTCGAGTCTGCACCCGGTCACAAGCGCCCGTGCCCAGACTCGGGGGCTACTCCCATCGGGAGCGCTGGACGCGCACCTGACAAACTTTTTTGCATTCCGTAGATCATGCCCGGGGACGTGGTTCTGTGTAGGGTAGCGTTGTTTTGCCTTCGGCAGTTAACTAGCAAAGTTGGGCACGTCACTTAATATCCTTTACGCATTAAGATGGCCAGAATTTGAAGCTCTGATGCAAATGTGTCGGATGACCTATGAAGAGTTGCAGAAAGATTCGGCAGAAGAAAACATTTGAGTGGCACAACTTGAGTCTACGCACGGATTGCAATCATCCGTACCTAGACTCGGGGCTACTCCCATCGGGAGCGCTGGACGCGCACCCGATAGAAGAAGAAGATGTTATCACGAGAAGGACAAGAATTGTCAAGGGAGAAGAACGTTTGGTGGAGGCATGGTTTAGTCTCTACCCGAAATATCTTCGCCAGACACTCGGGCTCATCGACGTGGGCATTACCCTTCAGTAACTGTTATTGCCCTATCCTGTGTGGCCCAACCGGAGGCCCATGAAGACACACGATGGCAAGGTGGGCCACTATGGCGGTGCCGAAGAAGATTCCTTGAAGAACAAGACGAAGAGGCGAATCAAGAAAGGAAAGTCTAGAACTAGGATCTTTTGTAACCTAGTCGTACCCGGACAGATCTCTTGAGACCTTGCACCCTATATAAGGGCCAGGAGAGGGGATGCCGAGGGACATACAATCAATCTTAGCAACTTTAGCCACGAGAAGTCTAGAGCTAGGGTTTCATAGCACTTAGCCTCTCGATGAGATCACAGCCGAAACCTTCGGCACCCCATTATAACCCGATATTTTCATAATCAAGATCAAACAGGCAGGACGTAAGGGTTTTACCTCATCGAGGGCCCCAAACCTGGGTAAGTCGCTCTCCCCGCTTGTCTGTTAACCGATGTCTCGTGTCAGCCTACAGGATTCCATCAACCCTAAGCCCCAATCGGAGGGCATTGCCGAGGAGTACCCTCGACAGCGTACCTTGACAGAGTGAGGAACCTGTCACAGTATTCCACCACGGACACCCTTCCTTGCTTGAGTTCCCTGAACTCATCCCTCATCTTCTTAATCAAACCCTGGGGCACATGGTACTTGCTGAACTTGAGTTTGAAGTCTTCCCAAGTCATCATTTGTACCGCATTCATTGCACGGGAACTTGTCCACCAGGCTCTAGCAGGTCCTGACAGGTAGTGGGTGGCGAATAGTACTTTCTCGGCGGCTTCTACTCCCGCAACTTCTAAGTTGTTCTCCATCGTTTGGAGCCAATCATCAGCATCTAGGGGTTCTTCTATCTTGCTAAACATGGGTGGATTTGTGTTCTGGAAATTCTTCAGTTTGGATGCAGGATGATCATGGTTTCCATGGCCTTGGTTGTTCCGAGCCAGTTGTTGCAGTACGACAAGGTTGGCTTGTCGCTCAGCTCTTTCGACTTCTCGATCTGCCATCATCATCTGCAGCATTTGCATCATTGCATCTTGGTTGGTGCTGCGGGTTGGAGGGGCCATCTGAACATTGAGGTAGATGATAAGATAAGAGGGAATTTTCTAAGGTTTGTTTGGTTTTTAAAGTTCAAAAAGTTTCAAAACATGAAAACTTGAGTAGTGTTGAGGGGGTAAAAACCAACAACACTTTTTCATTCATACCAAGCATCACACATTACAACACTAACACACCATTGGTTTTAAGAACCATTCATTCGTTCTACGATACAAGGGGACAGATACAAACTCACACCTACGAGAGTGCTCTAGTGATACTACTCTTCATCCGGAATGGTAGGCTCTTCGTCTTCATAGGTAATGTGCTTGGCAAAAGGTGCGGGCGTTGTCCAACTCCTTGCGGGTATTGTACAACATGAAGTCCAGGTATGCAACATAGTGGTTCATCTCCGGGTGTGGTGGCATGGTTATTGGCCCCCATGGGATCATGTCTTGAGTAGTAGAAGAAGAGAGTGTACTTGATCTTGTGCACATTCTGTCCACACAGACGGGTAATTGCTTCTTGCATGGCTTTGGCTATTCCTTCCTTCCAAGTGTTTCCATTTACAGAGAACCATATGGTTTCCCAAATTGGAGCTCCAAGCTTTCCTCTCAGATCTGCAGTAACTTCCCACTGAGGTTGTCTTCCTGACTGATTCTTGAGTGGCACTCCAAAGAACTCGGGATACGGGCGTCCTAAATATTCAACTAATTGCTTCAAATCCTTCTCGAACATTAGGTTTCCTCCGTGGCCAAGCTGATATGACTCACAATTGTACTCCATCTGTGAGCAATTAGGATGAGTAAGTTAGAGAAGTGGTCAAGTGTGCAAAATTTTATGTAGGATTGCAAGGAAAAGTAGAACATGGATTTCTCTTTTTAAAGGATCTCAAAGGCAAGAGTGAGAATAAGTTTTCATAAGTATTCACTTCATTTGTTTTTGAAACTAAGTTTTTCAGACGTCCATTCTAACTAGGGCCTCCTAAGGTTAAACAATGGCTCTGATACCAACTTGTAAACACCCGGATTTTTAAATCCAGATGCCTATTATGCCATTCATCACAATTCCAGGAATATTGTTTTTTAGAGACATAATAGATTAATATCACAGAACATCATTCATTACAAACCATAATAGTCTTACATCAAAGGATCACATGATCCAGTATTAGTACAACAGTTGATCTAATGATCAATTACATAGCACATAGCAGAAGAAACGTAGTAGCAGTACATCTGTTCCACAGGCAACGCTTGACGACAGGAGTAGTCCTATAGTTATCATAGACGTCCTGCTATCCATCTTCCTGGTACTGGGGCTCCTCTTCATAGTCTGGCCATTTGAATAGCCAGGGACATAGCCATGAGTACTTTAAAGTACTCGCAAACTAATACTAGTGTAAGCACTATCAACTATATCAATGGAATTCTAAGCTCTAGGTTCATTTGCATAAAGCCAGTTTTATTTCATAAGCATTTAGTAACCAAAGACTCTTCATTTGCCTATCTTAACTCAAGTGGGAACATTAGTGTCATTCCCACAACTCTGTTGTGATTCAAAGGTCAAAGTCACATTTCAAATTCAAGTCACAAGTCACCAGTCACATTTTGAAAAGTTCTGATGACGGAACAGTATGGCCTTTCCAACTGTACATGACTGCGGACGCGGCTATTCGAATAGGATTACACTCTGCAGAGGCCGTACACTTGTGCCACAATAATTGCAATAATCCGTCAGGGGTAACTGGCCCTGATTTATCACACTCAGTGTGCGGACAACCAATCATAACCTTTCATTTACATACCCTAGTATAGGCACCTCTCCCCATGAGCTTGGCCTCCCAGTGAGGGCAAACCGCCAACCTGGGAACCGCACGTGGCTTTGGTCTGACATTCACCTCATTTCACGTCATTTCACTTTCAACGGAGGCAGCCTCGGCATAACCCCTATGACGCTTGTTCAGAGGGAACCCATACTAAAATACATAAGTTTCCAGTTAAGCCTTACCCAGATTCAGGTATTGTGGGGGTACTTGAAATTGGAATGGTATCGCATCCGAACCCAACCATCAGTTTTTGCCTTTTTGGTAAAGTTCACCATGCCATTCACAAGTCATATTCACCTTCAAAATCTTTCAATAGAATGAATCATCATTCCAAGGTTTTTAAAGTCATTTGATTCACAAGTTCCCACTTAGAGTAGGTCAATTTTAGTTTAGCACTAGCAACTAATCATGAGGGGTGCTAACTACATTCTTGCTCTCTAGGCTAAGTTTGACTCTCTTGGGGTACTCTATACTTAGTCACAAATTAACTACAACAAGGAAACCTTGGTAAAACAAAGTAAAGTTAAATCAAGATAAAACTTGGGTTTGGATAAGTAAGACTTTAAATACCAATACTAGTGCCATAGTGTCTTGCACTAGTAACTTGGCAATGGTAGAACTAGCATTGGTAATATCTTGCCTTGGTTGGTGTACTGGTCAAAGTGTTCCTCTTCTTCCTCGTAGAAGACCTCCTCCTCCTCGTAGCCTTCGGTACTAGCGTCTATAAAACGGATACAAGGTAACAATCACCAATCAATGCTTAAAGGGTCTACTTAGCCTTATTGGCTCACTCAAGATGATCTATCATCATCACAATCATCACTCAACCTCATACTAGGGTTTCTATTTAGTTTGAGAAAATAAGTTCCTCTCATTGAATTTTACTAAGATTTAAGATCCTCAAATAATAAGTATGAGAGCATGTTGACCAAAGTCAACACTTCATATTTATCATTTGGGAAAGTGATTTAAATGAGATACTACCTCTCATACAATTTTCATAATACTTGGGCAAAGGATTTAATATTCTCAAGTAATAACATATGGGGTTATGAAGACTAGTGTCATCACCTCACATTGAATTACTTGTGAAAGTGATTTAAATGAGATGCTACATCTCATAGGATTTAAATACTATTTTTGAAATACTTGAAATGATCTAGTAATGGCCACATAGCCACTATTTGAATCTAGCCCATGATCATCTGAAACAACTATATCATATTTTTTGCATAAACAAATAGAGTATTTGAAAAGAGAATTATGAGAGGTGGAATCACCTCAAAATTCCTCATGGTTGATTTTTAATAATTGTTTGAAATTTGAAAATCTATTGCCTTGTTATTTTTATTGCAAGTGATCCACAATGGTTCAAGGGTTGAGACCACTTGGGTTTGACAGAGAATTTCATAAGCTTTCCATAGATATAAAATTCATCAAATTTGGCTAGGTGGATTTTGTTTTATTGGATTTTGAATTTTGCACCAGTAGTGGTTTTTGAGCTAAATTGAATTAAACGAATTCAAACGAAATGGGCGCGCGGGAAACTAAACGGGCCGGCCCAGCTGTGCTCCAGTGCGCAGCGGGCCGCCTGACAGCGGACCCCACGCGTTAGCGTGTCTTAAACGCCGAAGCGGTACGCGTGACTGAGGTGCATTAGATTAGAATTGGATCGAACGGGTCACAACCATCGTCGTCTCCGGCGAGAGTGGGTACTGGCAGCGGCGAGGGTAGAGGGTTGGAGGGCTCACCGGCGGCCGGCGATCGTCGGCGAGGGGATGCGGCGATGTTGCGGACGATGAGGAAGCTCCAGGTACAAACGGCGGCTACTGGGGCGGCGGCAATCGACGGCTTCGTCTGCGGCTGTTTCGCGGGCTCCGACGAGCGATTGGCGAGCTACGGGTGACAATGAGGAGAGGGAGGTGGTCGAGGAGGCTCAGAAGGGGGAGGGGAAGCGAGTGGTGTGAGGAATTGAGGCGGGGGCGTCCTCCTTTTATAGATACGAGGAGGTGCTGAGGCGCATGGATGCGGTCGACCATGGCGACGGCGTTTGGAGCGGCGAAGGGGCAAGGCGAGGTTGGCGTGGGCTTGCTGGCATCATGGCGAATAGGACGAGCGTGATGGCGCGGAGAATGATGGCCTGTGGCGGGCAGGAGCGTGACGGAGGTGAGCGGTACCGTGGCAGAAGTCCACGACGAGGACGACGGCGATAGAGCTTGCGCGTGCAGGTGATCATGTCTAGTGGGTAGCTAGTGGCGTGGCGCGTGCGCGTGCGAAAGGAGGGAGTGAGGGGAGGACGGACGCGACGAGGCGAGGCGGCATACTGGCGCGTCCAGGGCGTGTCCTGGCGCGCTCTGGCATGGTCTTGGCGTGTCTGGGCACGTCTGGGCGCATTGCGTTCTGGACTGTGCACGCGTCTCCTCGACGGCGGGTGCGAGCGTGCTCAGTGGAGTGAGGAGAGCTGGTTTGGCAAAGTGAGTGTGACCAGAGAGGGATGGAGGTGATGAGTGGCATGGTGATGCCAAAGGTGCTCGGCATGGTGAGGTTTTGATCATTTCTCTCCTTGTACTGTGGTACCAAAGCTTGGCAGTGTGCTCATCGGGGGTAAGAGGAAGTCAATGATGACAAGAGTGGGGCTGGTTTAGTCTAAAACCCAGTGGGTATTAGAGAGTATTAACATACCAGAATATTGCACACAATGTGCTCGATGAAATGGCCAAAAGAAACTAACTTTTGAATTTTGCCAAATCCTTTTATGGGTGTGAATCAAATAATCTTTGGCATCTCCTGGTGGTGTTGGGGTGCAAATTTGAGTGGTTTTGTGAAAATACAACAAGTGTATGATCTAGAATCTGATTGGATGTTGCCACTTGGCATCCTTATATTAAGCAATGGAGAAAGATTTTGCTATGTTGGTATTTACCGAAGTTGTTCATCTTGATGAGGTCTTGGATGAGGTGCAAAAAGTTGGGAGAGTTTGGTTTAAGAATCTCTTAATACAGGGGCTCAAAGAGGGTAAGATGTTAAAATTGTCACATGTGACCATTATCACATGTAACTTGATTTTGATTTTTCTTTTGATTTGATTTGTGTTTCTTTGATTCAAAAGTGATTATTATTAGTTTAGTAACATTTCCAAACCATTGAAACAAAGTAAAATGGCCTAGGTTAAAGATTTGCAAATATGGCCATAGCCTCATATGTGGTGTCATTTTTATTTTTCTTTTCTTTTATTCTGGTTTCTCTTTGATCCAAAAAGTAATCATTTGGGTTCACTTAGGGTTAGGTTGGGTTTAGTAATGGTTTCAACCATTTAGGTAAGGTAAATAGGGCATAGGCCATTATTGGTGGAAATGGCCATAAGCCCACATATGCCTCACCCTTATTTTGTTTTCTTTTTATTTGTTCCTCTTTGGACTTGAAAAGGGTAGGGTTTAGGGTTTAGAAACATTTCAAAATACTTCACACAAGCATCTTAGCAAAACTCACAACACTTGGTCATGAGCACTATGCACATTATAGAACTTAAATAAAGTTTTTGTTGGTTCCACTTTTTGGAAAAAGGAAATTCATTTTCTTCTTTGTTTTAAAATTTGAGATGTTACACGGCGGTCCTAGGATGCCAATTTGTCTCAAGATGATGATCTGGCAGAGCTGTGTCCCCATTGATCTAGCTAGAGTGACGGGTTTCGGGAGGCATCGCTCGCGATCTTCCATGGGCGATTCACGCCTGGAGACTGCTGGATCGGGTGGGACTCAGTCGTGCGCACCCATGTTTTACTCTGGCCGTTTGGTTTCAGAGGGAGCGCTTCGAAGCTCTGGTAGCTGTTAATATCATGGGGCATGTTCTCGTTCCATGGTGCTGGTAGAGAATGTCATGAAGGCCAAGATCTGAGGACTAGCAATGGAGGGTCCGTTCTTTGGGGCGAGGAGGAGTTGGCTTGGTATTTCATGACTTGGAGCAGTGGCATGCAAGTGGGGGCGACTGCACATGAGAAGACCAAAGTCTTATCTTTCAGGGTGAAAATCCAAGGTCTGGCCTTAATTGGTTGTGCCTGGCAATGGCCTTGTTGAAGGCATTGTTTTGAGAGTGAGGATCTTCTTCAGGGTGAAAACCCAGATCTTTGATCGGGAGACAACAACGTTTGTGCACTGTTCCCTACTTGGAGGCGCCGCTTTTGAAGAAGTTGGACTTATGGTGCTGTCTTGGTGGTGTTAGTGCTGATGTTTCAATGATTAAACTACCGTAGCGGGACTTCTTTTCTTCTGTAATTCTTCTTTCTTTTTTGGTTGTGTGCATCCGTAAGGCCACTAAGGAAATGCGTTGTTGCAGAGGCTAGGTGCAATTGGTATCTCCGATATTAATATATGCTCTTTGTCAAAAAAATAATTTGGGGCGGCAAGTTTGAGACGCACTTTTTTCTTTACAGGTACCTAAGGGGATGGAAGGTTTTTAATTAGGCGGCTGCTGCCACTGGTTCGAATCCACTATGCAGACGCTTCCCGAATTTAAGTGTGTTTTTTACAGTCAAGATTCTTCCGCTTCATTACTTACATCGCTAGTATGAGCTCCAAACCTCGCTCAGGTACCGCCCTTGTTATCGTCGAGTACACACCATCGATCTATGAAGAACTAAGCAATCACATCATGATAAGAGCATCTCCACTCGTTGGCGCTCCCCACGCCCCAATCCGGTGAAATTTTCGTCCGGATTGGAGGAAAATTTGGCCTGGGGAGCGCCGAAGTTCCAGTCGTCCCCCCGGCAGGAAACCCCCAACCTCGACCATTTGACATATTTCAAACAAATTCGACATAAAATTTAACAAGTTCGGCAAACAAGAGTCAGAAAATTGCTGAAACAAATTCGGCGATAATCAGTACAATGTTTAACAAGTGCTGAAACAAATGAAGCACACAATTTCACAAGTTTTGAAACAAATTAAGACAGACTAGTTGGCGTCGGCGTTGGCGTTGCCTCGGAGCATCCATATGTGCTCCACCAGATCATCTTGCAGTTGTTGATGCATTGCTGAGTCTCGAATCTCCTGGCACATAGCAATGAAGGCGGCCCATGATGTCAGCACCTGGTGATTAGGCTGTGCAAGAGGACCCTCTCTCTCATATGGTGCTTCTTGCTCAGCCAGAGGAACCGGATGTTTTGGCTCATTTTCAATAATCATATTGTGTAAGCACACACAACAGTTCATCACCTCCCACATCTGATCTTTGGACCAAGTCATAGCGGGGAACCGGACGACATCAAATCTCTCGCTCGGAGGACACCAAATGCACGCTCGACGTCTTTTCGGCAAGCTTCTTGTTTCTTGACAAACTCGCAAAGTTTGGGGGTGCTAGGTTTCGAGATAGTATTCACAAATATTGCCCACTTTGGATAGATACCGTCTGCAAGGTAGTACCCTTTGTTGTAGTGTCGACCATTGATCACATAGTTTACCGGGGGAGCATGACCCTCAACAAGCTTGGAAAAGATCGGGGAGCAGTTTAGGACGTTGATGTCATTGTTGGATCCAGGCATACCAAAGAAAGAGTGCCAAATCCAGAGATCATGGGTAGCCACTGCATCAAGTATCACAAAGTGCAGCCGTTTTTGTGACCCTTGTACATTCCCCTGCCACGCAAACGGGCCAGTTCTTCCATTTCCAATGCATGCAGTCAATGCTTCCAAGCATCCCTGGAAAACCCCTAGCTTCATTTGTTGCAAGGATCATCTGAGTGTCTTCGACAGTGGGTGATCTCAAGTAAAAGTCTTCGAACACTACTATGACGGCCCTGCAGAACCGGTAGAAATAATCAAGGGCTGTGGACTCCGCCATCCGAAGATAGTCATCTGCACCATCATCGGGAGCTCTATACGCCAGCATCCTCATAGCCACTGTGCACTTCTGCAGTGACGAAAATCCAACCAAGCCAGTGCAATCCGCCTTGCATCTGAAGTAGGGGTCAAAGTCTCGGATGGCATACACAATTTGCAGAAATAGTTTTCTGCTCATCCTGAAACGACGCCTGAAAACAGTCTCACCGTGCAATGGATTGTCGGCGAAGTAGTCGGCGTACAACATGCAGTAGCCCTCCATTCGTTGTCTCGGCTTGCACTTCCGGCGACCTGGCGCCGACCCACCATGTCGACCAGTTGCCACCCCGGCGTATATGCTTGATAAGCAACCGAGGATCATCATGTGCTCCTCGTCTTGGGCGGCGGCTGCCATCTCTTCTCGCATAAGCTCGACGAACATCTGCTCCTCCTCTTCGTCCGAGTCCATGGCCGGCGAGGCAAATGGACGAACACCTGACGGGCGTGGTCGAGGCAACCCGAGCCGCGAACGACGAGGAGTAGGCCGTCGTCGGAAAACAGGCCGGCGGAGGAGCAGCCAGATAGACCGTCGTCGAAAGACGGTGGAATATATGCAGGTGGGGAAGGAGGGACGGCGCAATCTGGGCAACAAGCCGGCGGGGTGGTGCCGGTGGCGAGAGAGATACGAGGGGTGGGGGAGATTTTGAGCGAGCTGGCGGCGGGGTTCGTGTGTCGAGTCGCCGATAGATCGGGCCCTTCCCCGCTTTTCACTCGTCCGGACTTCCCGATAGATCCCCGGGGGACCGGGGTTGGCGTGGGCTCGCCGGATGGATGAAGGGCCAAATCCGGACGAAAACGAGGAACCAGGGGCGCGGCTGGGCCGAATTTCGCCGTCCGGATGGAAAAAACGTCGCTCGGAGACCTCGTCGGGGAGACGAGTGGGGATGCTCTAATGATACCGAGGTTTTATTTACTCTCCGGGACCGGGAAGTGACTACATAGGCTCGTCGTCCACTTGACACCGGTGCCGACACATGTTGCGCGCATCATCTCTCCCCAAGGGAAAGCCACGGATGAAGCTTGTACTTGAGGGGAGCGAATGAATTCCACACCTGAGATGCACCCGATGATGCCGGTTCAAAAGAAGAACGTGTGCTATGTCGTGTTGGTGGAGAATCTACTACTATCCGTAAATTCCAAGGAGATAGTCGTCTTCATTAGATGTAGCAACCATTAGCGAAGGCCTGAATGATGTTGTTCGCTAAGCCCTCGTGAACCGATCGCTTCCGAATAATGCCTAGCCTGAAGATGGCATGAAAGGAAGGTGCAGAAGGTCTGAATGTTAACCCTGTTTATCCAACCATCTTGCCAGAAAGTAACCTGGGTGCCCTGGCCTTCCTAACTGACATGGAAGGTAGAAACTGCTGCCTTGGACACGATGAAATCTAAGCTAACCAAAGGCTTGTTTACATCAGTTTTCTTAAACCGAATCCATGGGACACGAAAGGCAGGCAAAGATTTTTGAGGCCGAGGCCTCCCAAGTGCTTCGTCTAACAAGCAAACCCGAGGCAAGCTGAGGCGTGAGGCAAATGCCACGCTTGGACTTGCATCCTTTCCTGCAAGTTGCATCCGATGCTCCGAACGAGCATGCGTAACCACTTTCTGACAACACTTTCACAGCAAGTGATACTCATGAAGAGAATATTGTCGACCCTTCGGATTCATCAATTCCGGAGCAAAGAATCCATCTCTTTTATGCTGCTTGTCCTCCTCGTGCTCAGTTCGATCCAGGGCGGATCCCCACTCACATGTAAATGGTCCTACTCCATCAAATCAGTTGGTGCAGTTGCTTGTTTGCTGCAGTGGCAGAGAGGCGCTACATACGTGACTGGGATATGGTCCTCCTCACAGCCTATTACATGCTGTTCGTGATCTTGAGTATATACCTTTCCAATAATAGGCTCTTCTCTGTGCTGAAACAGAATGTTCCTTGTTTTGTCAGATTTTGGCGGTGCATGTTGCTGCAAGTGCAAGCTTATCTTGTCAGGGCCCTTCTTACTACGTTGCAATGTACGTGCATGTTCAGGACATCCCAAACTACGTGAAGGTACCTACTAGGCCTCCTCCCACGCTACCAAACCCTCCCTCCCTAACCCTAGCTGCCCCCCCCCCCCCCCCCCCCCATATCTCCTTCCTCGCCGCCAACAGAGGAGGCTGCTGGGCAAAGGCCATGCAGCGGAAGGCGGCGGCAGGCCCCTTCATGGGCGGTGGCACATTGGCAGCGCGATTTCTTCGGCGCGGTGTTGTGGATCTCCGGAGGCGATCTCAGCGCGTACAGCGGTGGTGGAGGGCTCCCTCCGCGCGGTGGTACCGCCCCGTGTAGCTATGGCTAGTGGTGTCTAGGTCGGTGGAGAGAAGTGGAAGTGGTCGGCCCCGGCTGTGAAGGCTTCCTGACATCATGGTGGTGCTGGTGTTGACGAGCTAGGTGGCCATGACCATGACATAGCCGGGCATCATGAAGCCGCATCTTGGTGATGGTGCGGTTTGGGGGAGGTGTGGCGGTTGGTGAAAACCAAGCCCGACTTCGATCGTGGTGGATGATGGCGATGTTGCATCACTACCTCACGCATCGTTTCGTCAGGAATGCCTCCTCGCATGGCTGCCCGAGAAACCTCAGACCGGGTGTCGATCGTACGATGGCAAGTCGCGGCGC